>NC_143208.1:5922500-6240348 GCF_030267445.1 Bombyx mandarina
TATAATTTTCCGTTCCGTATCAAAGTAAATAATATACCATGAAAACAATTGAAAGTAATTGAAATAACAAATACCATGAAAACAATTGAAACACAAAAACACAGATTAAAATGATTTCTACCTTGCAGTCATATTATGGCGAAATATAATAGAAAATAAGAAAAACTACAACCACTACGATAATATAATATGTTTTTATTCAGTAAATCCATGAAGTACTACTGTTCATTATATATTTAATTTGTAAACAAATAAATATATTGTTATGATTCATTTGGAATTAACGAAGTGTGTCGGTGTTTGTTGTCAAAATAAATAGTTTAAACAATATACACAAAACAACGAAACCTTAAAAAAATTTATCTCAGTATCAGTACTGCTGTTTGTATTTCGGTTATGCATACTTTTCATGCCTTTTGTATAATTAACTTGACGAAATTATTGACAGTTATGTTCAAGTTTTAAATACGAGCACATTATAAATATATTCCGTTCGATGTATGTTAATCAAAACAATACTGAAACGAAAAATTCAAACATAAAATCAATGAATGAAATTATAATTGTATGTTTATGTTTACATGTTCTAACATGTTTTTATGGGAAGATAAACAGATTTCTTTTTACTTTACTTCATAATTAATTATAATACTAGTAATACAGTAGGCAGCGGCTTGGCTCTACTCCTGGCATTGCTGAAGTCCATGGGCGACGGTAACCACTTACCATCAGGTGGGCCGTACGCTCGTCTGCCTACAGAGGCAATAAAAAATAAAAAAAAATAAAAAAAATTCAGTCTTCAACTAGGTATATAACACTTCGATGTCTAGTTCAAAAAGAATAAAAGTTTTCTCTAAAATAAAGAAAACAACCAGCTAAATATGGAGTGTGCTAAAGAGATAACTATTAAAGTCAATGACTTCAATTATTTCTGTTCGTGACAGCACTTCTGCTAAATTTAACTCGTGGGTCTAATTATCTGCGCGATAATGGATGTTTTGTATAAACATAATAATAAGTTTTATTATACATTAATCATAATGCCTAAGTAATTAAGAAAACATTTTATTTCAAATCATTTTATCTGGTTTTTACAAACAAATTGATCTTCTTTGGCGGAGAGCTTATGAATTTAAGGTATAACAAAGGACATCGCGTTTCGATATATTTTATTTAAGATATTAGTATATTTTTAGAATAAAACTATAAATTAATAAAATGCCATCAACGCAGTAAAGTAGGGTCGTTTTTGTTTTTTACCTACTCTAGTAACCTCAAGGGGTTATATTAGATTCACCGAACGAGTCGGTGAGCTCACAGGGCTCTAATCTAGTAACGATGCTAGCACTGGCCCTAGCGAGAGCAGTGCTTCGTAGAATCTACCACGCGACCCACCGAGACGATCCGGCGAGAAACTCAGTGGGCTGTGTCTGTGGGTTAGTTTACTCGCCGAACCCTTCTTCGCAAGCGATGGGTTCGACGAGAACAGTGACCGGTGCTTGAGGTATCTAGAAGCACCGTTAATGGATCGGGAGGATCCAAAATCACATGTTTAGGGCCATGTCGACTGTTTACCATTCGGTCCGCAGGATGGGGTATGAAGGGGCGCGAGCCACTTCTGCAAATGGGTTTCCTTACTAATCATAGATATCATAGATAAGCTGATCCGCAATCAATTAGTAGATTACAAAAAAAAAACAACCACAATTCTTCATAAGTACACATGATTTTCACATGAAACCTGTAAAAAATTCCGTATTCTTATTATCCCCTTATTGGCTCGTCGCTGACAGTCTAATAATGTATCTACATAATAATGTCAATAAGACAATAGACAATAGCGGTGTTTGGATTACAATCTGTTTTATTTTCTAAAATTCTCGAAACAGAAGAAGAAATAAGCATTTTTTACATTTTAATTGTATTGGTATTTTATTTCATGTATGTTTACATAAATGTATATATGTAAGCTTGCATACGTTTCAGTATGTTACAATAGTTTAATTGGTTAACTTATTTATACGTAACACAATAAGTTAAGACGGTGACTAAATTAAAAAATAACACAAAATTTTAAAGCAGACAGAAATAGACAATATGTATACGCAAAACAGATATGTGCTTGGTTGATGGTTCTACAAACATTCAATGCGTTTCATACAGTGGGTGCATGGGATCAAATAGTGCTCCTAATTTATTGTACTTTACTAGATATGGTAGGGACTTTGGTGCATTTATAAATTTTTATTTGTTGTCTTTTTCCATCCAAGGCTGTTTTTTTTTCAGCAAGGTTCGTAAAAGCTGTCCCATAGAAAAACTTCAGTTTTGTACTTAAATACATTGTGGTGCAAAAAAAAAACCACTGTATTTAGTTACAGGTTTTGCTTTCGAAATTTAATAGGATAACTTTTTTCAAGCTTTACTATAATCCTATGCCTAAAAATTAAAAAAAAAAACTTAACAAACTCATTCTCATAAAAAATTACTTCACAATGCTTCGACAATTTAATCTAAGGGGGATCTCTGTTGCGTTGTCAAAAGTTCTTTGAAACAAAAAACTCCGTCCAATCTCGTCGCTATTCGGCATCCGGTATGGCTTGAAACCAGATGGGGTAATCCCATACAAGAGAAAAATAAGCTGTGCTTCTCTTAATATGTTGTTATTTTACTGACTGTACAGACTAATATGTCGACCGCATCAAACTAACGTATTAACTTGCCCAATAAAGCCCAATTGTTCCCACTGTATTTATAATATGAATCAAAAAAGAGATGTTTTTTTCTTCTGCTTTAGATCTACTTACGAGCGTCATAAAGCAATTTTGTTTGTAATAAATAATACAAGATCGATATAGAAATACATGAAATAAATTATCAACGCATTATGTATGACGCATTATAGTGCTGGGTGCGTTTTAAAAATATCCGAATACCTACACATTTCACATTTCAACAATTGAATTTATTTAATATAAATCATCGAATAAAGAAATGTTAAAATGATTAAGCACCGAATAAAAATTTCAATGGCGATTCTGATAACATCGTGTTACTAATTGGAGAAATATTGACGAAACGAAAGAAAGTTGAACTCACCTCCATGATGTTCAGCGGAGAGCGCTACTTGATGGATATTATGTCAACTATCGGGTAAGATGGGTCGTTGGAGCGTGATGCCGGGGCTGCGAACGGGTCGAGAGTGGTTTAACGATGCGCCGCGCACCGCACCGCGCTCTCCACCCCTGCCTTGGTCGCCCGCCTATTGATCTGCTTCTTGCACCCGACAGCACCCACATTCAGTCCTGTACGCATACTCGTGACCCTCTCTCCCCGCGCTATCTTTCATCGGTGGCTAGCTAAGATTTATTGTTTTCCCTCTAATGGCCGGATATCCTTTCAAATAGACAGTTTTGCTGTCTAATAAAATAATGCATTTTGCCGTTTTATAATGTACCTACGGTAGGTACTTGCTTTGCAAAATGATTATAAATTATACATAATAAAATTTATATTTTTTTTAAAGTCAAGTTCTTTTAAACTAGTACCATTAATATCTAAATAATTAAACAAAAACAGAACAAATTCTGGACTAGACCTAAAAAAGATCGGAATCGGATCGGATCTTTTCTTTCTAAGTCTTTTTGTTTTTAGTTTTGGCCATGAGTTTCTCTCATAACTACGACAATTTTTTTTCAGTTAACTAAGCATGGACGCCCAACTAGCTATAATGTATTTATGTATATACTAAATTGGAACTGGGTTGTTTTTCCTAAAGTTTGTATACTTTTCATACCATTAATTAAAAGTCATGTACGCAATGAAAGACATTTGATAACATTATACATTACATTCAAGGGTGTGTACCAAAATGGTTCCTAATGCTGCCTATTCCTACCGTGACGTAATCATAATATGTTCTATTTTGAGGGATAAGACAACCTTTTTATAAAGCTGCTTTCAGACTACGCTATACTATAGTGCTATATAGTATAGCAGCCTGTGCGTATCCAATAATATGTATATGGTACAGTACAGTGTGGACGTGTCCATAACAATGTATGGTGTGCGATATTGTTGTGCTATGAGCTATATACTATATGCTATTATATTATAGCATAGTCTGAAAGCGGCTTTATGTAATTGAGATTGAAACCTCGTTTCCCAAAGTGTAATTTTAATTTTATTTCTTGTTGTAATGTCCACGTCCTCGAGTAACCACTTAACACAATGTGGATTGTGAGTTCGTTCTACCCATTAGAGTAATAAGTAAAACGTAATCATCCAATCTTGAATTTGCAATATTAAGACATATTATATATATTTATATCTATATCTATACAAATACTAATAAAGAGGAAAGATTTGTTTGTTTGTATGTTTCGAATAGGCTTCCAAAGTACTGAATCGATTTGAAAAATTCTTTCACTGTTTAGGAGCTACAGTATTTCCGAGTGACATAGGCTATATTCCTTTTTTTTTAATTAGGGGTCCTTACTAAAACTCCAATAATATAACCCAAGGTGTAAAAAAGTCACCTAAAATATTCTTTACATCGCATGCCTTGCGAAAACTATTTACGATAGAATAAAGTAATCTATAATATAATATTACCTTGTCTTAATATTTAATAAGACATAATTTTATTATTTATGATTTTGGTTATTCTATAACACTTTTGTATAAAATAATTTTAGTTTTACCCTTTTGAGCAACAACAGATAAATTTGTCGACGTACAATTGACCATGTGAAAAGCAATAATTTTCAGTTTACAAATCATTTGTGCCAGCGCCACCTATCCGGGACTAACGTAATTATTTTCGCGAGAGTGGTGATGTCATCCATTATTTGCGTACAAAGTTTCCGATAGGGCTAACGGATATCGAGTTTTAGTTTTTAGTTAACAGACAGACACAGCCGACTGAGTTTCATTTCCGATCCGGTGGTAGATTCTGTGAAGCACTGCCCTTGCTAGGGCCAGTGTTAGGAACACTCCCGGTTCGAGCCCCGTGAGCTCACCTACACCCTAGGGCAGCGGTCGGGGAACTTTTTTAATTATTACCCCAAAATATTTTTGTGTAAATTGATATTACCCCATGGCGAGGAACAAAAAAAAACGAAATCACTTCTTTTTAGCATCTTTCATATATAGCCCACATGATAATTTTGAATTTGAAAAAAAAAAACATTTTTTCCTTTCGTTTCATTTCGTTTCATCGAGTTTGAAATCACAACGATTCTAAAGAAGTTTCACTTCAATATATACTTTTTACTCACAAAAGATTTAATTTTTACTCCTCAAAACTTCATTTTACCCCATTTGGGGTAATTTACCCCGATTCCCCGATCGCTGCCCTAGGGTAACGCTGATATACCCTCTCAAGGCTATCATGTAGCATAGGTGGGAAAAATAAAAAAGAGTTTTAGGTGAACATTTATACACACATGCATACTTTATTACATATATAGATGTATATTACATGCTCAGATACAGAACAAAATACGAATGTACCTATTACAAATATGAATGTCAGACGAATGTGTATCGGACCGACTATTGGCCTAACAATGAGAAATGCCAACCGCTGCATCAACATGTCAGTCAAAGCACCGCTACCTTTTACAACGATCGCACCCTAATAAATCTCATTTTAAAACCTTATATTTAAACAATAGACTGCGAATGTAAATTTGTCTAAAGTATTGGGTATAATATGATGTCGAAGTAGGTACATATTGAATAACGATCCCTAAAATAAAGCACGTCACCAACGCTATTATCATGTACTACGTCATCCTGTAACTGATACTTAATATTAGAACGACAGGAAGGTGTATCTTCCGATAACTGATAAACAGAGGTCACGGTAATCATTTACATTTGACAGCACTGATAACTAATATCTTCTAATTATTTACAACATATCGTCTTTTCGCATTTAAAATGTACAATTTCCAAAAATATTCAAAATTGATTTAATATGCGGAATAATTTGGTATCATCAGTATTTTTCTCATAAATACTGTCAATAGAGCGTTTTAGTTTTTTTTTGTTTTTTAGTTCACCTATGTTTTGACTACCTACTCTTAACAAAATTCACACATAATTTTGTCTTACTTTAAAAGACAGATAATGTAACTGGTAAAAAATAAAAATAAAAAATGTTGCAAAGATGATTAGTATCAAAATATCACATGTTAAGCCCTTAAAACACTCTCCTGTAAAATTAGTAAGTTTTGAGATTATACAGTTTTAATGCGAAAAGACGATATGTAATTAATCATACGGAAATACCTTATATTTAACTGAATACTTAACATGGTTGAGACTCTATTTGACTAAAATTAATAATAGTCTTTTTCAACTTTCTGGAGCTATGCGACGAAATAATACTAAAATAAAAAAGGCGATTAGCGAAAAAAAGGAATTATATTAAAAGTTGAATCTGAATTCGACATTTTTTTAATTTGCGCGTCTTTGTACACTCCTAACCTCGTGTCAAATGGTCGGGACCTATGATATTTAGTATGTGAATACCACCACCCAACTTGAATCATGAAGCGTTAATTTTAAAACAACAGCTACAACCAAGCGTCTCAGCCATTAGTCTACCCTACTTACGAAAAGTGCACAATATAAAACATCACTAAGTCGATGAGCCCGTGCTATGCCGATTTCTAATCTCAATTAAACAGCGCTTTAACTGTTCATAAAAATGGTTCAAAATACCAAATCAGTCCTGAAAATCGAAATCGTCCAAAACCGAATTAGGTCAACGCTATTAAAAGAAGTTGATCGGCGAAGATGAGCAGACAACGGCCTTTCTGGTGTGTTTATATTTAAGTTATAGCTTAAACAGTAGGACAGTTAGTTTTTCAATATGGTTGAGATTTCAATCTTTTATCTTTTTTTTATTTTTATTGCTTAAATGGGTGGACGAGCTCACAGTCCACCTGGTGTTAAGTGGTTACTGAAGCCCATAGACATCTCCAACGTAAACGCGCCACCCACCTTGAGATATCAGTTCTAAGGTCTCAAGTATAGTTACAACGGCTGCCCCACCCTTCAAACCGAAACGCATTACTGCTTCACGGCAGAAATGGGTAAGGTGGTGGTACCTTCCCGCGCGTACTCACAAGCGGTCCTACCAGCGGTAATTACGCACATTATAATTTTGCGGGTTTGATTTTTATTACACGATATTATTCCTTCACGGTGGAAGTCAGTCGTGAACATTTGTCGAGTACGTCTTTTATTAGAGAAATTGGTACCCGCCTGGGATTCGAACACCGTTGCATCGCTCAATGGTGAACGAGTGCACCGGACGTCTTTATCCTTTAGGCCACGACGACTCGACGAATGAGTAGCACGTAATCATCACTTAACATTACGGGCACCGAATTCGATTGTCCGCCTTACGCATTAAATAGGCGTAATACGTAATAACCGCCCCAAAGGCAGTATTATAACGTATGTACATATATATCGTTGCACTGTTTGCGATATAAGTTCGGAAAATTCCATTGGAATAATATAAAATCACATTATGTCTCTGTGCAGTAGAAATATATATAAAGGTGGTATTGCGTTTTTCACTGGCCTGGCAGGCACCATCAGCCTGAATATTTCTGCAGTAAAGCAGTAATTCATTTCGGCTTAGAAATGTGCAGCAGTCGTTGTACTGTTAAACTAAGTGGAGCGCCTTGTGGTGCAGGGTATGAAGAGGGAACAAGACCGCGCCGCAGATCACCGTTATAATGAACCGACCAAATAAAGGCAGCTCTAAAGAGTCCCGTCAACAATTGTAGAAGAAGGGCCGCGGTACGCGAGGTATGGCGAAGTCTTATAAAGCACACCCGAACTGATAACCACGACCACTCTACCAAAAGTGCAAACGACTGAGAAAATGAACCCGTCCATCCATCTAAGAAATAAAAAAGGCATCTACGAGTGCTACGTTGGAGCTGACCTGTACGGCGTCATAACTTTTTACTATGTTTTCTGAAATCATATGATCTCACAACAAGCTTTACCGCCGGTTTCATTACATACAAAGGGGACCAGAAACGCTTCGGCGAGACATCCAACCCGGTCCTTGGCTCGATGTGTTGGCACGGAGAAGAAAGTGCTCTCTCATGCCCCGGTGATTATTCCTTCAAGATGGAGGAGGAGACCTAGAACAAAATGTTTAGCTAGTTATTAAACTGCTCCATAATACTGTTTTACAAGTAACAGTCACCGTTAAAATTGTACGTACTTAAAAATAATTTATAACAGATCTCGAAACGACGCGTTTCGAACCACAAAAAAAAAGGTTATGTTGAATACGTATCTGCTCAAACCAATTTTCGTTATAATATTTTTAAGCTCTATCATCACAAAATAATTAACTTGAATATTGAAAACTTCCATGATACAAATGCGAAGCCATTCCCATATTTTTAATATATATTCTAATATTATCAATTCTAATTTCATTCTAATATTCAATAGTACTTACTACATATAGACTACTAGCGACCCGCCCTCGCTTCGCTTCGGAAACTTTAAAAAACACATGAAAGAAAAAAAAAAAAGAAAAAAAAGTAGCCTATGTTCATCAGGGACAATGTCGGCTTCTAATGGAAAAAGAATTTTTCAAATCGGTCCAGTAGTTTCGGAGCCTATTCGAAACAAACAAACAAACAAATCTTTCCTCTTTATAATATTAAGTATAGAGTATAGATCAATAGTTTTCGCAGGGCACGCGATGTAAAGAATATTTTAGATGATTTTCTTACACCTTGGGTTACATTATTGGAGTTTTAGTAAAGATCCCTAACTTTTTTCAAAAAATATTATAGCCTATGTCACTCGGAAATACTGTAGCTCCTAAACAGTGAAAGAATTTTTCAAATCGGTTCAGTAGTTTGGAAGCCTATTCGAAACAAACAAACAAACAAATCTTTCCTCTTTATAATATTAGTATAGATTACTTTATTCTATTGTAAATAGTTTTCGCAAGGCATGCGATGTAAAGAATATTTTAGGTGATTTTTTTACACCTTGGGTTACATTATTGGAGTTTTAGTAAGGATCTCTAACTTTTTTCAAAAAATATTATAGCCTATGTCACTCGGAAATACTGGAGATCCAAAACAGTGAAAGAATTTTTCAAATCGGTTCAGTAGTTTTAAAGCCTATTCAAAACAAACAAACAAACAAACAAATCTTTCCTCTTTATAATATTAGTATAGAAGTATAGATTACTTTATTCTTTCATCAATAGTTTTCGCAGGGCACGCGATGTAAAGAATATTTTAGGTGATTTTCTTACACCTTGGGTTACATTATTGGAGTTTTAGTAATGATCCCTAACTTTTTTCAATAAATAACATAGCCTATGTCACTCGGAAATACTGGAGCTCCTAAACAGTGAAAGAATTTTTCAAATCGGTTCAGTAGTTTCAAAGCCTATTCAAAACAAACAAACAAACAAATCTTTCCTCTTTATAATATTAGTATAGACTATCTTATCCAAAGCTAACACACAATAATGTAGACACTAAGAAAAATAGACAAGCGAAGCCACGGACGGTCGATAGTTGCCTACGATTAAAAAGTACGATGTTATAGAAAATTATTTAACGAACCGTTACTGCAATAATTGTAACATTTTAATTATTCCAATCGTTCTCAAACATGTGGAATTCGAGAACAAAGATTTGGTTGGATATTATAATAGGTATATTTATTAAAATGTATTGATATAAGATAAAATAAAATTTCATGACATTTATTTAATAAGTACTAAAAACAACAAATTGTCTCTAATTTTAGTAGTTTGCCTTGCAACACTTTGTGGTGGAAGGCAACCTTTTAAACCAGTATTCGGATCGTTACCATTTTTGGTAAGTTCTTAAGAGTATAATATAATTATTTAATATAATTATAATATATACTATAGGCTTTGTAGACACCCGTTTTGCTTGTATCCTAGTATTGCTGACTACTATATTTCAATTTCAAATTACATTCTATATTAACTACATAATATCAAGTGGACCATATGTTCGATCGCCTTTTTAGGAATTATGATGCAGCACTGTAAAAAGTTTACGACATTTCATTGTGGCTTTCCTCAATGTTGGACGTATGCTTGTAATACACAAATGCTGAAACTTTAAGCGTTTTCATTTGATTTTTTATTGCGACTGACGTCGTTTCCGAATACAGTCAAACGTGGATAAGAGAGAGTTCAAGGGAGCACAATCTCATTCTCGCTTATAAGAGGTTTCTCACTAACCCGAGTTTCTCGCTAATGCTCCCTCTGAATTTCGATTCGCGATTTTCCGCATTAAAATGCATTCACTATTTTAAGTTTATGACTTTAATGACAGTACTTTAATTTTCTGTTTTTACATGATGCAGAACAGAACTTTCCTTCGCAATTGATTAACGATAAACTGAGTAAGTCCGACAAACAGGACGGTACACAGGCACACGTGTCCATTCGAAAATAATGCGATAAAAGAATACGATAAAATAACAACGTTATTTAGTTCCACGAAATGGAATAGGTTCAATATTCACGAGAAAACAATACAAAAACAATGATAGGAAGTTCCACGAAAGTTAAAAATGAGTCATAAAATAGCAGATGTTAAATTTGTAATTTGTTCCTCCTAAATAATATAAATAAATAAATAAAGCTCGGCTGTCGCTTATAGAGGTATAGGATAGGTAGCAGTCTCACTTACGGAGGTCCATGAGGAAAAACGACTCTCTCTTACAGATGTTTCTGTTTCTCGCTAATAGAGGTTTTGGGAGCTTAAAATGACGGGTCCTTGCTATTACTCTCACTTATAGAGTTTTCTTACTTATCCAGTTCTCACTTACCCAGGTTTGACTGTATTAGTTTTCGAAAAGTTCAATATTCCCTATATAATGAAATTTCTATAAAAATCTTCCTATAAATATCTTACAAAAACAGGTATATTTTCCGTCACGTCATCGAGGGCTTTGTGTGGGAAGCCTAGTATCTAGAACAGCTGTGATTTCCGCTGCTGTGTGTGTGACCAGCCCTGTGTCTCCGGTGAGGGACACACGATCCATAAATGTAGTAGTAGGAGCAACATATCGCCACCCCAGAAAAGGCATCAGAGTACAAGTTTCTAAAGTCATAATACCAAACTGTGAGTATACGATGGAATCGAGTTGCTCGGTGAGTAATTTGAAGTTGCCCAGGCGTTAGTTACACTGGAATACATGCTGAGTGGAATAATTTAAATTAAAATATTTAAGTATTAAAATAAAATATCTGCTCTCTGCAGCCAATAAATTCATGAATAAAGAAATTAAAAAAACATAGAGTATCACATAAAATAAACGTGGTCACGTCACCAGCCCTGATTCATTGATTAATATCAATTGCTTCTGTATATTTTTTTCTCTGTTAATTCACGGCCATTTTACCATTTATTTATTTTGTGCATACTTTTTATTTTAATCAATGTGCAAAATTCAGTCATGTTATTATTAATTATTCCTTCCACAATAATTTTTACTTCATTTCCCTTTGGTAAAAACAAAAACTCACTTAAGTAATATGTACGTTTTTTTACATAATAATATGAAAAAAACGTTACGTTAAATGAATCACATGGATCCGTTGTTCACGTTTATCATACAAATACAGCTTAAAAAAAAAACTCTACAAGCAGGAGTAAATAAATACATATTACTGTTTAAGTTAAACTATTTTACCATAAAATGAATACGCTACCTCTGTGTAGCATCATATCATTATATACATACAAATATCTAATTATTAAAATATTTTAGTTATAAATACTTATACCGGCTATACGAGTATTATACTTAGGTATACTTATAATAATTTTACCTTAAAACTAGTTATAAAAATGAAAAATTAGAGTCAAATAGAGAGAGCTTGTCTAATATCCCAGGCAACCTTCTACAAAGATACTATTAAAAAAATAGACCTTCACTACCAGTTGACTTGTTAATTTGGATAAAGTTATGAAAAACTGGAGGTTTTAAATATTAAAAATTAACATGTCGAAATGTAAATCTCTTATGAAATGTTGCAATTTCTCAAGCAAAAAATTTGCATGTGTTTGTTCTAACTCATTTAATCGCACTGTCCCTGGAACCAATCTAACACGTGTCGAGTTATAAAGGACTGACCACATTTCTAAAGTCATGACGATATATATAAAAGGACCTAAGGAGGTTAACTTGAAATAGCCCTGGCTGAGCCCATGCTCGTCCATTTGTCCTGGTTAAAATTGGTAAGGCTACCCGCCACAAATACCACCCCTCATCTTCTTAAAAAAACATAATTAACTAGACACACATTTTATTTTTTACTGTCTTAAAAGACGTATCTATGATAAGTTTCAGTTTAGTTAATGGTCTTTAATACAGTTTTCTATTGGGGCAATGTTGCCGATTTCAAAATTATTTCCATTCTGAAAAAAAAAATACAATTCATGTTTTTTGGTTATAATATACAGAAAAATATATTTATAAATCTATAGTGTTATAGTGTCTTTTTGAAAATGCCATGTCTGTAGGTGTAGGAAACTATTTATAAAATCCTCCACAAGTGTCTGATTTCTCAAAGCATGCGTATTCCGCTCAGCGACCGGTTGATGAAAGCCTGAAATAGATTAAAAACAGAGTACACAAAACTCATCATCGTAACTATCTACATATATGTAAACTCTGTAAAATGTAACCTTCTTTATTATTTTGAAGTGAGAATGTATTTTTTGGTTTGAAAATACATAAAAAAGGACCTCAAATATTAAATTATTCCCTGGAAATATCTTGACCAGTTGACTTATTTTTAAATCAGTATATGGTGAGTCTATAATAGACAGGGAAATCGAATCACACGTCCCGTGTCGAGCACAATTGCAAATTGTGATTGATTGCTGTTATCCTCAGTGTGGTAGAATACCTTCCGCATACGTTGAGGACTCTGGGCAAAGTCAAAGGACAAAAATAGCTCAACGCTTATTGCGCACTGTAACTGGGTACTGATCAACTGATACGACGTTACATTGTATAGTCTACTTGTCTACCTACCTACCTACCTATGTAGAGTTAAGTTTCCGATCAGAATATACTTAAATGACATACCAAATAACTGCAAGCTTATACAATTGAAATAAGTAACTAAGATTTAAATCATGGGTTCCGGCTTGAAAGCTGAGACATCGGTTATACTATACAATAGACCTCATCAGACCAGATAAATTGGGTGGCGGAATTTACGATGCGATGTATTTATTTGGGTTAATCGTTCACTCTTTCATTTAAAAAAAATGAAAGAACCCAATCATCCTACTGTTTCATACGAATAATAAAACTAAAACGAATGAAGAGCAATGAACAATCGTATATTTTAAATAGCGTCGTTGGTCTATTGCACGGAATAGATAAATAAGGTTGGAAAGGCCTTTGCTCTAATTTTGTATTAGAACCAGTGTCGCCGCTTCATCCCCACTATTTTAATTTCTACACATACACATACTGTGATTACAAGTATTTCGCACACAACAAAAACACCCACACATAAATCTCAGGACAGATATTCGTTCGCAAACTAGCACAAAACACCCGTAGGCATACACACTCACACACGCAAAAAGGCAATAAAAATGTTCATACACGCTAGTGCTTGATAAAATCGATATTCTTTATCGATAAATTATCTGATGAATGAATGGAGAAAATGAAACATGAAATAAATATTAAAAAAAAAAACTATTTTACTTTTATTAATTACAAATACTCACTGCCCCTGGAATAAAACGTATTTGTTAAGCAGTTGGCGCTTGCTATTAATTGCGAATGAATTTTTCAAAACTAAGTGTATTCTGATTTTTTTATGGTAAAATCATTTTCAGTAAAATGTTTAGAGCAAATAGTACTCGTCTTCGTCTCCAGTTTCCTCTACCTGTCACGTCAATCCATTGTTCCCTGGCGTTAGGTTCTTTAGGAAACCTAATTTTTTTAATTTACTGCATAAGTCAAATAGCATTTTACTTAGATTTTAATACGTCTTAGACAATATAGTAAATACCCGTAAATGAGAGGTCTACATGTCCCTTTATATTATACCTTCACATTAATTTAATGATAATAATTCAATAATAATAATACATATTTATTTTACTCAAAATACGTCTCACTAAGAATATACTAGGTATCATTAATTAAATATAAAATAATGCAAAAATTATCCATGTCAAATGTAAATATAGTTGAGAATTCTGTCGATTATTTTATTTCACCACATGGTCACCTCACTATCGACAAATTGCACCACGGCCAATCAGGGCAAAAGCCGAAATTTCAAAGATTGAAGTGTAGAGAACGCAATGCATGTAGTACATTGGAAGCTGACTTGGTCATTGCGTTCATTGGGCGAGTACACATCGCGCAATGTATGCTATTTATAACTTGCTGCAATAATATTGTTAATGTTTGGAATTTCATAATGCTCAGTATATTTTTATGTTTTAGACAAATAATATTGTAATTAAATGGTAATTTCGACTTACCGATCGAAAGATATACCTCCTCGCTCTATACTTGAGGTCTGATTTTTTGTTTTACAAGTTATAATTGCACAACACGGCACTATAAAGCGGAGATCTGTTCGCCAAAGTAGTCCGAAGCGCACTAAACGCGGTGAATGAAAGGATCGGTCGAGTTATGATTGTAGAAACATAACTGTGGCACGCTTGCCCCGCCTACATTACCATTCCAACCTTATTTATCTATTCCGTGGTCTATTGGTTACTACTGACCCTGATTGTTCTCTTTCAAGCTCAATATTTTTGTTAAATATATTAAATTTGTTATTCGGGGTCTGCGTGTAAATACTTGTGTCACTACTTGAATGTTCTGTATTTTAACAGTGCGAAATGTGTCGTCATCAAATCGTGGCTATCTCATGCAGAAGTCTCCGGCTGTTCTCATTCTGAAACGAAAAGTACCGGATGTCTTCACTGAGATCCCAATGCGCGCCCTAGACATCGACTACAAAGGGGAAGAAAAGTTAACATTGCAAGAAGAATGTCTTGTACCGGGCTGGCACTTTTTTTATAAAGGGGTAAGTAACACAATTATCTTTTCTATGTGTGCACACACATAAATATAATAATGTGTATTTTATAACAAACATTCTTTGTTAGGATCGACACACTTGACAATAAAATGACTGATACCCCTTGACTCTTATTCTGCAATATTAGTAGAATGAATGACAGTCTTCATTAGTTATTGGTATCACCATTGAAATAATAATAATAATATTATTAGCTTGCTATGCATGTGACCTACATTTTTTTTGTTAGTTTTATTAGGCTTTAAACTAACAAGCTAAAGGCTTTTGCAATTTCTGATTAGTGTTAAGCAAAAAATAAGATAATAATTATGGAAACGATCTGTGTCTCGCCGGTACTGCCTCCATTTATTTGTAGTCTTACATCGTCACTGCTGCTTCAAAATGCAATTTAGCAATGGCGTACTTAAATGCCGTTTTACAAAGAATTCGATGGTGCTAACAAAAATAGCGATTAAATCGACATTTGTTTCTTCATTCACAATGCAAATATGCATTGTAAATGCTGTGAAAGAAAAATGCTCAAATGATTATATTTATTAAATTAAATTCGTGACCTTCCAGGTTACACACTAGACCAGTCGCCTTCATAAATAATATTCACCAAACAAAATGTTGGCGGATTTTTTATCAATATTTTTTGTGTGTTTTATCCATTTGTGTGTTTATACAGACAGCATACTTTTCTAAAAATCTTTATACTAGAGTCAGTTACTTATTTCCTGTTCAAACATATGCCCTGCACGTGCACAAAACAGTAGTGAATTCTATTTTGAAGACGTTGTCAATTTACGAAATGATAAAATAATGTGACAATTCATGTTTTTAAATGTATTATGTATATATAATACGCAGTTGAACTGGCAAATCCATATCATATATACATTTATAAATTACGGTCGTATAAAGATAATGAATACTTGGAATTATTATAAGACCGATATGAGAAGGTTCGAAGTTTTTTAAGAATTCTATCTTCATAATTTTTATAATATTTAACACACTATGGCAAACTTTATTAACGACTGGTGCACAGTAACGGACCAAGTAGAGGTTTTCTTTAGATATTTAGGTAATGGATTCGCAAATATCACGAGTACGACATCTATACCTAGTCTTGCCATAAATACTGAGACAAAGAAGAAAAAAGAAACTATTGCAAATAACATTTATTACTTTTACAGTGTGTTAATTTAATACATAAATATAAAACAATTTAAAGTATAAAAAGCTTATTCGAAGTGGTCTCCATTGGCTGCAATACAGTCCTTTAAACGTTGAGGCCAGTTATCAATAGAAGCACGCACTCTTTCCATGGGAAAAATTTTCACTGCCAATCGTACGGATTATTTTAGGGACTCCAAATTATCATGGCGTTTAGAGCAAGCCGTACTCTCTAAAACTGACCATAAATTATAATCCAGTGGATTAAGATCGGGACTAGACGACGGCCAGTCTTCAGCTCTGATGAAGTCCGAAACGTTCGTTTCCAACCAAGACTGCATAGACCGAGCTTTATAACCTGGCGCCGAATCTTGCTGGAAGGACCATTCTTGATTATTGAACATGGTGTTGTTAAGGAGCTTCACTACCTTCTCAAGAATAGTATCTTGATACACTTGTGTCCATGTTTTGATACCTTTTTCACAAAAGTATGGCTAAGTCACTCCTTCATAGCTAATACCCCACCAAACCATCACTGAAGTCGGATAGTGCCCACGTTGCACTCTGTCGACTAATTGAGAAGCTTCCTTAGAGCTTTGAGCATAAATACGGTCATTTTGTTTGTTAAAATGTTGCTCAATTGCAAAAAATTTCTCATCCGTAAACAAAATTTTTCTATGACCTCCCTTTGCGTACCGCTTCAGTAGTTGTTTCGATTTTACCACCCTATTCTCTTTTAAATTATCAGTTAAGAAATGACCAGTACGTCTCTTATAGGCTGCAAGTCCTAAGTCATCTTTTAAAATACGCGACATGATTCTAGGTGCTATCTTCATCTCCCGAGATAAAATCTTTTGCTTTCGGACAGGATTTCTTCGAATTCTTTCCCTTACTGCTTTGACCACCTTTTTCGTACGAACACTACGTGGACGGCCAGATCTTTTTCTGTTACAAACAGAGGAGGTCTCATCGCACCTATTAATAGCCCGGTACACAAACATTTTACTAATACCAAGCGTATGGAGAGTTTTAAAAATTGCATTCCATACCTACTTTGTGTAATGCAATCACAGCGATTCGGCTCTCTATAACACCCCACTCCATTTCAATATCGCAAAATATTGTATAATGTATTGGCGCCAAAATGAGAAAACTCAATGAGCAATCATATAAAAATGACAGATTCCCAATTCAAATGTAATATTTTGTTTATTTTTAATTGTAACACTATTTATGGCCAGACTAAGTAAATAAACTGAACCTGTAAAAACTTCTTGCGAATTCATAGAGTCCTTTTAAGCGTGCAAATAAACCGCAAGCGGACGGAAACTGGTCTACCTTTTGTGTTATGTGTCTCATTACGACTAATGTAGACAAATAGTCACTCAATGTAGCGTTATTGTGAGTAAATTTTAAAAATACAAGATTTTACTATTGAAACTCAGTGAAGTCATAGATAATTAACACGACGCTATGCTGTTCACTGCCTAAGACTCGTCCGGCTTTTAATTATAATTTACGAGCAAGTGTATGCAAAGCTGGTCTTCTCTACTATCGACTATCCTGCCATCCATCTAGGTACTATAGAACCTTACTAATGATTCTGCTTAATTCACAATCCTCGAATTCTATCTTAACTATGTTTTAAAGAGGGCAGCAATATTCTGCTTTAGATGTCAAAAACCGCTCATCAGTGGGCCCTGAGTTCGTTCTGGACATCTTAGTTAACAAATATCATCTTATGCTCACATGGTTTTATTCATATTGACGATTTTCTGCCCGATATCTAATCGTGCAACGGAAATAGACTCACGTAAATTCCTCGATAGCTCAATAAATAAACTATATATCCGCTACTAATGGTATACTAGGAGAAAACGTTACGAAATTAAGTCCATTGCAATTGATTTTGAAGTAAAATGCAAATCAGCACAAAAAGCCCGCTTTGAGGAATCTTGAAGGTAATCTATAATTTATTCCTAAACAGAACAAAGCACCATCAATCCTGGGACTACTTTAATCCAGAATTAGAATGAGATGGAATATATAATTTAGAAATAAAGTATTCTGTTAATATTATTCTCGTTAACAAATTTTTCATGAATATTACGGAGTAAAAAACGTTAGTATTTGTCTCTGTGGCAGTGGTGGATTAAAGGTCCAGAGCCCCCTAGGCAATCACTTTATCGGCGCCCCTGTACCGGCCATAATAATAATATAAATTTTATTTTGCAATTATCATGACGTTGTATCATCAAACCGTAGACTTTAGTAGACCAGGACATTTAGTTCAGGCATTTAGTTCTTAATCGTCGATATATTATTTTCTTCATGTATTTAAAAATTCTGAACTCACGCGCCCCTTGCAACTACAAGCCCCTAGGCACGTGTTTAGTTTGGGTTACGGATAACCCGCCTCTGCTCTGTGGTAGATAACATTATGAGAACAAATTAAGACATAATATTTTTTGTAACTAATTTATTTCCATTTATTTTTCAGGTTTCATTGAAAATAATTGTTGTATTCTGATTTCAGGACAAGATATATCCATCGCATAAATTCCTTTTACAAAGGAATGTACGAGTACAGTTCATGAACATCGTGAAGAAGAGCGAGTGGTGTGAAACGCTTACAATCAAATTCCAAAAAGCTCTGAATAATTTGGGCTTCCTAGGATACTTCGATAAGACAGCGTGTATCTGCGTTAGAGATGTAAGATATTAAGATATTTTTATTTTTTATGACTTTTATTTTATTTTGATTGAATTAAAAAAAAAAATTAAAATTAGTGCAATATATATATTTATCGTATACGTAATTTGTACACCGGCATAGATCTATGCAAATACACCGGACGCCTAAACCTTCAGGCCACGACCGCTTGCTAAGAGTGTATTCTTTCAAATTTGAAAAAAACTGTCGATCTAAACACTCGTTAACCTAATTCGTAACAGAAAATTAAATTCATATACATATATCAATATACAATACATTTACTATATAGAAAAATATCAGTTGGTATCTAAAATTTGTTTTTCCTTTTTTAGCCAGATAGAACAGCTCAGCCGTGTCACGTAAGAGTTCGAAATTAACTATATTGAATAGGCTTTTATTAGTTTGACCTGTATGGTCTATTTAACTACGTCATGAAGTTATATTTCAAGCTAACTTGATAAATATAAGTTCAAAACGGTCGATTAACTTAAACATAATTGTATAACTGGCTTGACCAAGCTCATGATTTAAGGCTCAGGATATAGCAAAAAAAATTGTAATTTTAGTTGAATTTGCTATGAAAACGAGTTTTTTTACTTTTTAAGCTAGATTTATATTATTTAATTTATGAACCGATATTAATTTACATCTGTTTATGTATACACCGTATGTGATTGATTCATAGAATCCTTTAAATCCAAACAAATTTTATGTAAAAAAAAGTAAAACTAAAAAAATTCTCGGGTTATATTCGAAAAAAATGCGCAGTTTTGGAGGAACTAACAGAGGAAACATCAATGTCGACCTTTTTACATGCTATTTTCAGGCCGAACTACAACTGTCCCTTTCACGAAGTGCGGTTGTCTCTTTCGTTCTAATTTTAAGCGTTTCGACTTAACGGCTTTATCTTTATTGGCCGTCATTAAGTTTATTTAGTTTTAATTTTATAGTAATCATTCAAAACGATACCCAAACAATTCTTCCACGCGAGCATGTCTTATGATTACACTTTTTTGTAAACTTTCAGTCTATCGCTGCTTTTTTACAGAATTTAGATATTGGTATAATCACAACATGAATCCTCTACCGCTACTGATCTTGAGTCATGAGGTTGAAGTCTCAATTTTATTACATAAGGACCGTACCCCCTTCAATTTTCGAGATTGAAGGGAGACGCTTAAATGAGACATGAAAAGAATGTTGGTAAAGTCATAAATAACCTTTATTGTTATACTTATGCAAATCGAACAGTTAGGTCGGTAATTTATGCTAATGCTTAAACTGCTATTACAGATTGCAGTTAAAACAAGGCAACATGTGATTTTTATTTTTTGTCAGGGTATGTATGGTGCCCCTTTAATATGCAAAGGGCGAATGGTCGCCATGTTAATGGCCCCCGACGCACAATGGACCAACTGCACGGGATTCAGTAACGTCATGCACTTATTATCCAGTGCATACCTTAAGAAATACATGTCGTGTGTGAGCAGGTAAAATCAAACGACTTTCAGATGGTCAAATACATTAAATTAATGTGAGATTATTGCAGATAATGAATAACATGAATATATACAGTTTTTTAATGGAGCTGGAGATATCCAGCGAGTAATTAATTACACATTAATCTGTGTTCACTATAAATCAGTCACTCAGCTCATAAAAAAGTACAAAGCTTGGTGTTACCATTCACAGATTACGTTTTGGTTATTAATCACAAGGATAGTTTGGCAAACCAATTTTTTTTTAGTGAAATAAAAACTAGGTACGTTACAAATGTCCAGTATACCTAAGCGGCAATACACATAATAATTCGATATAGACTAAGGAAAAAAATCCTAAATCACCTGTTCTGCTTTTCAATAGACACTGTTATTTTTTCAGTTTATTTGAAATGGATACTCGTGTAGATTGGTCGATGCTACAGAAGTCAGTCTATGAAGATATCAATAATGAAGAATACGATTACATTCCAGAAATGTATGACAAAATATACGGGGACTCCTCGTCGAGCGAATAGAAAATGCAATGCCATTTATTTATCTATTTAATAATAATATTAATTATATAATTAATTAATTAAATTGTCACACCGAAAAAAAGAACTCATACTATTATGAAAGGGTTTTGTGTTCACACTGTTCATTTAAATCAATAAATTAATAAATAAAAAACGAATAGTATATTTCTGAGTGATGGCCGCTTGACTTGTAACTATCCAGATAATCGACGCGCTCACTAAAGACCTCTTGCACAATATTTTTTTTGTTCCATTCCGTGCTGTGCAAAAAATATTCGTGACCATCAACCTGCAGCCGTTCACTGCTGGAAACCGGCTGAGGCCTATGAAAGCCTAGGGTTCCCAACTGATATTTAAAAAAAATCTGTCATAGTTATTATTACGAACCAACGTGTTATTTAAGGCTCTTATTATATTCTTGACGTTTCAAAAAAGGGGAGTCTAAAAAATATACTAAGAGAGCCTCAAAGCTCGTAGTTACTAAATAAAAAAATAGGTTTACAAACTGAAGACAGAATGATACTGAACTATTTTGTCCTTACCTATTTATTTTTAGGTACAGTTTTGCTACCTTATTTTAGATTTTGAATATATTTAAAATAACGTGGAAATACATATAATTACATGCAAATAACTGTTTTTCTGTAGTTACTTTCGTAAATGTAGTAGGTATATAATTGCAGGAGAAAGAGCAAAGTATGGACATAAGATTATTGCTGATTTAATCAGTTATTTATTTTAAGCAAGTGACCTGTTCAATTCTCAAACTAAGGGCAGTGTGACACGAATGAAAACGTTTCATTTATCGAACATTTATTTGCTAATTAAAACAAAAGACAACAATAAAAGTAATAATACAATGACTGTAAAAGACGTGCAAGAATTTATTCTACCAAAAAAACTTCTAAACACATTTATAATTGTCAAATAATTATAAAATAACCCCCGATTATGGTCAAATAGGCACTAAAATCAAATGTACACCTTTCTTTACTTTGACATTTACCGAGATAAGAATTTTACATTGGGAACTAATAGAATTACATTAATTAATTATATAATAATGGAAAGACATTTAGAATTTAATTAATTGGCATTTCCAACATATCCCTTTAAGAATCGAGACACTACATCTAATATTTTGACTAATATATTCTATTATCTGTCGGAAGTCGGTAAAATATAATTATTGCAGGGTTAAGACAACTAATACAAAATGTGCATTCCGATAAGATTTATCTAACACTCAATATTTTTTTATTAATATTTTCAAAATAGTACAACCTTGTAAACGTATCGTACTTCGACTTCTTTGGTCAGTTGTCTGTTCGTTTCTCTACAATAATTTTGGCATGTTCGTTGTATCGAATATTCACCCCAAAAATACTATTATCTCATTTAACCCTGTAATAACAATAATTTTGTCTATTTGCCTATTATTATTATAAAATGGCGTATCTTTTAACGATATGCAACAAAACATGATCTAGCTGACTTACGATTTAATAATGATTTTTAAAAATATTAGAACAGAACACAGGTCTGCAAACCAATATTTATGGAACAACCGTATTGATTAAAACTTCTAAAATAGGTACCAAAAAGTGACACAATAATTTAATAATAATAATTGATAAAGATAAGTACGAGAATTGTATAATAAATATTCATTAAAATTACATGAAAAAGCACACAACTTTAAAATTATTCTAAAACGGCTTCACACTGTGCCGTTAAGGTTGTCTTCCATTACGACAATTGATATGGTCCAGTTTGATCCAAATGGAATTTAAATCTAAATTTTTATTAGACAAATAAGTTAAAAATAAGAAATAAATATATATTAACTTGTCACATTAAAAAATAAACACATAATAAGCAGGCCTGTGTGTGAATATAAAATAGATTAATACAAGAATAAAATACATTTTTCACTTAACTACATGAATAAAATTACTCAAACTTAATTTGTTGATTCAATATTGTTTAAAGAATTATAAATAACAGTAAAACTAAAAATATTAGTCCCACAAGAATCATTATAGCGAACCATTGTCGTCGGTCTGGAATTAAAAAAAAAACATTATTATTGTTATTGTTTATGACACCAGTAACGCAACCATCTAAAAAGTACTTTTATGGGGTTTTAACCAAATTAAAACGATCCTACAAATAATATTTTTACTTGAAATCACAACAATGATAAGCACATGTTTTCATTACTGTGTGGGCAATAGTTATAAATTCCCGCTCGATCTACGGCTAGCTTAACATTTACATTTTGGCCCATATGACGTCATTTACGTGTATTTTTTCTAACTGAGCAGATTAAAGTTGTGTACAGTCTATGTTTGAAAATATTGTGCAATGTAACCAAGCTACAAAGCAAACCGGTGGAAAAAACGATTTTAGAATTACATATTTTTTTACTTGCGTGTAAATGAACAAAATGAAGTTCTCACAATAAACTCAGTGATATTTTTCTCACAGAAATTAGAGTAGGGTTGTTCTTTAAATAGAATGTTCTTTAAACAATGCACAGATAAACCACAAACCGCGTCCTCGCTTGTTGGAGCATCGCTCAACCTGATTAATCGGTAAATAGTTTCATCATAAAAACGTAGCGTATTTCAATGACTAAACAAATATATGGAACGTAAAAAGCATCCATTTATACTACAAAGTCTCGATAACTTACCATTATTCATGTGAAGCAGCTTCGCGACTTTTTTAAGAGTGGAATCTAATTTAGAATCTGTGTTTTCAAGATCCGTATTCAAATCGTCCAACATTCTACAAAATATTAAAGATTGATAATATCAACTTTTTCCTTTTTTTTCCTACCTATGCTGATAGCCTTGAGAGGCTATATCAGCCTCGCTCTAACGTGTAGGTGAGCTCACCGGGCTCAAGCCAGAGTGGTGCTAATACTGGCTCTAGAGCTGTGCTTCGCAGAATCTACCACCGGATCGGAAACGCGACCCACTGAGAAGATTCGGCGAGAAACTCAGACTCGGCTGTGTCTATGGGTTAATTCGTTCGTAGAGTCCTTTGTCGCAAGCGACGGGTTCGACGACGACGTGGACCGGTGATTGTAGTACCTAAAAGCATCATTAATGGATCGAGAGGATCCGTAATGACGTGTTTTGGGCGATGTAGACTGTTTACCATTCGGTCTACAGGATCGGGTATGTAGTATCAACTAAAATCATTCGATGTTCTTGAATCTAAATCAATAAATATGCAAAGATAAATATGCAGATAAGTAATTTCTACCCTCCCCAGAGGAGAAATTAATCTAAGTCTTAAGATGTAAGTAATTATGGTTAAAATTTCGATAAGTGGACAAAACCCAGTTTTATGAAAAGGCGTACTCACACAGCTTGCTCGTCGAGTTCAAGACCAATCTGCTTGGAAACTGTCTTGAGCGAACCGACCGTCTCACTAATGACTTGTAGCTGCTCATTCTGATTTCCCAACAACTTATCTTGCATAGACAGAATATCATTGTCATAAATATCGAAGCGATTGGGACTATCGGTTTGATTCGCTAGTTTTGAATATTTAGTGTATTTCGGAGTGGATGTCCAATTGTTGCCAAAGTTCATTGGACTGTCGTCACCAAGTAGAGGCTCCCGAGCGGTTCCGTCATTGTCTCGATTGCGGTTCAAGCTCATCTTGCTCTTCATGTTCTGCGGTATATACAAAAACTTGTTATTCATAATTATTCGTAATTTTTGTCCGGTGTTCAATAAACAAATAATGTTTTTTTTTTATATTATTCACACCTTGACTTCTTGCTTCGTTGCTTCGATAAAGGTTCGCCTATCACAAATTTCTTTGTTGTCAATCTTGAATTTTGAAGAGTTCTTCTCTACAATACTTGGAGGTATGTGGTTAAGAAATTTATATTTTACTCAAATTGCGCACTGTTACTTATGTAAGCAATGAAAGGTGATATGTTGCGACTCACGAAATGTGATTTTTATACGGTCCCTTGCGACTGGTCAATAATTTTCTGTATTAGACATCCTTCAACATTGTTATACTAAATTTCTGTTTGAATAAAACATACTAATGAACTAACAATTAATAAATATTTTGTAGAATAAGTTTTCATTTTCGTCGTGTCTTGCGGTGGAATTTTGAAAAGAAATTCTTGTAACTATATATGTCTATAATTTGCATGCCTTTTATCCCACTCTATATATTCTGCACATTAATGAAAATCACTAATAAATACAAACAAGAGCAATAAAAAAATATGTTGATTCCTTTTTTAAGGATTACGCGAGTATTTTCGGAACCATTGGCGCGCTTTTGCCTAGAATGAACTACCAACCTTTGTAAACAAAACTATGCAACGACGAACTTAACACATCGATGAAGATATACTATGCTTACTTGATTTTAGAGTTGGGCAAATAATGTCAAAAATTAATTGAACGGAAACCAGTACTTTCAGAGTTCTTTTTGCGGACTGTATCATGTCACTTTGCATCTTGTTATTTTGACGCATTTATATAGTTCACGTAAGAGAAGATCTAGGTTACTGTTCTCTATTCTATTCCTAAATTAGTTTGTGACGAACCCACCACCGGACGAAATTGTTTTATGACAAGATGCTAGATTTATCACAGTTATTATTGTATACATACATACAAATCAATGACCCTTTAAACCCAAGAACTTAAGCCATGCTATTTGATGATATCAATTTAAATATTAGGTAAATTCTGTGTAATTTGGGCAAGATCACGAAACAGATCCTTAGCATGTATGCCTGTTAGTTCAAATGTGAATGACCTATTCTATCCTATGACTGCTATATTTTCAGTTTACCAATTGTTTCGGGGTCTAAATAAATCTCATTACATTGCAACTTGCCACTTTTCATTGTTCATCTAGATTAATCGACTATATAGAATAAGATATAAACATAATATCCATGTAACTAATACAGAATTATGTGAATGTCCTAACAGAAAAGTACTCTTGTATTGATATTTTATTAATGAATTCTAATAATGATAAGATGATGCGTAAATTTTCTCAGAGTAAAAATACTTCTAATATGAATGCTGCATTATTTATAATGGGAACTGCTTACTTGTGTTTGTAATGCTTTCATGCATTCCTGCTTGATGGGAGAGACACTCATTATTAAATCTCTACTTCATGTCACCAAGCAGGTGATGGCAGATTGCCACCATAATGTGATATGATATATATGAATTGTTGCCATGACTAAACAGCAAGTGGAGTCATGTGACAAACTAAAGAATAAAAAAAAAATTAAGAAGCTAACATGAAGGTGAGTAATTCGTAAATAATATATTAAGCAATTCCAAATAACAAAACATAAAGGACCATGAAAATTAGTAATGTTGGAATTTGAGATAGCACAAATAAATCTAATGGAACGTTTTTGTTAACATTTAACTGATAAGTTTATCAATTTAAAAAGCATCTACAACAAACATCATCACTATTTTACAAAATATGAAATAATTTTAAAGGATATTTATTGTATCTTCTAAATCTTCCAAATCCCATTCAATGCTGCGCAGTGCATTTTTCAATTCAGTCGAAGTCCATTCTACTTCTGGACTACTTGCAATTATTGGAGTCTTACAAATCTCCTGCCAGCGTAGGTACAAACCACGAGTCTTATTCAGTGCTTTGAACACCTCACTGTGTCAGAAAAGTACCAAAAGTTAATATAGTAAGTGAAAGCTGATGTCATATACAAAATATATAGGGTTTCACAAATATTTAGAAGAAAAACTCATGAAATATTGTGTATGTCTAAAAGAAAAGTTAATTTCGTTCTTAAGTACTACATTTATTTATTTATTTTATTATTTATTGCTTGGGTGGACAAGCTCATGTCCCACTTGGAGTTAAGTAGTTACTTGAGATATGAGTTCTAATGTCTTAATTTTAAAGTACAAAGGCTGCTCCACCCTTCAAACAGAATCACCTACCAGTGGTACCTACCCATGCGGACTCACAAGACGCTTACCACCAGTAAAAATTAATCACATTTCACCAAATAATTTCATTCAATCAATCATTTGATCCATCAATCAACAAAGAATTTGAATTTTTAACATTCCTTGTCCGAATTTGAAGCAAAAGCTCTTGAGAGCATGTCAAAAACCTTCAAGTCATGGGAGTAACATCAAAATTTGGTCATTAGAAACATACTGCTGTAGCTGAGTTTGAAATGAACCCCCCTCTAACATGTTTTCTGACAGCTATGACATGTCTTTCTTCAAACGAGATGTAAGTGTCCTCAAAATTAGGCATCAGTTTGGCTGTGCCCTTGACATTGCTCATGTACATAGCTTATGAAGGTTAATTACCATCAGGTGGACCATACGGTCTTTTTACAAAGGCAATAAAAAATTATAGTTCTCAAAGTATGAGCCCATTTACTATTTAATTCTTCCTATTCCTACTATTTAATCCAACAATTATTTATAATAATCCTATAGCCATATACATAATGTTAAATGTTATTATTTCTCATAAGATCTTTCTACTTGAAGATCAATAAAGCAATTACTTAATATAACAGTTGAATGAGTTGTTAATTAGTGTGTTCACCCAAATATGTAATAAAAAAAATATTAAAATCTAAGTATCTATTTTGATGTGCAATAGCAATAGGACATTTTGTAACGATATTTAAAATTGTAATTTAATAAATATTCAATTTATTTAAATCCTATAATTTTTAAGTTTCATAAATATTATACTGTATATATATTATAAGAATATTAATATTGGATCTTCTATGAAAATTTAAAACTTTCTCATCACATTCTTAAACAAAGTTATTCATTTTGCTATTAAAAAGCTATAAAAACAAGAATAAACAAGACCTGTACTTTGTCAGTTTTTCTCCTCTTAGCTGATATTACTTTAGGTGATGTCTTAGAAGTAAAACTAGACTAGATTGAGTTGATTTCGTACTTTTATGTTACTTAATTATAGTCCACAAATGACACTTAATTATTTTAAAGTGTGTTACATTTATTTTTAACAGTAAACAGATGCACAATACTAAATTCGTTTTCATTATTAAATCAATATTCGTATATAAACCTTAACTTCACACTTCAGCCTTTGCTTTTTGCTACACAGTATCATGTAATATTCAGCACCACCCACTGGAAACAATTACCTTACCCTAGCTGCAATGCCATCTATTAATATAAATGAACAGTTACTTTACTCCACTTACTCTTTAACGACGTAGAAAGGATCTTCTAAAGTCATGTCAACAAAAAATAAAACAAAAATTTTAAAAGAACCATGTGATTGTGGATTTTCTAAAATTTTAAACTGTAAATTTAACCATAAATGCACACTCTCTTACACTCGTACAATACCTCGGCTTGGCGACCAACCCACAGAATATCGAGTGTGATACCTACCCTGTTTAAAGCTCGCTCGATGAAGCCTTATTCTCTATCCCTTGCTCGCTCATGTAAAATGCAAACAGCGCAGAGTGGCAAAACGCTCTGCAGTGCGCAACCGCAGAGGACTTATTTCGGGGCGGGAGAACTCACAACAAACCCTTGCTTAGATTCACCCCACAATAGCCCCACACTATCAATCTATTACCACCTCGTTGCCTCCCTTCTTTCAGAGTTCAGTTTTGGTTTTGTCACTTTTTTTACTCTAGAACTTGTATTGCTGCACAATATATAGCTGTATGTAACTAATACACTTCGAATTTTAATAATTAAATATAAAATGTATCATAGTACAGTGTATAAAACAAAACTTCGAAAAAAAATAGTGATTTTGTACATACATTTAGTGTATTTATAAACTTTTTTGTTATTGTTGTACATTATGAATGTTATTGTCTATGGTACAATATATGCTTCCTAATTCAAACCTATAGAGCACAAAATTCTAGCAGCTGTTTGCACGTACACCCTGATCACATTTTTATTCCTAAAAAAGATGCTTACTCCGAAGCAATATGTGAAGAGCACCAGCACCCGAACTGATGACCACGACACGACCACTCTCCCAAGAGTGCATACGCCTGAGAAGAAGAAGAATCAGAACCAGACTTATGTAATAACTATAAAGCTAAATATTTTACGTTGTAATTATTTAAGGAGAATTGTTGAATTATAAAAATAATAATTATGCAATCCAGTGAGTCCGCATGGGTAGGTACCACCACCCGGCCTATTTCTGCCGTGAAGCAGTAACGCGTTTCGGTTTGAAGGGTGGAGCAGCCGTTGTAACTATATTGAGACCTTAGAACTGATATCTCAAGGCTGGTGGCAGCATTTACGTTGTAGATGTCCATGGGCTTCAGTAACCACTTAACACCAGGTGGACTGTGAACTCGTGCACCCATCTAAGCAAAAAAAAAGTCATTATCGTTAGCTTGAATACGTGAACTTAAATTAATTCTGTCGCTGACTCTTATTCCGGATTGTTAACAACAACAAAATTTAGAAATACAAAGTTCTGATTTAGTGTCTGAATGTGTATGTGAAGATATTTTAGGTCAGTACATATGCGTTGCTACCATTTATTCCAGCGGGAGTGCTTTGAGGAACTATTTTCTGCTATTATAGCGTATCGAAAAGGCATGGGTCGTTTTTTCTTAGAAAATGAGTTATCGATACGTTCTTAAATGATTTTCAGGATAATAGGGTAGCATCGTAAAATGAAAATAAAATAAAATATTTAAAAAGTTGGGTGGATATTGCTGGCAGGGGTATTGGAAGTTCGCATGAGTAGGCTCCACAATCCTGCATTTTTTTTACCTCGAAGCAATCACAGGTACTTCTGGACTTAAAAGGATAGATACCTTGTCTTCGTGTCTAAAAAGTAACACTGAGTTTTACCTACTAAAAAGATAAATATTCATGGGATGGATTCCCAACGCTCTTTTAATAAAAAAAAAACTGACTGGCAGTTGACATCGACTTGACAGTTGATGGACTTTAGATCGCATTCACAAATCACAATTCACAAAGCTCGCTCAACAAAGGCTGCCGTCGTATTTTGATTTCGGTTCACTTCTTTTATTTGCGTATCAAAATGAACTCCGCGCTTAATCCAGATGCACCTGAGTTTTATCCACACTTGGCGGCAGTCACACAGGTAAGTTTCTTAAGAAATTTATAAAATAATATATTGAAATTACAATACATGAGTTTTACAATCTTTGAATGAAGACATGTTTCGAATTCTTTTTTTATTTTAATTAATATCTCCTACAATTTACCTAGTTTGTTTTGTATTTAAATATAATTACAACATTCATTGAACAAAACGTGTTCCCTACGAAATAGATTAGATTTGACAGACGTCCTACAAAAACAATATACCTTTCACGTGTTGAACTCATCGTGTGTTAGTTTGAAGTTGAAAGTGTTAAAGATGATAGATTTCATTCAGAATTATTTCTTAAAGTGCTTTGTTTCCATAATACGATTCAAGTTTATTTAATAAGATGGCAATCATAGTTTACCAAAAATACTATGTAACTTTATTAACTTAATAATTAGCAATAAACACATTTGTTTCAAATTAAGTTCATTGTTCATCTTACATCACTCCACTCTCCAAATAAATGTAAATTTTAGAAAAAATAAAATAATTTGGTATTATTGGTTGGTCCACTGTTTGTGTTGGTATTAGGTTGATTAATTTGTAAACACACATTTTTGACAAAAAGTAAACTTAAAAATATATAGATACATACATAATCATGTTAGATCAACAGCTTTAAGATAGCCCAAAAGCATAGTTATTTTCCTTAAAGATTATTGTAGATCAGGTGTGTTTCATCTAAAGGTTCTAATTGTCTATACTTTATATCATTAACCCATAACTATACCTACTTATATAACCAATAATTAGTTTCTTTCACTAAGTTAGTCAACATTATTGAGTCTTTGTATTTAGAAAAAGCTGAGTAATCAAGATGAACTGGCCAGCAATAATCTAGAAATACAGTTGGAACTGCCTTTTGACCACATTAATGCTGAGGTATTTTATATAAAACAGTGTTCTTCTCATCTAAATGGATTTTTTCTCCTACCGACTCTGAAAGTTCGGTTTTTGTCCCCCTGTACAGGGAAGAAAGTCTAACTTTTTCTCCCTGGGTACTGACAAGTGCGCATGTGCGTTAGTGTCTACGTCTGCTCTCACACACCTAAAATTCTCCACCATTGTGCTCGGGGAATTTGCTGTTGTGCGTGTGTAAAAGTGAAATAAACAAAACACAATAAAATTTAATAGTGAAGTATTAAACAAAGATGAGTTCTTATTCAATTAGTTGTAGTTTATTTAAAAATTAAAAAAAACAGTTAAATTGTTTTATTATGAGTGCCCCCGCCAGGGCTTCTCCCCTGAACCACTACTCGGGTGTTAAGTTTTTTACAATGTCGAACTTTCGGCCTGGTAGGAGAAAAATAGTATGTGCACCGCGGGAAAAAAATAGGACATCTCATCCTGCGTGTTTGCCACGCAATTTAACACGAGAGAGGAAATGTCCAACTTTCCTCCCTTGGTGCACAATGTACTATTATATTATATATTTATTTATTTACTTACTAATTGCCTTTTTCATACAATATTTTGTTATTTTGAAGCTTTAATGAATGCACATTTCAGTTAAAAAAAAATCATATCTCACATTAATTAATTCTTATGTTGGCATTTTTTTCTTTATTTTATTAGTCATGTGATCAGTCATAAAACTGTAAGCAGATATATGTAGAGCTGTAAGTTTAAAATTCCAGCCATTGCTAGCGTTAAAGCACTACAAATTTTGCACATATACACTGAATGAAAAAAAATCACCTAGATAATCCAAAAGAACCAAAAACAATGCCCAATACCACAGCTACTAATAAGATCCATAGATGCAATATTATATGTTTTGTTACTAACTTATGAATTCCTCATTTTTACTAATTGTTTTTGGTGTTTTTTTTTTGTTTTTTTATATGTTTGTAATACTATAATATTGCCAATAATGCAAAAACTATTATAAATTAGTGTAAAAACATGAATGAAAATATGAATTCATAGCAGTGTATCAGACTAATATGCTATGGTGTCACAATATACATAAATTTGGTGTGTACAAAAGTTTAGCAGATAAAATCTTTAGCCTGGCAATCCAGAATTAGCCTGCACTGAATATTATCATCAAAACTATTAAAAGGCTGATTCTGCTAATAATTAAATGAGAACTTTTCTAGAAGAAACCTGTCTTTCTATTTTCTGTGACAGTTAGAATGATAATAAAATAATATACAAATATACTTTATAAAAACATAATAAACTAAACCTGTATAAATTGTTTCTTTATTCTTTATTGTACACACAATTAATATAATACAATAATTGCGAAAAGTTATAAAATGACGAGCTTAACTCAACAATTGAGTTATCTACCAGCTAACCGTTCTTAAAGAGGGAGAGCTTTATATAAGTGGGTAGAAGAGTACAATCTAATCAATTTACTTATTGATACAATACACAATAATAATAATATGAAATAAAAAAAACATTAACACATTATATATCAGACTATATACATACACAATTATACACATTAATAACATAAACATATATGTACATATATAATGAAATACATAAAATAAATACATAATAGGGAAAGTCTTTTCGTATTATAGTATGAATGAACTTGTAATAAAATCTCTTTGGCCTGGCTGGTTTTTGGATCATTAAAAGTTTAAATTTTAAAGAAGATAATTCCAAATTAAAATTAGGAAAACGTGTGATTTTTATTTATTTTTCGTACTGTCAAGATGAGTGAATCTAAAGAAGAAAGTCGATACATTTTAAAATTTTACTAAAAAAAAGGTAGAAATGCAACGCAACCCCTGGAAAAAAATATGCGATGTTTATGGGCCTAGTGCAGTGTCTGTGAGAGTCGCACAAATTTGGTTTAGCCGTTTTCAATCCGGAAATTTCGATGTCAAAGATGCACGTAGCTCTGGTCGCTCTATTACGAATAAAATGGATGCCATTTTTTAAAAAGTGAGCAAGAACGGTATATCAGTAGTTACGACGTAGCTGAAGAACTGGGGATTGACCACAAAATAGTTTTGGCGCATTTGAAAAAAACTGGGTACACAAAAAAACTCGATATTTGAGTACCTCACAAACTTACTGAAAGAAATTAACGAACCGTGTACTCATTTGTGATTCTTTATTACGACGAGATCATTTATAATCTAGCAACTTTATTTGTATTTGTGTATTTTTAAGATTTTTCTTTAAGAATCGATTTCATTTAAAGCCTCTGTTACGAAAACTTGATGAATTGTAAAACCGATAAAACAATATGCATTATGTTTTAGAATAGGAGACTTTAAAATTAATCACGTTTATTGTTTAATCTCGCGTTTGTGGTTTTAAATTTATTGTTTCTGACTTTTCGAATACTTTAGTTTTTGTAGTCACGAGCAACAAGTTCGTCGACAATTGAATAATATGCTAACTACCGTCAAATAGTCTAAAAAAAAATCTCTTGACATTTACGTTTCGATAGGGTAAAAAGTGTTACTAAAATACCTAATGAGCAACGTGTCTAAGAAAGCTAATGATTTTTTGTTTTAATTCCATTGTAAAAGTGTTTTTATGAACTGGCTGGCCCGTCAGACTTCGTAGTGCCTCAATCGATAAATAAAAGACCTAAACTTTTGTATAAAATAAACTTAAAACAAACAAAAGGAATCCGTACGACGGGGGACACATTAAAAGGAAAAACAAAATTGTTATTTTTATTTAATTCCGAGTATTTTCATATTTATCTACCTTTGAAACCTTCTCTGGACTTCTACGAATAGTTCAAGACCAAAGTTAGCCAAATCGTTACAACTGTTTTCGAGTTTTAGCGAGACTAACGAACAGCAATTCCTTTTTATATATATTAGGAATTAGGATATAATTAAAATGGTTTAAAATTATGATAACTTTGTCTTCGGGTTGTACTGTCAAAATGTCGTCTACATATTATTTTTAATGTTTTATAGAAAATTTCATTATAGCGCAATACTCAAATGGCGAAACGTTCGATCGAGAATGCGAGATCAAACCCTGAAGTATTTTTTAATAAAGTCCTTGACTCGTGATCCCCAGAAAATACAAATAGATTTTATCGCAAACACCTGAACATATCCATTTGTATCTGTATTACCTATCCAATTTTCATAGTCCGTCGATGGCGCTAATTTTATTTTATATATGAGCACATCGTTTTAAAATTATATGCCTGGAGGCCTTTATTTTAACGGTGATAATGGAATATTTCAAAATTAAATAGCATCTCGCAACATAGTAATAAATATATGCACCTGACAATAGATGGCAGCATTTGTATTATTTATGTAACATGAAATCCGAGTAATGTTTTATCGAATCAATATACATAAAATAAATGTATATGCATGCTTTCAGTATAATATTACTTGATTCACCTCCTTTGCCTGTTGCACATTTAATGACCATAGCATTTAGTTTTTGCTTTTCTCTATCCTTATTGTAGATTTAAGTCAATGTGCAAAAGTGGAGTTATATCGAGTGTGTAGTTCTTTGTATGAATAAAGATGGATCGGGAACATTGTTCAATGAATCTACAGACCCATAGACACAGCCCACTGAGTTTCTCGCCGAATCTTCTCAGTGGGTCGCGTTTCTGATCCGGTGGTAGATTCTGCGAAGCACTGCTCTTGCTAAGACCAGTGTTAGCAACATACCCGGTTTGAGCCCTGTGAGCTCACCTACACGTCAAGGAGAAGCTGAAATAGCCTCTCAATCAGCATAGGTAGGAAAAAAAAGAATCTACTGAATGCACACAGCAAAAGACTGGTCGCTGTGATTGATCCTAGGAGAAGGCCTATATCCAGCACAGGATGTCACTCGAAATTGAATAAATTTTATCATAAAACAATTGCATACGTTAATAATTATTCATGCAATATTTATTTTCAGCTTTTCCTATCAAAGGTTTTATAAAAGTGTCAGAAATTAAGATGACTTATCATCTTAAAATTTGATTGCTACTCTTTGTTTTTTATAAGGCCGTTCACGGTCACACGACCCAGCGGGCGTTTCGTAGTTTAGGAATTTCAGAATACACAATGTAATGCGCTCCCCACCTTGAGACACAGGATCGAAGAATTCAATTGTAATAAATGTGTTTTCTACCGTCCCGACTGAATTATGTGTGAAGGCAGCTGCTATAGTGGCGGTACCTATCTCTGTAGGTTCACCACACGATCGCTATATATGTGTCTTATGTTATTACGTGGATTGAGAAATGACAATCTTTGCAGGAAGGATATAGAAGTGTTAACAAGACAATAAAGTCGTCAAATCAACTGCCGATGAGCTCTTCGTATGATTTATTTAAAACATATCCAGAATTTAATGAAATTTCAAATCAGATCAGCCAAAATGTTGCTCAACAGTCAAACGAACTGATTGGCACTGAACAACCGGCCGTGAAGCTGAAGTGGTAAGTGATAATTTAAAAATTAAATAAATGTAAGTACATTATAAATGGAACGCACGTGAACGCAGATACGTACGTGTTTTGTTTGCTAGAGCACATTTTTGCTGCAGTCTGTATTAATTTGATCGTTATACTAGTTATATATCGCTGAAGTTGTTTTACTCATAAATTATTATTTACTTAGACTTATTACTTAGAAGTCGTGGTCTAAAGCAGTGATTCGCAACCTTTTTTTTGTTGCGGCACATATTTAACGATTTCAAAATTTGGCGGCACACAAAAAAAAGATAAAAATTATTTACTTACTACAACACACTGCATAAATAGTTTATCAAAAAAATTTAATATACGAAATAAACTAAAATATAGTATAATTTTTTTTTGCGGATTTAAATATATATTCATGTTTAAAATATTTTTCTTTTAAAATGATATAATTTAATAATATTAACATTATTATATAATCGCAAAATTTGGCGGCACACTTTAGAAATTTGACGGCACACAAAAGTGCCGCGTAACAGTGGTTGAGAATCAGTGGTCTAAGGAAAGGACGAGAAACACGCGGCCCGCCAAGCATTTCTAAAATTGAATTTATTTTATCTGCTTTCTCCCATCAATTCGTTTTTCTGTTCTTTTCTTGTTTGTTTTTAACAAAGTTTCGTAACCTATTAATAAGAGTTAAACTAAGTGCAGCCCTCCAAAAAAAAAAAAAATTAAATTGGCCCATTGATTGAAAAGTTTGCTCACCCTTTGTCTAAAGGATAAGACGTCTAGTGTACTCGTATCAAGCAATTGCCATTTGCAAGCACGATTTCTTTAAGGGAGTGTATACTTAACACGTGTTCACGAACGATTCCAACGTTGAAGGTGTGCATGAACATCGTGTAATAAAAATCAAACCGGCAAAATTTATAAATTTTTGTAATCTGTGGTACTAGTGATAGGCAGATAGCACAATTTTAAGCCCGCATGGGTGGATACAAATCAAATCAAATCAAAATCAATTTTTTTTTATTCAACATAAATGAAAGTACATACTTGTTGAACGTCAAAAAGAACTACCGCCAATTCACAAAAACTAGCCTCCGTCCTGAGAACTGGCAAGAAACTCAGCGGGCATGTCTTTTTTTTATTTTAGATTTTTTTTTTTTTATATTACATTTTTTTAAATATTAATTTTTACAATGAATATTATAACGTAACGATTATTGCAATAATACCATCGTCCTGTCCATTTTTGCCTCAAGCAGTCAAGATGAATTCCGATTTGAAGTATAGGACAGCCTTTATACGACATAAGTTAGACTTCAAGCTCATGTACCATGATTGGTGCCGGCATTCTAGTGGTAACGCTTATAACACACGGGAACCACTTAAGCGGGGAGCTCATTCACGCACTTACTCTATAAAAATGTGTATCATTACTGGTGGTAGGATCTCTTGAGAGTCGGCGCGGGTAGGTACAACCACCCTGCCTATTTCTGCCGTGAAGTAGTAATGCGTTTCAGTTTGAAGGGTGGGGCAGCTGTTGTAACCATACTTGAGACCTTAGAACTTATATCTCAAGGTGGGTGGCGCATTTACGTTGTAGTTGTCTATGGGCTCCAGTAACCACTTAACACCAGGTGGGCTGTGAGCTCGTCCACTCACCTAAGCAATAAAAATAACAATAATATGTTTATGCTATAATTCATTATTATTTTATATATTTTTTAAATCAGATTGGTGACGTTTAATGATCAGTTTTTTTTACCTTTAATACTTTAATTATTAGTAGGGAATACTAATTTTATATTAATTCAATAAAGTATGAACGTAAATAGTCTCTCAGATATAATTTGTATGTCAATCTGTTTTCCAAAAAGACGGATTTTGTGAATAGTTCTACTATTTGAAAATGAAAAATTTAATTAATTGCACAGGTGTTCGTTGACATAGATTTATTCAGAGAAATGCTTTGAAATAGGTAAATCAATATTAAATACAAGTCGCACTTGCAGTTGTTGCGTTATCTCTTGATCGCAAATGCAAAATTAAATCCAAAGATATAATATTGGCAGTCGAGTTTCAGAGCCAAAAGGCAACGGAACTTTTTTAATTTCGTTCAGTTCGTATAATGCGTTTTTTTGTTTTATTTTTTAAATTTTTATTGCTTAGATGGTTGGACGAGCTCACATCCCACCTGGTGTTAAGTGGTTACGGGAGCCCATAGACATCTACAACGTAAATGTGCCACCCATCTTGAGATGGTCTCAGTATAGTTACAACGGCTACCTCACCCTTCAAACCGAAACGCATTACTGCTTAACGGCAGAAATAGGCGGGGTGGTGGTACCTACCCGTGCAGACTCACAAGAGGTCCTACCACCAGTAATATTTGTCCAGCTTACTAGTACCTTACATATCGGATTGACCTATTTATTTATATTTTAACTAGTGAGGATTTCACAAGCAACATAGAGAAACTTGCTGATGTAAACGACAGCTTATTGGACAGGATTAATATTAGCATTGATACAGTGAGCGGTGAGAACTTACCCAGTGAGGCATTCGCGAGCGGTCTCAATGATAATTCTTCTCATAACTCATCGCCTTGGAATAAGCCTGTCATTTCTGAAAAGAAGGTAACATATTTGTTCATTTGTTGAAACACCTGACTAACTATAAATCTCTAACGATATTTAACTTCTGAACGAGGTTCAATTGCTTACCCTTTCCCGTAATTAATGATTTCAATGAACAGGCTTTAAAGGCTTTATTCGTCCACAGATGGGATCAACTATATTCATCGGAGCTAAAAACATTCCGCGTCCGCAGCTTACTTTCAAAGATACAATTGATAATTCTGAGAATTTGTGGGTGCCCAAAATTTCAGACAAACCAAACAACATCAAACCTTTGGCTTTAAACATTTTGTATACCGAGAAGGGCGAAGCTGTTGGGTGAGCTGAATTAATTGCATTATATTTTTAAATTGTTTTTATTATTATTATCAAATTACTTTAAAATATATAACTGCGTTATATTTTTAAATTGTTTTTATTATTATTAACAAATTACTTTAAAATATATTATAAACTGTTATGTTTATGCTGTTATGTATATGTAAATCACATGGAAAACAAAATATGATATAAGATAAAAACAATTTTTTTTTCGTGATTTTCACATAGATTGCGTTCCAATACAGCTTATCCGATTAATTTGACACTTGCTGCAGTTGTCATTTTCTTGGTTAGATTATTATATCTCCGGTAGACTATAATCTTAATTCAATTAATGAGTATGATGTAATAAAAGTAAAATCTATTTCGGATACATTAACTTAACTGGGAGGTTCAATCTCGATTCCTTATTGTTTGGGCCGTTCAATTGCCGTCAGTCCTGCATAAATAAGAAAGCAGGGTCCGGCCACTTTATTCCAACACTTGCAGAGGAGTGCAATGCAATATAAATAGGTTTTCCCCCTATCCCATCGAGCCACAGGGAGTCTGGCATGTTCACTACTCTACTTGCTTTATTCGGCACATCTCATCAACCTAAGGCTTTGGAATATCCACCCAGGATCTGGTCTCCCATGACATCTGTGACTCTTCATCCTCATCGTAACCAAATATATTGCTGTGAGGTATATATGTGAGGGATCCTTCCACAATCTATATATTATTACGTGAAGCAAAAACTTTGTACCCCTTTTTATGAAATTTGCGCCTACGGAGGAGTATGAAATTTCCCACTCTTATTGAGAGTACCTATAGAGAAGGAGTGCAGAATGTTAATATTTTTTTAATGCATAAAAAATAAATTTAATGAATAAAAAACATTACATACACACTACCATGTATTTGACACTCACGCTAACGCATGGATCCTATTTGTTTAATGTCAAACATTTTTTATTGCTTATAGTCTGTGGTCAAATTGAGTATAGATTTAATATTGTTTGTCTTTATTAATGTTTGTCAAAAGTGTAGTAGTCTTGGCGAAAGCTGTGATTATAGAAGTATCTATAAATAAAAAATCTTTGAAAATAGAATCTTAATAATGGTGAAACTTATAATTTCAATTAATTATAGTCGAAATTCGACTACCGGGGGACCACTAGTATACACAATGATGTAATCATTAAAACGATAATAAAAATTTGTAACAGATATGAGCATCCATACCAAATGGAGTTGGACATGTATAACCCTCCGTCGCAGTTCATCGATCCCGATCCGGAGCCTCCCATGTTTCCACCCCCTCTGGAGGAAACGAAATTCACTTACATAGATATAGAATCGAAGCTAGACGAGTTGGTTGAACACCTTATGGCCGTCGAACAAATTGCTGTAGATGTAGAACATCATTCCTATAGGACCTATCAGGGTACGCTTTCGTCTTAATTATAAATACAATGCAGATTATTGTAGAACAAAATGGTTTTAGATCTATCGATTATGATTTAACATTTTTAAGTTGGTATTTTTTGTTTTGCTTATTCAAATTCAAATTCAAAATCATTTATTTCAACTTAGATGTCAGCATAACACACTTGTTGAATGTCAAAATATAAATAACAATGTTAACTCTACCACCGGTTCTAAAAAGAGCCACAGTCCTGAGAAGAACCGGCGAAACAAACTCAGCGGGTTTTTTTTTTGTGTTTTTCTCAAATATTTTCTTTTTTTTAAATAAGTAAAAATATTTACAATAAACGAAAAAAACAAGTCAAAAATATAATCTCTCTATTGTTACATCTTTACGTTATAAACAGTTTATATTTAATTTTAGGCATAACGTGCCTCATTCAAATATCAACTGATGAAGGAGGAGACTTTATCATTGACGCTCTCGCTGTAAGGGAACACATACATAAACTGAATGTCGTCTTCACTGACCCTAAGAAACTAAAGGTAAGTAAATAATAATAAATAAGTAAATATTTACTAACAATCACGCCACGTTAACTGGTCCCGTGCTAAGTTCGTAAATAACTTGTGTTATAGGTACCAGATAACGGAAATAAATGTAAGATTTTTATTATACACATACATAATATATTTAATATACGTCCATAAAAACTATGAACTGAAAAAAACATTTTATATTTATCATACAAATATTTTCCCTTGGTGGGATTGGAACCCGCGGCCCCCTTGTGTTGTGACCATGTCACTTACCACTACACCAGACGGCCGTTGTGAATGAAGACTCTGGCTTGGGAAATGCTATTTCTGTTGTATGAACGGAAATGGATATATTTTTTGTTTTTAGTTATCCCTTATTTTTATGGAGTACGATGTATGTTTCTTATTTAGTTATCAGCAAAACATTGGTTCCTTTGGAAATTTAATGAAATTCAATCTGATGTGTTCAACGCTTTGGATAATTGGAACCTATAGGAAAATTTTAAGATCTTTTAGATCGGAATTAGAGAAAGGCAAATATGTTGGACGATTTTAATTAATAGAATGTTATGTTATGTTAATATGTTGATATATAATATTTTATAAATAATACTGTTCTACATATAAAATATATTAATATGGTACAGGAGCATACTCGTAAGAGAGATACAGATAAGTCTATGTTTTGTAAGAAGTCTTTGCGAGTATAGATGTTCTTATAGTTAAATGCAGATAACTAATTAAATGTTTGCTGCCTTGTGGTGCTATAGAAATCAACGAACGTTCAAAGAATCAAGTAAAAAAACATAATTAATGATTAAAAACAACTCCTCACTTAAGACTTTACTTTAAGAATTTCTAAGAAAAATAGTTGCGAACTATTTTTTTCTTCTTTTTCTTTTATCTCATTAAAAAGTTATTTAGTTATCAAGTTGTTTTCGCTTCGTTTGTGAACGTTTCAAATGGGAAAATAACGAGTTTCTTGTTTGGTGTTGTTGAGAAAAATTAAATAGTTTAGAAACATTTCTGTTTTGCCTTGAGGAGTTCGTTTGGAACAAAGTTTATCAGACGCGCGATTTCATTCGATAAACTTCAGGTAGAGTAGCGATTGTCATCGTCTATAGGTTAAATTGATTTCATCCGTATATACGGCGTATATACTTATATAAGGCGCCCTAAATAAATATTGGAATCACAGATCCATGTATACATAACGACATCGGAGTCTCAAACGTGCTGTTGGAGCACTAACAAGCCTGCGATTATCCAATAAACGGGGTAACGCTGCACTGTGGAGTAATCGTTTCCCGCTGACCTGACATCTAAATTGTATAAATGCAACTACCCATGTCCTCGTCTAAAATAGCACACGTGATTTTAGTTACTGCATATAAATAATATTCGATACTGTGTGCGTAGTGCGAGTTTTTTTGACGTTCTCGATAGCGTAAAAGTTAACTCCAATTTGTATGGAGCCGGAACGTTTGGCCACGTTAGCCGCTAGGGGTGCTATTCCAACTGCATGTCATTTCGAGTTAACTTTTACGCTATCGAGAACGTTAAAAAAACTCACACTAAGCACACAGATTATTTCCGATCGCCGAGCCTCGTGCCGATTCTGATTGGCGTTGAAATTGTATTCCGAATAAATGGTAAAGCTATTACGATCGACAGAGCCTGTAATATGGTATAAAAAAAGACCACTGATCGATTTTGATTAATTTAATAAATCGATTCACGGACCTCTGATGTGTTTAGTACATAAAACTTAAATTTACGCATTTCTATTATTCGATACTGTTATTGACTTGATGAGGGTCACATTCATTATTAAGGGGTTTGCGTTTCTTGATAAATGGGTTATTCGATTTGTATTTTGCAGGATTTTCGTGCTTTTAGGAAATTTAGTAACATTATGTCGTGTTGAAATTCGATACCTAGGTACTATATAAACTTTTGAAAGGACGGGGCTTATCACGTTTGGTCTTATAATAAAATTTCGTTATTTTCGGTGGTTAAGCTTTAGCAATTTTGTATTTAAAATTATAGTTTTCGATTTGAACCGTTCGCCTGTAAATAACGTAATCGTACATTATTTTTTACCGGCGTGATTTGTGGACTAGCTCATGGACTCCCCAGTATTAAGAGTCCTCGATCAGGACCACTGAATATCTCCGTCCACTTTGATGGTAATAGCTATGCATTGGATTGCGATGAACTGTTAAGGGTGAACTATAGGAAGTCATGAAACCGTTGCGCTTCGGATAAAACTGCTTCACAACATATTTCAATAGGCGGCTGTAGGTGAAAAGGTGAAAAGCGTTGGCTAGGAAAAAAAACCATAAATTGGTACAAGAGGTAAATTAGTGGGTAGTTTGAAGTTGTAAAATCCATTCGTATATATCTATCTTCTATCTCTATATATAAAAATGAATTGCTGTTCGTTAGTCCGGCTAAAACTCAAGAACGGCTGAACCGATTTGGTTAATTTTGGTCTTGAATTATTTGTGGAAGTCTAGAGAAGGTTTAAAAGGTAGGTAAATATGAAAATGCTTGGAATTAAATAAAAATAACAATTTCGTTTTCCTTCGATGTGTCCCCCGTCGGACGGATTCCTTTTGTTTGTTTTAAGTTTATTTTGTATAAAAGTTTAAGTCTTTTATTTATCGATTGATGCACTACGAAGTCTGCCGGGCCAGCTAGTTTATAATAGATTTATCACTAGAAATTTTAAAGTAAATGTTTGTTTAGGTGTTCCACGGTGCCGATAGCGATGTTCTTTGGCTTCAACGTGATTTCGGCGTGTATTTGGTGGGTCTTTTCGACACATACCACGCAGCCAAGTCACTAGGTCTGCCCGCGCTTTCGCTCAAATTCCTTTTGATGAAGTATTGCGGCGTCGACACCGATAAAACGTGAGTACCTACATTTGTATATTTTTATCCGGACGTATGAGCAATGTTGTGTTTTAAAATCGATGCCTCCAATGAAGACTTTTTTTTTTTTTTTCGTGGGAAATCCTCGTGGACTACCTCCGCCTGGGGAAAGGCGGAGGGGCCGTGCCGGACTCCTACCGGCTAAAACCACCCCGGTGTCCACCCATACGTGCGCGCAGGGCCGCGGGAATCCAAATTCTTCCGCAGCTCCAATGAACACTACGCTAACTCCAAATTCGTAGATTTACAGGAGGAGCGTTTAAATGAAAAAAGTTGATAAAATCTTTATTATTGCAGATATATTTATGGTTTTTTTGTGTAACTAGCTGATTTACTCTTGTTTCGAACCCCATCAATAATGATTAATTGTAATACTTTTAGCATAGTTGAGCGATTTGTGTGAAAAACGAAAATTTCAAAATTTTGAGTTAGAGTTAATTAGTTTCTATATAATTCGACGCTTGAAAGGCAAACGTGACTAAGCGACAGTGACTGCTTTGTACATAAATGATAGGCACTAAATATATTCGATGCGCAAAAAATATATATTTCTAGGTCTATTAAAATAATTTCAATCCTACAGCTAGATTCGTTAAAATTAATTTTTTTCAGGTATATCAACTTTAAATTAGTCTACTGTAAAGTTTACGCATTGTCGCTTAGTCATGTTTGCCTTTCAAGCGTCGATGTCTAAATCTCTTATAGTTTGAAAGTTAAATTTGGTCACTTTGCTTTATATAGCGCTAATTGTATTGTATGAACATTCATTCGTATATTTTCTAAAAAATATATGATACCTTGTCCTGAAAGTAAACCACCCAATTCAATCGAGCTGTGATTGTGTGATTATCGATAGCGATACTTCGCCATAAATTTAGCAATTGATTTTTATACATTAAATTAAATTAATTTATTAAAATTATTACATTAAATTTAAAATCTTTTTTCACTATCAAACATCGCCTTTTTGTATTGTAGTAAAAATGAAGCGTCTATTTCGAAAAGAAGTAAACACAGTCGCGCCAATCCCCAAGGTAACTTGATTATTTTCCAATCTCCTCGCGGCTTCTGAAAATTTCCTTGTTAGCTATTCGTAATATTTTTTTCTCCTTCGCGTCCATTTCCGCTCTGCTTGTTTGCTTATGGTAAATAATATTTTATATAAATATAAATATCGCGAAACATGTCAGACAATGCATGAATTGGAACCTCATTTAACGAACGTGTTAGTATGCACTATGGTACAAAATCTGTGTAAACTAACCCCTGTTTAATACATTAAACAAGATTTCTTTCTAAATAAAAAATTAAAACTGCAATATTCCCGTATCGCTGATCAGAGCTTATCGATAGCTAATAGTTACGTCTAATCGGACCTTAGACTAGAGGGCTTGAATCCAGTTGAATATACTCGGGATTGTTAGTTGCAAATAAGTGTGTAATTCGTTCGGGATGTAGCGAATTTGCCGGATTAGCTGACGATGATAAACGGATCAAGCTACAATTGCAATGTAGCAGATGTTTGATATTGTGGTTTTTGTTTTCGTTAATCGACAAATAGTGTTGTTGCAAATAATGCAAATTAAAATGATTGCGACTTTGATTCTGAGAATATGGAGGAAGAGTGCAGAATGTTAATATTTTTTTTTAATTATGCCTTAATAATACATTAAATCTTTACAAAACACATTACACACACTACCGTGTATTTGACACACACACCTATATATATACTCTTTTACTGTCAAACCTTTGTTAAGTCTGTAGTCAAATTGAGAATAGAATAATATTGTTTATCTTTAAACAATAGTTATCTTTTAACTTATTTGTCTATAGTGTAGTCTTAGCGAAATCTATGATTATAGAAGATTAACAATAGAACCATAATAATGTTCAAAGTTATAATTTAAATTCATTATAGTCGAATTTCGATTACTGCGGGACCACTAGTACATATTATTATACCTTGATCGTGGAAGTCATGCGCGAGAATTGGTTTATTTGCTTTCAATTGTGTATATCAATAACTGTTGTTCCATTTTTGAAAACGTTGAAGTGTTCAAGCGTTCTGCATTCGCGGCAAAAATGGCAGCGTAGTTCTTTCTCAGCAATGGACTAGTTAGGGTTTTTGTGTGCGTATGCTGTCTTTTTGTGACGCAGATCTCTGTTCGAGTTGTGTTTTTCTATTTGACTAACAATTAGCAAAATGAGCTTATTTTCTTACTTACTGGTGGTAGGACTTCTTGTGATTCCGCACGGGTAGGTACCACCACCCCGCCTATTTTTGCCGTGAAGCAGTAATGCGTTTCGGTTTGAAGGGTAGGGCAGCCGTTGTAACCATACTGAGATCTTAGAACTTATATCTCAAGGTGGGTTGCGCATTTACGTTGTAGATGTCCATGGGCTCCAGTAACCACTTACCACCAGCTGGACTGTGAACTCGTCCACCCATCTAAGCAATAAAAAAAATTCATTATCATTAGCTTGAATACGTGAACTTAAATTAATTCTGTCGCTGACTCTCATCCCGGATTGATATATTTTTTTAATGGTATATTCTAAATCGGATTTAACTCGTACATTTTTAATTATAAAGGGATATGTAATGGCTCACTTTATGTCCCTTGCATTAGGATTTTAAAAAATTTAAGAACTTTATATACATTTTTATTGGATAGGTTTTAATAATGCTTGTTTCAAATAAAGTAACAAAACGATATTTCGTGATATTAGGGTACAAGTAAACCTGGCATTCTATTTTTTTAATTTTATTTTATTTATAACTTCTTATACTAGAAAGTATACAGGCGGACTTAATGCCATAGGCATTCTCTAACAGTCTACATTAGGGGAGTGCAGAGATGAAGCTTGTGTGATGAAGTGTGAAGTCTATTCTTTCATTCTTCTCGTTAAGACATTAAATTCACAGGCTTCTGTTACATTATTAACCGACTTCAAAAAGGAGGAGGTTCAAATTTTTTTTTACGTTTGTTACCTCATAGCTTTTGACTGAGTGAATCGATTTTGATGATTCTTTTTTTATTAGAAAGCTGACGCTTCCCGTGTGGTCCCATTTCAATGTAGTTCAGTTCTGATAATGGTATCCATGAGAAAACCATGTAAGTCTTAAATTTGCATTAAGTACGTGCGCGACAAATAGATGAATAACTCAATATCACGCCAACCGATTTCAATGATTATTATTTTTAGTGTACATTAATTTGTTTTGGAATATCTTTTTTTTTCTATTTGAAGTCGGTTTTTGTTAAAGCATGTCTATTTACAATTACTTTTAAATAGACGATAGAAAATTTGAGAACCTCATTAGTTAATACGTACTGATATTCGAAATGTGCACGTATTAAAGAATGAAACCGTTATCATTCATTACAAGGTCGTACAAATATGTCGCACCGCGACTCGATCGTAGGGACAAGTTTTGTATTAAATTAAATTATTCGAAGGCTAAATAAAGATTGCAATTGAATTCTTCAAGTTGTAATTTTCGGACCGCGTCACTTAAAAGCGTCATTTTTTTTTTTTTTAATGTTGTTTCAACGAAATTTTTCATGTTTTCCAAGAGCGAAGCTGTCTGTGCCTTCTGTATGTTTTTTTAATCTGTTCGCGTTTTGTTTTTTCGTTTTAGAAGACAATGAATATTTGTACTCGTGTGTATATTAAACCTGAAATAGATTGTTTGGCTGTTAGTTACTAATTTTGAAATAAAATATTTGGCACGTAATTAAGCTACGGTCAGAAATAGACTTAGATTGAATTCCGATTCATTTTACGTTTTCTTTAGTTACTCTACCGTCAATTAAAAATGCAAATTTTAAATCGCTGCAAGGCCTGACATTCGCGTGCGCTCCTGAAATATTACACGGTTTGCGTAGCTTTAGGAAAAAGCACAGAATGCGGTGGGCACGTAACCGTTATAAGTTACGACGATGCGGCTATGACATCGCGGTCTTTTTGCTTATAAAACCAGTGACCCACCATTCCGCTTATTTATATCGCGAAGAAGTCTTTCTTTCTATAGTTAGAAGAGTGTGACAACCGCTTACAACATAATTGAAACTTCGATCTTATACCTCTAAGTGAGTGGACGCATTTACGTTGTGACGTCTTTAGTTACTAACCACTTAATACAAAGTGGATCGTGCTTTCTTTAACCGAAACACCTGTAAAAGACCGTAGCATTACCATAGATTACTGGTGGTAGAACGTCTTGTGAGTGCGCACGGTAAGGTATCACCACCCTGCCTATTTCTGCCGTGAAACAGTAATGCGTGGAGCAACGGTTGTACTGTTAAAACTGAGACTCTAAAACTCATATCTCAAAGTAGGTTAGCCGTATTACGTTGTAGATGTCTATGGGCCGTGAGCTAGTACACACATCTAAATAATAAAAAAGGGCAGGGGGTCGTAAGACATCTTTTATCGGACTTTTAAGCATATTTCTATACTTTAGCAGTTTTAAGCATCGTTGTCACGCATATTGGTATCGCAGTACGTAGGTATTTTGCAAACAAGGCAAACCTTATTATACATTTATGTTGGAATCTATCTGTTCAATGTGTACATCACATTTCTACAGAATATAGGAGATTTCACAGTACAACTGCCATATTAATTAGTTTTACTGTAGTCTTAAGTTTTGGAACGCTGCTGTTGATATGTAATTCAGTCTGCCGGAATCTATTAACCTACATGAGAACGCGCTTCCCGAGTTGAATGATCAGTGTTTCTTAAACGTCATTTCCAGTATTTTTGTTACTGGTTTTGAGATTCCATGTTTTAACGTAGATGGAACTAGACATGTTGCTCGATTGCAAATGAAGGAGTTCAATTGTTGCAATACTAATATTACCTGATACCTCAATGTAGGTCGCGGCATTGACGTTGTAGATGTCTATGGACTCCGGTAATTTAACATCAGGTGGGCCGTTAGCATGTTCAACTAACAAGCTACAAAAAAACAATTGTCTACAGGTATCGTCTGGCGGACTGGCGCATTCGTCCGCTTCCGGACGTGTTGATCAAGTACGCTCGCATGGATACGCACTATCTTTTGTACGTTTGGCGCGTTATGAAGAATCAAATAATCGAGAAGAATGCTGGGCAAACGAATATGCTACTGTCGGTCTTCGAGGACAGCCGTCAGACTTGCGCCTCTGTTAGTATATAAGTTTATTTAAAGATTTTTAGCGTTTAGCGTTTAGGAATTAATTAAACACCATAATTGACGCTTTGAATTTTAATGTTCATCAAACTGTTTTAAAATTTCAGAATAAATATTCCACAAAACGTTGGCTGTACAGAATATTGCGTTGTCAATAATCATTAATCATTGTAATGTTTGTGAATTTTAATTTAGAAAGCGTTTTTTGCAGTTGACATTCATTGAACTTATTGATATCAGAAAAACGGCCACTTAATTACGAAAATATTAAGTACAAATACCGATTATGTCATACTAGTGGTAGGACCTCTTGTGAGTCCGCGCGGGTAGGTACCGCCCTGACTATTTCTGCCGTGAAGCAGTAATGCGTTTCGGTTTGAAGGGTGGGGCAGCCGTTGTAACTATACTTGAGACCTTAGAATTTATATCTCAAGGCGGGTGGCGCATTTACGTTGTAGATCTCTATGGGCTCCAGTAACCGCTTAACACCAGGCGGGCTGTGAGCTCGTCCACCCATCTAAGCAACAAAGAAAAAAAAAGAAAAATGTTATTGTGAAAATATCATTTCTATATTTTTGTTACTTTAGACATACAATAAAGAGGTGATTCACGACGAGAGCCACATACCATTATACATACGTTCGAAGAAGAATTTCGATAATCAGCAAATGGCGGCACTAAAGATGCTCTACAAATGGAGAGACTCGCAGGCGCGGCAACTGGACGAAAGCACCACGTAAGTCTTAACACAATAATGAAACGAAAAACTACGTACCTACATAACTGTGTTCTTAAAATTGCATTGCATTCTATTCCGTGTTTACACTACAATGAATTTAAAATAATGTAAATACAACACAAAAAAAAAAAAGCTATTCTGCTCTATTTAAAATAATTAATTAACGGCTTTTTAATTGCGAACATTTTACGCTAGACGTATCCAAGACGTGATTTGAGAAAGCCAGGACGCTCCAGGACCTAAAAATTAATAAGAAAATTTATACAATGACATGTAACAAGACGTTAAAGCAAGTTAGTATACTCAAAACAGTAACTTATTTATTATTATGTCAGTATTATTTTTCTCATTGCATCATCTAGATTCTTTAGATCGAAAATCCCGACAAAAAAAAAACTAGCGATCCATTGAACGTTTAAGTTTTATACAAGTAAATGTTTACTTTAAATTTTTGTTTTCTTTTTAGTTTTACTTCTAATAAACTATTAAGGTCTTCTGCTGCGGCTGCATTCTAAGGTACGATAACCATTACGTGAAGGAGAAAAGAATGAAAAAAAATAAAAATTATAAAAAAAACACCACCGTTTTTACTGTTCTAGCGTAGATCGGTAGATAATCGTGAATCGCTGACGTCACATTCGAAATACAATATCGGTTATCATACCCCTAAACTGATGCCAAGATATTAGCGAATACGGCTATGTCTGAGTGGGCTCGCAGTGGGAGCAAAAACACCAATAATTAACCAATAGGCGTTAGGGTTCTACAGTTGCATGACATTATCTTTCGTTTCTACCCGAAAAGGCGAGAATACACACGTCCGTAGCTTGCACAATAGTATACCATCTCCATGCACGTACCAATGGCCGTAATGTGTATTTGTTAAATGGCGTGCCCAAAGCTGATAATTAGATTGCTTAACGTTTCATTTTTGACATGCAAGACGTGGTTGAGGCACTTAAATATAATAATATTAACATCGAAAGGCCCGTGTGAATGGTCACAGCTATAGACATGTCAGTAGCCGGTAAGCTCCGTCCGTGAAGCTTGTATCGATGAATTTTTGCAACCGAATTAATGTCGCCGTTAAAAGGCTTATTTTTAGCGCGAAAAAAATCAATAGATAAATTTAATCCATATATATGTATCAAATAGAAAATGGTGATTTTTCTTTACGAGTTTGGCCACGTTGGTGGACCCTCAACTTCCAATCGGGAAATTCATTACAGATCGAAAATCGACATATAATAATTTAAACCAAAACACTTATGTCTCATGATTGTTTCTGTTTTTATTGCATTATTAATGAATAAGTGATAGGCGACGTCAGAAGAGTAAAGCCACATGTTTTAGGGAGATGAAATTTTTAACTCATCCGTGAACTTTTTTTATTGATCAGAACAAAAAAAAAAACGCGCTGTCTATTGCATGCGAATTTTTTGTCGGGAAATTGTTATTCTTGTTCGTATAGCATGTGTATTCTCTCCGTAAGGCTTTCGTTTATTTATTATTGTAAAACACATGTCCCTATTCATCTTCATCGTAATTATTGGGTATCATTTAGGTCAATAATTCTCTCGAGGATGTGTTTGTGATTATATCATTACGCTTCCCTATTACTGCGGAGCAGAGTTCATCCATGTTTAGGAAGTTGCGCTCGTGTGTAATGCGTTTTCCAAGTTTTGCAAAGTACCCACCCTCAGAATCCGGGTGAACCTTTCTCCGTAGTTGATTTTCCGAGCACTCCTCTCATACTAGCTTGGCTGTTCTGTGGTCTCTGGTATAGCGGACGTCCTAGAGCAGAGGTCGGCAAAGTGCGGCACTTTGAACTCTTGAGTGTGGCTCTAGCACAAATATCCTACGGGCTCACCCGGCTTCTAATATTATCCGGCTGTGGACGAAAAACCCGGTTAATAGTACGCACGGTCATTTAATATCAGCACACCTGACTGATGTCGATTATTATATATATTAATCGAAGAATTATACAATATAGCATTTATCTTATGAATTGCAATAATAATTTATTACAAAAAAATGTATTACATATTTCAAGAAAAATATACCTTTTTAATATTAAATAATTCTTATGCATTTATTATAAATGAAATTATTAACACAAACTATATGTATGTATATTGTTGAAAATTGATTTTTATATGTGAGTGTATTTAAAAATGGCTGTAAATTTTGTAATGAATTTCAAAAAATTATAATAAATGTTTACTAACTACATTTACAAACAGATTTGGCTCTAAATTTTTTTTAAATCCTTTTAATTCGCATATTTGAGGCTCTTTGGCTAACAAGTTTGCCGACCACTGTCCTAGAGAAAATAAATGAGCTAATAATACTTACGTCCGTAACGTAAGAATGGTCTGCGTTCGTGGATTACTCATGTTGTTAACGCGCAGGTACCTTCTGCCGAACCACATGCTGCTATCGCTCTCCGAGAACCTGCCGCGCGAGCTACAAGGTGTCAACGCTTGCTGCGATCCGATGCCGCCATTCGTCAAACAGAATGTGATAACCATCCATCGTATGATCTTATCGGTCAGTTTTTTAATCTCAATTAAAAAAATTGGTGGCTGGCTACGTGATAAACGCTATTCGCTTAAAATTTAACGATAGATATTTCTATATAGGACGAACGTTGAAATGTTGCTTGCGGAAACCGATTTCTGTTTCGAGTTTTATATATATCGACGCTTGAAAGACAAACGTGACTAAACGAGAATGCGTGAACTTTACAGTAGACTAATTTAAAGTTGAAATACCTGAAAACAAAATTTATTTTAACGAATCCAGCTGTAGTAGAATCTAGCTAGTAGCTGTAGGATTGAAATGATTTTAATAGACCTAGAAATATATATTTTTTGCGCATCGATTATGGTTATTGCCTATCATTTATGTACAAAGCAGTTATTGTCGCTTTGGTTTTCAAGCTTCGATATGTATTTTCAATTGATTTTTTTGAATTGTATTGCATCGAATTTTTTTACGTTATTTTCTTACGTTTCCAGATTGGATTTTTTCCTTCTTTTATTTTGGTTGGGATTAATATGGTTTTGGTAAAAAGTATACGAAGACAGAAAGAGCCTTGATTATTTCTTAATGTATTTTTAATGTTATTTTCATAATTTGTAATTATCAACCTGTATAACAGACGCCACTAATGAGGTTACATGAGGTTACATCATGCATGTAACAAAGGGAAAAGACTAGTGGATATAATTGTGATGCAAAAATAAAAAAAATAACAAAACATATTAACAATGGATATTAGATACGTCAGGGCGTTTTTTTACTGAGCTACTGTCTCAACAGGGTGAACGGCTACAAATTGTATATACAATAAATACAATACAATATGTATATAATAATACATATATAGACAATGTTGTGAGCAATAACGAACGACGCTACTGTGTTAACGTGCTCACGGCAAATTGGCTATGCGGTACGGTACGCCTATTATGAAAATGTTAAATTTAATTAAAATCATATTTAGTTGTCTAGGATATATAGACTACTATAATATTATTTTACTGCACGTTTTGTGTTAAAAATTAATCACAATAACCGAAAAATTGTTACAGTTTGACTAAATTTCTAGGTTTTTTTTTAAATGACTATAATTTCCAAACTGCATGGGATAATTTTTTTTTCTGAATGATGGTTACAATCAATTCTGTCACCCCGTTTCGGCTTGACGTTGAGTTCTGGGATACCCTGTATATACAGTTATAAACCATTCGCAACATTGAATATGAATAAAACATAAAATAAATTCCTCAAATCGTGTATAATGTATGTACTAACATTTTAATTAACATGCAACATTGACGTTTCCTTAAAATTTGTCACTAGCATACAAATAAAATCTCTGGTTAGTCTATATTGCGATCGCGTTACCTTAATACACCATTTTGATTTTTAAACTTAATAAGTTTTGGCAATCCGGTTAGGTCGGTTGATAGAATTAGATTTGATGAGTGAATATTTTATACCTATTAACACCTTGACTGCTGTGTAGGTCTCCTGTGCCCTACGTGGCGCCCTGAAGTAATTATGTCGATTTCTCTCTTCGGTCGATTTACTAAGGCGCCAGAATATCTAGTAGACTCTGGGAAAGACGAACCTGAAGATGTTGAAAATCGAATCTATTTCAAAGAGACCTCAAATACTAAAGGATACGTTAACAAACAAAAGAAGACAAAGTAACGCAATCCAGACAGATGCCTTAGTAACAGAAATCGACATAATTTTAAGCAGCGGCTTGGCTCTGCCCCTGGCGTTGCTGAAGTCCATGGGCGACGGTAACCACTCACCATCAGGTGGGCCGTATGCTCGTCTGCCTACAAGGGCAAAAAAAAAGTGTTTGTGTGTGTGCAAGTCACACACGGTAGAAGTATATCTTATAAATAAGATATAGATGTACTGACTATCCCACTATATAGGAGCATATATATGGACAACGTTTAGTAGACGATAGTGGGGATACTACGAAGAGTCGCACAAAGATGAGACCGAGAACGTCTAAGGTGTTCTATCTCATTCTCTCGCCGGCTGAATACTATACATTTATGTGTTTGTGTCTCTATGGACTTATTTTTTCGTTTCATTCAGTTTGAAATCACAACGATACTAAAGAAGTTTCACTTCAAGAAGTTAAAAAAAATCTTCAGTTCGCCGCGTAGGGCACCGGTGACCTACACGGCAGTCAAAGGGTTAAATATTATACTTTATCATAAGCAGTAAAGCCAATATTTTTTGTTTAGTTTCAATTATGGTTCTGATATGTTCTGACATGTGTTGTAATTTATTATTTTAGTGTCGCGAATTGCCGAAGGACGCTCAGATATTCCACATACCGTCCGGCATAAGGAACATGATGAACGCCGGGATAGAGCAAATACATTATGAAATGCACGACCTCGATCACGAAACGGAATATCGGTATTTATTCAACTTAAATCTTTCAGAAAATTAATCGATGGAAATCGAAAGTAAATCGATTAGTTTGTAAATGAATTCACTTTATAAATGTAAAAATATTATTGGACGCACCAGTTTATCTGACAATTCTTTTGTTATCTTTTTTTTATGGCTTATATTGTTGGACAAGCTCACGGCTCATCTGGTGTTAAGTGGTTACCAGAACTACAGACATCTACAACGCATTCACCTTGAGATATGAGTTCTAAGGTCTCAGTATAGTTACAACGGCTGCCCCACCCTTCAAACCGAAACGCATTACTGCTTCACGGCAGAAATAGGCGGGGCAGCGGTACCTACCCGCGCGGACTTACAAGACGTCCTACCATCAGTAAATTATGGTTTGATTGTTACAATGTTTCTGGTTTAGTGTGACGCTAATAACAATATGTATGTTAGTATGCTACTGGATTGAAGATTAAGAAAAATAAATAAATAATAGTTTAAAAACATAAAAAAAAATACGCTTTTATAGAAAATCCAACTAAAAAATAGAAAATAAATTTTAATAAATTTGAATTAAAAACAGTGTAAGAAAAAATGATTTATTGTAAAAAAGCATACGCTTTTTTAGTTGTTCAATTTATTCATTTTTTTTAAATTTTGAATTGTCATCGGTCCTTAATAAGTATACCAAATTTCGAGTTAATCCGACGTTTTGAAGGGGGTCAAAATCATGTTCAAAGATTCCGTTACATGCTAACATACATACGTCTGAAGCTAATAAAAGCGTATTAATATGAATACATTTACTGTGTTGGTAATTTATTGGCAGTCTGCACAGGTAGCTGATAGCTTTCTGCTTAATTCTGCCGCAAAACAATGGGCTTTCCAGTTTAAGGCAACGGTTGCAAAGACTTCGAACTCTTGTCTCAATTTACGTTGTAATGTTCGAGCAAAGACTACACCGGTTGTAGAGAATTAAAAAAAGAAAATGTGACCACAAAAACTATCGAGCATTTAAAAGGATTATTTAAAGTTTAGTTGAAATTGTAAAACTTGTTATAGTCGTTATTTATTTTTCATCTTCCAGCGAGGAACAGAAGTCGAATGTCGAACAAGTTAATTACTGTCTAACCGTCACCACCAAAATTACTTCGAAGTTTAATCCCGAAGTCGAGGCATTTATACCGGCATCAATGATGTTTCCAGAAGGGACCATTGTAAGTTTTACTCGGATTATATTTAATAGAGATGATTCGTGATGCGTCGTGGGTAATATGGCTGTTAAATTCAAATGGAAAATGGATTTCGTATCTCGAATTGCAAACAATCAATAAATAAATTAATTTTCTGATTAGGTATCCGCATTGAATGCTGACGCCGAAATGTTCGTTCCGCCGTATTCTAGATACGTGAACTACAGGACTCTTGCTCAGGTAAATAAAAAATTATATATATATTTATTAGCTGGCCCGGCAAACGTTGTTTTGCCATATAAATTATTTCTAGGAAAGATAAATTACCTAGATTAAAGGAGGATGAAAGGCGATTGCATGCAGCAGTTGCGATGGATGTGTGGAGTAACGAGAATGGGTAGAATACGGAATGAATATGTTAGAGGAAGTCTGAAAGTGGTACCTGTGACAGAGAAGCTGAGGAGTGCGCGTTTGGGATGGAATGGACATGTGATGAGACGAAATGAAAATGAGGTTGGTAAGAGAGTGTTAACTATGAATGTGGAAGGATATAGAGGAAGAGGTAGACCTAAGAATAAATGGATGGATTGCGTGAAAGACGATATGTGTAAGAGGGGAGTGAACGAAGAAATCGTATATGATAGAAGGGTATGGAAGGAGAAAACATGTTGCGCCGAACCCAGGTGACTGGGAGAAGAGCAGGATAATGATGATGATAAATAACCTAGAGAATAACCTAGACTGCAGCGCCATCTGCCGGGCTGATTTGTGAATCTAAACCATCCAGGGTGCCACCTAAACGCATACAAAAAAATCATTCAAATTGGTCCAGCCGTTTAGGAGGAGTTCAGTGGCAAACACACGCACAGAGGAAATATATATATATATATATAAAGAAGATACATATGAATTTTAATATTATATATATATTTTGTATTTTCTTTCTTCTTTCTATTACTTTCGGTCAAATTCGACTATAATCACAGAAGGATTCTCTTTATGCATTTCTCTTTTGTTTTCATGTTAACGTTTTTTTTCTGTGAGCGTAAAAAAAATATATGTTTCCAATTATTTGTATGGATGAACACTAAATCTCTTTAATAACGACTAAACAAAAATTTAAAATCGATTGACAAGCTTAAGAGAAAATAATACTTAACAGCGTTATTCTTGCTTATGTGTGCATAAATATGTACTCATACAATACAGAAATGAATGAAGACAATATTTATTGGCCATATCAATACATACATATGTAGAATGAAAGGTGTATTTTTTGCATATCAAAAGTTTCAACTAGCTTTTTTTTTGTAATATTGTTGTATTTGTTCTAAAATTGAGTATGTACATACATTTAGGTTTATTTAGAATCGTAAAACAGTTTCAATGAATATAATTACGATATTTTGTTGCATTTCCTGTGCGGCATTGTAGCATTATGAATTTAAAAATAGACTTGAGGCACGCCCCGAAGTCTGAAAACTGCAACATTCTCTTAAATTATTTGGAAAACACACGAACTAGTATCAGATTATACGAAAACACTAAAGACCTTTTTACTAAAAATAAGAACGTTATTTTGTATTAATATTCTAAATCACTACATAGTATAAAACAAAGTCGCTTTCCCTGTCCCTATATCCCTACGTATGCTTAAATCTTTAAAACTACGCAACGGATTTTGATGCGGTTTTTTTTTATAGATAAGTGATTGAAGAGGAAGGTTTATATGTATAATAACATACATTAAATAGTGGAGAAATCAATAATAAATTACAGTTTCTGAAGTGAAGCGAGGGCGGGTCGCTAGTAATAATATACAAAGTAAACGTGCCGCGTTAGCTTCTGTTTGTATGACTGATCTCAAACGTTTTATGTGTTAGCAAAATAAAGACATTGAACGTTATTCGCAGGAGGAAATAGCCAAAGATATCAAAGAAATGGAAGCCAAAGTGGCGGCCATCAGTCAGGGAAACGAGCTGATCGAGGAGGAGGTTCTGCAGAAGCTGCAAAAGGCGCAGTCGCACATCGAGCACGATAAGACGAGTGTCGCTCCTCAAGCCGCCGCCGCTAATGACTCCGAGCCCGATACGAAAACGGCCCAACGGAAACGAAAAATCGTCACCGAAAACGCAGAGGAACAAAATGTAGGGCGGGCCCACAAAAACGAACATGTTCCGAAAAAAATTGATGTCGCGAAAAAGGAGGTCACCGCCGGTTACCAGTACCAGAACGCGACCTACGACAAGTTCTACAACGTAACCAACAATACTAAGCAGATAAAGGGCAAAAAGTCGAAGAAACAAAACGTGAACGATTAATCGCTAAGTGCAACGTATTAAAAACCCATTTATGGTGATTCGGTTGTTTTATTTCACTACCTCCCTGGAAACTCGTTATTTTCTGTAAATTCCTCGAGAAGATCATAGGGAATAATAATATAAACTCTAATAAACAGATTAATGCAGTATTTATTCAGAAGTATCATTGGATATGTCCTCTTTGAAAGTGATCTCGTTTTTTATTCTACGACTCGTATATCCGGAGTCATTACGTTCTTTCACGATTCCTTTGCCTTCAACTTTGGTTTTGGGCCTGACGCGGAATTTCTTTGTTTTAGTGTCTTCTCGCCGACTCGTATATCCGGATTCATTTCGCTCCTTAACTTTATAGTTATCTTTCCCTTCAACTTTGGGCTTAGGTTTGACCCGGAACTTCTTTGTTTTCGTTTCTTCCCGAACGATCTTCTTGCTTCTATGAACAGATCGTTGCCGGGTCTCTGTGGTTGTACTCACTTTGTTTTCATCGTCGCTAGGCACTTCTCGTTTTAAAGCGCTTTTGAATGTTTGTCCCCTGGTCGGCTCGTGCAATGAAAACGTTATCCTATCGTGATGTATCTATCGATTTAAAATGTTTCTTAATTAAAACTTATCTATACGCGACTAAAAACAAGCAAATATTATTATTAGCTAGTCTGATCGAGTTAATTTTGGAATGCAAAAATTACAAAAGGCTATCTAAGCAGATTCTATGTGATTTTCTAAGACCTTTCTCCTACATGTTAGATCACCTATTTTCGTCGCTTTAGGTATAGTACCACAAAACAATATCTTCCCAATTGGACATCTATGGTGATTGAGAAATATTTATTTTGAACTTATGTATTCAATTAAATAAGTCTTCTTACCCTATATTCGATAGTGACGAAACATTCTTCTTCATCATCACAAATGAGAGAGTTTACGTCAGCCGGTTTGGCCGCGTTTGCAGGTCGACGACCTACGCGCACAAATCGCCACAAAGAACGTATTCGCGGTCCACAAGAACGAACCATTTCGCTGACCTGAAAATTATTTCCGGTAGTAGGAAAATTATTTTTGCACAAAAGAATATAAGCGTAATATCTTCATTGAATGGTAAAGACTACATAGGATATAGGACATGAAGGACATTAGATTAATGATGCAAGTTAATTAAAAACCTAAAATAAAATTACTTTACCCTGTGGTACCACTAATGTAGTCGCCCGTGAACATATTTTTAGGAACTTTATAGGTAAGCACAAACCTGCCCTAAGATACACATAGTCGAATGATAGAGTACACAAAAAGATTTACCAATTAAGTTATTGGACTCTTCAAAACAGTCATATTTGTTCTGGTTTAATAAAAAAGAAGAGATTATAAATAATGAAATGTATAGCTTTTATTACAATAGAGTTCTGTAGAAAAAAAAAAACCAAATACCTTCATCTGCTCTGCCCCATCGCAAAACCCTCCATAGTGAAGATGGTGCTCCTCACCAAAACTGTTGATACACGCTCGATCATCGGGCGTTAGAGAGTCTATTTCAAACGCGCATTTTGGTAGAGTATCCGTACGTTCCTATTACAAAGAATTAAGTTGTGTCCGTTTCAGTATATACTATATTTTTCTCTATATCTGAACATGAGCTCAGAGTTAGCGCGCTGTTATGTTTAAAGACATAGACATTATAACTTGAATGCCGTCACCTACCTATACTCATGATGACGAAGTATCAATAGCATTAAAATTGTCCAGTTTAACGTAAGGGCTCATGAGTATTAGCCTACCTCTAGAAGTTATGAAATTACGAAACAAATAAATCAATATTTTTTTTATTGCTTAGATGTGTGGACGAGCTCACAGCCCACCTGGTGTTAAGTGGTTACTGGAATCCATAGACATCTACAACGTAAATGCATCACACACCTTGAGATATAAGTTCTAAGGTCTCAGTATAGTTACAACGGCTGCCCCACCCTTCAAACCGAAACGCATTACTGCTTCACGGCTGAAATAGGCGGGGCGGTGGTACCTACTCGTGCGGATTCACAAGAGGTCCTACCACCAGTAAATTCCTAATTCCTAATTGTAATATTGTAAATATTCCTAATTGTAGCTCCCGAACACAGTTTTCATTAATTATTCTTTAAAATAATTGAATAAGACATTTTCGTAAAAGAATCGATAAACTCACCCAACCGATATCGTCGCAACGCTTTGGCTCATCGTAGCAAATGTAATAATTGGTCGCTTTAGATCCATCCGTTCTTTTCTCGGTCGACCAAGTGTACCAATTCTCGCCGAACTTGAACATGCTATTGACATGACTCTGTTTGTAGATCAAGGGAAAGAGAAGTTCATTTGGGTGTAGTGGTTTCGTTTTCTCCGTTGTTGTTTTGTCATCTTCATATTCAGTGTGCTTCTCTGTCGCAACATTACGCTTTTTAATGAATGGCAAATAGGTAATATCTATTCCTTTCTTACGATCCCACGACTCTGTGCGACTAATATCTTCATCGTCCACCCTAGAATCCTCTTGATCAATAACGACTGGTTTGTCGTTAACAGCAAAAGCGATTTCGGTTAAGTAAATGCAAATAACAATTTGACTCGACAAACTCATTGTTCGAGCTCCAAGTAAACTCTGCAGCTATAGAACGCTCTTCTAATTAGATGTTGATTTAAACTCAGGAAGTGAATGTTAAGAGTGTACCGATAACACGTATGTTTGTAAATAAACTCAATTCAATTTACGGTTTTTTTTTTTAAATACGCAATGCTTCTTTTTAATTTAAAATTCGTCAATGGGTTTCTATTTCCTACGTTGATACAAACTAAGGTAAGTGCAGTGTGTAATAAAATTAAATGAAAACCATTTAAATAGATTATTGCTTTTATTTGGGTACAAAGTTGTAGAATATAAAATAAAAATACTGCATTTGGTATCGACCTTTCTCATAAAACTTTATGAAAATTAAGCATTTTGACAAATACATGTTTTACATCTATGAAATAAAAATTAAAGCATAAGATCTATAGACTAAATTTTATAATAATTATTCCTTTATCTATGTAGAAAATGTATAATTGTATAGTATAAATAAAAAAGCGATTGAAGTTTGGACCATTGTTAGGAATTTAAGTTTTCCATAGTGCTTGATATATAAGATCAGCATAAGAATTCGTATTTACAAGGTATAATTTGATTCTAATCGATATCTCGTTCTTAGCATTAAAGGTAAGAATAGCTTCACTAAGGCAGAAAGGGTGTTTTATTGTACATTATTAATATTAACACCTAAGATTACAAACTAATTATACAGCAGCACAAGGGAATGAGGATTCATTACAAAACTACATTTTCCTTAACTAATCGCTATCTTACTGTATTTAAACAAGAAAATAAGGCTAGAATCTCGAAATTTAAATGCATATAATACTTGTCCTACTTACACAAAAATAATAAGATATCTTTGTTTACATAATCTTAATATTGGGTCCGCGTGTGCTACAATCACAGCGTAAAGAACACATTATACCTATAAAATATTTATGAATTAAAACGTAGCACCTCAGCTAAGTGTTAACCTCTGAAAGTATAAACATCTATTACATCTTTAATATAATGATAACGTAAAAACATTCACTTCACTAGTCGTGTATAGTTTATGTGAGATTTGTTATAATACACTAGTAAAATTATTATTAATTAACTGTTCAATAGCTTTATTGGTAGATATATATTTGTGTGCGTATCGATTGACCGTCATTGAATTACAACGGCTACAGATTAAACTAAGTTTTTTACGCTGTGATTAAGCATGTGTCCACTGTGCAAGAACTAATCTATTCGCGAATCTATCGTAATAATATAATCAGTCTACTAGTGCTGTGTAATGCGGGTACCATCTCGCACAGTAGACACTGCTTTCATCGTCATTACATCGTGTACAGACAATTAGAACCGATTTAGCCAAATGTTACGTTTACCATTCTAAGTGGTTCTAAATCGACTGTAACATTTTAAAAGTGAATACTACCGTGTAACAATCTACTTCTCAAACAGAAATATGTACTTAAATCTAAATAGTGCTTACAATTTATATTAGGCTCGTCTCATTAAGCCGTTAGTTTTGATTTAAAGAGATTTTTTTATGACACTAATAAAGCCTTCATTCCGACACATACACTGCACACACAATTAATAATATTTTAAATCAATAAATAGATTAGATGTTTACAATATAATTTTTCGAGAATATTAATCGTTGCAGTGACTTTCAAAAAAATACGTGCTTCTTTAAAAATTCATTAATAAAAAACATTAATTTACAAGAATAGATTGTATGATTTATAAACTCCATAGTGTATCTAATATTAGTAATCATAATTATATAAATTTCAAGGTATATGTGAATCATACGATGTATGGTCACTGTATGTATCTGAATATAAGTGCAACTGTATATAGAAAAATTGCAACTCTCATAATAAATAATATAATATTACATTCGCAATAAAATATTGTCAGTATAACCTGCACGCTGCACGTTTCGCCTATAATAACACGAAAAACTACAGAAAATAGATTCAAATACTTTATTACTATTTTCGTAACAAAGTCCATATTTCGACTAACTCTGAAATTATAAAACTATTAAGTATTAACTATATTATATTCTTTATTATTCTAAGTACAAAAGGTTGTAAATCTTAATTTTTCTTTCTTTTTCGAATAACAAAAATTGTTTTGGAAAAGTACTCAAAAACGAAGAAATATAACTCAACTGTTTTAGTGAGAGTGATTGTCGACGGTCATATTGAATCAAAGACAGGAATAAAGAATGAGTGGTGTTCAAAGTCAGCCGATCGAGATTTAGGCAGCGAAGTTACTCTGGAGTTTTGTTCGCTTATATTGCGGGGTCTCGAAATAATGCATGGTTTTGTTGAACGATTATTATCTACCGTATACTCTTTTAATTCCAATACTTTGTTTACTGGTAACTGTCGTGGTTCACGCCTTTTAAGCCACGTTAAAAAAGGGATTTCTGTTTATATATTCCTTTAAACTATTTGTAATAATTGTTAACATGTGTAAAAAGTTATTGAATTTCGTTGTACACTGGTAGGCCTATTTCTTAGTATTCGATAATAAAAATTATATAATTTATCTCGAGCGATTATTATAGTATTTTATGTAAAGTTATTTGATCTATTTTGAAAAACATAAGCCAATGACTTTTGATACTGCACTTCAAAAACTGTAATATTAGGATTAACTAAATTTATAATTATGTATTTATATTTGTCAATATTAATTTTTTTGTTGTTTTAAAAATAACTTTAACTACATAACATCGTGAAACTGTTATTACTTAGTCTAGAGAAAGTCTTTATTTATTTCTAATAAAACCTACATTATATAATTCCATTTATGCTATACGGGATTCTGTAAGGCAGTATAATATTGCTTGTATGTAATGTAAGATAAAATAGGACTTTTCTATTATTTTATTAAAACTTAGCCACTATATTTGATTTGGTCTCACGATATTAGCGCGGTTTACACTTTTGTTTTCATAATAAACGATTGCAATGATAAAATGATATCGGTAAGTGTTTAGATGAAAGTGAATAACTTAGAAGTGAATTTTTCAACTTGAACTAACAAAAAAGGTAAGAAGTCATATAACGTCTAAAATAAACTATAAAATATATTCTTAGATATATTATGTATTACCGGATGTAGTCCTTATAATAAAAACGATATCATTTTTTTTTGTTTTACGTACACATATTGCATACGTCATCGGATGTAACACGTGGAATCTTTCTAATAATATTTACAATAGGGAAGAACAGTTTGCTTATGTCTATTAATTTAGCTGAGACGTGAAGAGAAAGCTATGAGCATAAAACATCGATTTTCAGTATGTATTTGCCGTGTACATATCGCAGGGCCATTGTCAATGTCGTATTTTAATATCGCTATAGATGTAGTGAGTAATTATTTTCCTACGGGAAAACTCGATCTTTAACGGAATACGATGACACTCGAACTGTCAATGAATGATCGTATTAAATGAGTGACATTTTCATATCTATTATTAAGGAACTTTATTGTTTAGTGTCAAATGTCAAAATGAATAATTTCATTGGACTTTTGGCGGGAACGCGAGGAGTAAAGTTGTGGGATTTGTTTTATTTTGTCTATTTAGTGTTTCTTCAGGTTTAAATGATTAATAACAGTGGTTTATTAACTGTTTAGTATCTGTGCAAGTGCGCAAATGTGGGAAAATGAAACAAAGCCGCTGAACGTAACTTCTTGGGATCCTCCAAAAAGTCCAAAAAGTCTCAGTAAATGACCACCATGTTACTGAGATTATATTTCATGCCATATATCATCTGTTCTCATCTCATTTCATTTCATGCCATGTTTCATATTAATCAGCGTCACTTCATTTCATAATATCATTTTTCATATAAAAAAAGTTTTTATTAAAATTAAAGTAAGACTTGACCTAAATAAAGGTCTTAGTTACCAGGTCATAAAATCCCTTAAAAAATTATAATTTCATTGTACTGAAGCTATTTGGGAGAGCACGATAAATACGAACTTTTCCGAAAAATTACGAAGGAAAATCTTCTCTCACTATACCTATAGATGCTAAAGGATTGCATTATTTAATTTGACGTCCCTCTGTGAACGTTCTCTGCTTCGAATAAAGAAGACGAAGCACTAACTGCATTTCTACATAAGCTACCCACCCTACATTTCAAACAGGAACGATGCGAGCTCACACTATTTTTTTCCCTCCTGCCTATGCTGAGAGCTTTGAGAGACTATTTCAGCGTAACCGTAACAAGTAGGTGAACTCACGGGGATCAAACTTGACGTCGATGCTAACACGAACCCTAGCAAGAGCCGTTCTTCGCAGAATCTGTCACCGGATCGGAAACGCGACCCACTGAGAAGAACCGGCGAGAAACTCAATGGGCTGTGTCTGTGGGCTAATTTATGACCGGTGCTTGAGGTACCTAAAAGCACCGTTAGTGGATCGGGAGGATCCGAAATGACATGTTTTGGGCGACGTCGACTGCTTTCCATTCCGTCCGCAGGATCGGGAATGCTCACACTAAGACATAGCAGCGGTAAAGGAAGAAATATATTATGAAACAATGGGAAATATTAAGCATAAAACATTAGTATCTCAGATAAACCTATTTGATTTTCAATATTGTTATATATTTACTAAATGCGTTTTGAAAACGACATTCAAAATTAATTCTATAGGCGCGTAAGCTTCACAAAGACTTTGCTTGCTGAGGTAGCTGGGCGGTTCAGGATTTTTTGGTACTTCACACGTATTGGCAACTATATCACTAGTAGATATCTGCATAATCCCCTAAATACTTATCCACCATCAATTGACCCGTTTGTAGGAAATACTTTAACGTGTGTGGAAACATTGTGGTGGACGATTTGAATTGCATGCCGGCGATCATTAAGGACGTTAATTTGTTATAACCGGTCAGTTTATTATCTATATTTAAGCATTTTAACTACCGATTAGACTAAGATCAGGCTGTTTTTATTTATCCCAACCTACCCGCTATACTAAATAAAAATATCGTCATTTATCAATCAAGTTTTGAAACGAAATTATATCATTGTTAACAACACGGGTATAGTAACCGGCAAACTTCTTGAGCAAATGACCTTGACTGCGCAGAACCGAATTTTAGATCACTTTGGTGGTGAGGGTGAGGCGCGACGGCAGGGGAAATCGTATCGAGCGCGTTATTGGTAGATCAGTCGAACCTTGCGTCCCGCACCGCGCCCTTGTTCCGCTTGCTCCCAAAAGTACGCTTGCGTACAGTGAAAAATCTATCGTTATTAATCGTTAAGTTATTTGTTATAATTGCTTGTTGACTTTGTTGCCATTGCTATTTGTTGAGTGTTTGTTGATTTTTTATAAAAAATACACTATGCCGCGACAAACTGGTGTAGTATTCAAAAGAAAGGGTAGAAAAATTGTGTACGACGTATATTGCTTCATTATAAAACAGGGGAAGAATTATATGGGAAAAAGTAAAACAGACTTCGGAAGCAACAAAAACATCCGTAAGTACTGTTAGGTGCATTATTAACGAAGCTAAAGGCTCTGGCTTGCTCGCCGTGTTTTGGACTCCGGGTAAGAAAAGATCAGGGAAGAAGAAAGTTACCGGAATGGATAGTTTCGTTCAATCTGTAATAAAAAGATGTAATCATAATAACTACATAACAAGCAGCGAAACTCCGTACCGTAGAAAGGCTTCAAAAAATTTAAAGAAGATATAAACTTTAATGGCTCGGTATGAAGTTTACAACAAATTATGAAAGAGCTAGGCTTCAGATGAAAAAAAACAGAAAATAATCGGATGCTGATAATTGAAAAAAATTACATTCGATTACTACGAATCCAATATCTTCAAAAAAATAATTAATTATAGACAAAAAAGTAGACCGAACCGACCGAGTTGTAAACTACACCGATGATCCCTATGTCGACTCATCACGATGATAGCAACTCGGGTGATAAAAACAGTGATGATGATGGTCAAGATTATGACAACGAAAAAAAAATTACAAATACCAGCTTCGCTTCAACTGAACCAAGACCTGGCAACAGCTCTAGTTTTGACTTAATAGAAGGAATATCTATTTTACCCCAAGATTAAATTATTACAATTATTAACCGATATTTTTTGTTGATGTTCTCATAAATATATAAATAAATACATATTTTGATTTTAATAATTTAATTGCATTATGACGCAGAGTAAATAATGTTTTTGCACGTGAGTGTACCATGCGCAAACTTACCCCCACTACGTCAACAAATGCTCAATAAGTTTGCCGGCTATTATAGGTTTGATATTACTTCAAATACTTTACGCTTTTTTTTACTTAGTATTTAGTATCATTGGACTTTTCACTAATAAAATACTATTATTCATTATGTAATGTATTTGAATGATAATATGGCATATTGCCATTGGAGATAGACGACTATATGCCATATACAATGGTTAGCAATTGTCACTCACGGATAGAGCAATGGCACAGCCAAGCCGCTGCCTAGGATAAAACGATATGTAGGACATGCTCATTAAAAAAACAATAAAGTCGTATACGACAGGACATGCTATTCACTTCGCACCTGCTACCTCAGGAAAATGAAAATATTTCTCAAACGAAATTAACAGTAACCCATTATTTCATATCGTCTCTTAATTTTTCCAATATTCCAATCCCGACACCTGTGACATGGCCTAATGTCAGAAATGACAGAAATTCGCGTATTGAAATCACTAGTGAGATTATGTAATTATTCAAAAATGATATAGGGCGCGTTAAGTTTGCGCTGGCCTCATTCCTATATCGGACGCAGAGCAATCATACATTCCTGTTTGAAATATAGCATACTTGCGACCCGCCCTCGCTTCGCTTGGGAAACTGTAATTTATTATTGATTTCTTCACTATCTAATGGATGTTATTATACATATAAACCTTCCTCTTCAATCACTATCTATTAAAAAAACCGCATCAAAATCCGTTGCGTAGTTTTAAAGATTTAAGCATATATAGGGATATAGGGACAGAGAAAGCGACTATGTTTTATACTATGTAGTGAAGTATAGTTTTCAATGTAATAATGGTTTAGACCTCACGGCCTCAAAATAGATCCATCTATGATAGCAATACAGCCCTGCGACATACATACACAGCAAATTTAGCATCAGATTGTAGCAGTTTATTTTACAGCTTTTTCATTAGCTTCATAAAATAGTGTTACAACTAAAGCTCAGCATGAAGCCGAAAATTCGCTTACGGGCTAATGTTCAAAAATTATAAAACGCGTTCAGTACCTATTTATTAATTTTTTTTATAATTCATTTTAATCAATGTTTTACCCTCGTGGCTTTTGCTGAGCGACCATTTTCGCTGAATTATAGTGATCGCGAAATTATGTATCAAAATAATACAAAATCGACATCTGAAGTAAGAAGTTAATCAATACGAAAAACATACTTATTGTTGTAAATACGGATCCGGATATCGATATTTATTTTATATCAAGCGGTGAAACGCTATTTGGTTTAAGCGACATTTTTGTAACGTTACAGCAGAGCAATTTAAAGTTTAAAATTAGGAAAAAATATCATAATAACAAAAAAAAACATTTTCAGCTATTTGAAGGGCAAAATTTAATTGTAGTAATTGAAGATCAATCAAAAACATCGAACTGTTAAATATCAAATAAAATACACCTTTAATTATAAAGATAAATGTGACATATTATGCAAAATGTCGCTTAAGCCTCCTCCTTTCACACCTCGATATATATACGACACCAAGCAACGGTCGTGTCAATCTACTTTTTTTAGTATAAATTATCGAAAAACTCAGAATATATTTACGCAAATTGCAACAGTTTAAAACGAAAAGGAACCCAAAAAATTTTTAAGATATCAATTTCGAAGTCACTCTAACTCAGCGATAAAGGTTAACGTAGTTATATTCTTAAAACTATTCTTTATGTATTATGTATATATAAACTATAAGTTTTTTTTTTTGTAATCTGTTCGTAGCATTTTCTAATATACCTTTTTTTACATATATATTATTATTTATTGTACTATATTGCAACGCTGAAATTCAATTCACAACTTTATTTATTTATTTTAAAGCATCGTATGTGTTAATATTATTTTATCTAATCTCTTTATATAATTGAGCGAATTCCTCTCGTTAAATACGTAAAAACATTACTTCAATCAATAACACGTAAACATTGTTCGTATCATAATAGTCAACTGTGATGACAAAATATTCGTTTGTATGTATCTTCACAGTTTCAGTTAATAAAACAGATGTTAAATTAGTTTTATTATTATTATGATAATCAAAATTAATACATTTAGATGTTCCAACGAATAGTAAAAAGCGATAAAAGTATTAATAAAAACATTTATACGATAAAACTTTACGACTAACAAAATAAATTTATACATACATACATATATATTATTATATATATAAGATTTATACTAACTAGGGCACTGACTTTATTTCATAAGTAACGTTTTCGATCACCACGAACAGATTACAGCGTACATACGTAATTATTGTTTATTTATATATATTTACGTAATAATATATTTCACACGAAAACGTATCGATGGTTATAAAAAAAAAATTGTCGGAAGCCGTGCGTGAAGGAGATCGGAGGGTGTAAAGCGATCTAAGCATTAAGTACAAAATAAGACGAACGCCTCCGTATGAAATATGAGGGTCATCGGGAAACAGCGTAACCAATGTTACAGTTCTAATCACTATTCGTACCGGAGCAAATATATATATCACTTAGCGACTAACGGAGCGATATCGAGAAACATTTCGAGATGCATTTTATATATATACACACAAACACACTTTGAACTTCTTTGATATAAACTAACTTTGGCTTCACAATTACATTGTTAATTAAAAACATTGCAACGTTTCAATCGCAAACGCAAAGCTAAAACAGTGCGGCTCCAATAGGCAAGTCGAATGATTATTTATTGTCTCTTAAAAATTTATGATGAATATATTAGTTAAACAAAAACATCATGTTGTTAACTATAGCATGAATGTCGCTTTGCGGGAAAGGGATAGAGCATCACACTCGTCTCCACTCTCCATAAAAACTTACAAACACATAAACTAACTTTTCACAGTTTAATTTATTTATAATAATAACCTACATATCATATTTGATAAGGTATTTGATTTCAAACGTTAATTAAAACTCAAATATTAGTAGATACAGTAATAATTACATTTATAAAGCAATAGCCTTTTAGAGATACTTTTGGATCACGTGACATATATTATGTCTGAATGAATCTGAATCATTTCTATTATTTTATTTATTTAAATTAAGAATCGATAATATTCATAGTTCAACTAATTTCGGACGTTATAAAAACGACGAACTTTTTTAAAATATCAAATACCCTATTAAATCGATATAATAATGTTGCAGACGTATCGATTGAAACGACCACGACACTTGTCGACTATTGTTCGCAAACGCAACGAGCGGGACTTTTTGGCGGGAACGCGAGGAGTGAAGTTGTATGATTTGTTTTATTTTGTCTATTTAGTATTTCTTCCGGTTTAAATGTGTAATAACAGTGGTTTATTAACTGTTTAGTATCTGTGAAAGTGCACAAATGTGGGAAAGTGAAACAAAGCCGCTGAACGTAACATCTTGGGATCCTCCCAAAAAGTCCACTGAAAAAGTCTTAGTAAAAATGACGACCATTTCACTGAGATTATATTTCATCCCGTATCATCTCATTTCATTTCATTTAATTTCATACCAATTGATTTTTATTATTGATAAAATGTAAATACTTAAAAAAGCGAATTATAAAGATCTTATTACTTTACACTGGCCAATGCACGAACCGTGCCGGAGCCAAATACTAAAGACGAAGCACATCGAGCACACACACACACAAAGAAGTTCAAAGGTCGCCCGCGAGCTCAGAACCTCGTCTCCGCGACGTGTTCGTCGATCGCGTAGCATCTGCATCCCGGGTCCCGACCGTCGCTCCGACGCGATCGCTATTCCGCGCCCGGGAACAGAGTCGGGCAGTGGACGCGCCTGGATCACGTGGTCGCGTAGTTGAGACTCTTGCGCTGCAGGAAGAGATGGATCTCACCGAACGTTGGCCGGTCCAGTTCGTCTCTCCGCCAGCATTCCAGCATCAGCTCGTAGAGGTCCCGGGGACAGCCGGGGGCGCGGTCGACACACTCGAACATACCGTCGTCCGCTTGTAAGTGCGACAGATTATCCAAAACCTGTAACAGATAAAAATTATCATCTTCTATTATATCTATACTAATATATAAATCTACAGTAGTTTTTACGGATGTTCCGTTATAACTACTGAACCATGCATCCGATTGACTTGAAACTTGGTATCCATGTAGAAAATACATGTGTTTAATGGATAGGCTAATATTTATATGAGTGTTGGACTCCCTAATAATAATGTTAATTTTAAATGCGCAGCGAAGCGGGCGATTACGACTATAATAATATATAGACATCGAATCAACGCTTAACGAACGAGGTTCAAATAATCAAACGACAGCTAAAAATTAAGTTTTTTTTTCTAATCTATGCTGATAGTCTTGAGAGGCTATTTCAGCTTCGCCTTAACCTGTAAGTGAGTTCACGGGCTTCAAACCGGGAGAGTTGCTAACACTGATACCTTGATATACGAATTCCAGATCTCAGTTTTTAAAGTACAACGCATTACTGCTTCACGGCGGAAATAGGCGTGGCGGTGGTACCTACCCGTGCGGACTCACAAGAGGTCCTACCACCAGCAATTCCTCATTAATTTTAATGTCACTGTACCCAAAACGTTTTCAAAGGTCGTCAGTCAATCGTCTCGTACGTACCTCGCAGTCGGTTAGGTGCTCGTAGGGGCGCCGTCGGCAGAGCGAGTATATCTCGTGAAGGGTGACCGCGAACGCCCAGACGTCGCTCTTGGTCGTGTACTTTCCCCGGAGCACCGACTCCCAGGCCGCCCAGCGCAGAGGCAGCGGTATGCGACCGTCCACTTTATAATAGTCGCAAGTGTACGCCTCGTTGTCGGTGCCGAAGTCGCTTATTTTAATTTGATAACCCTTCCCGATCAGACAATTCCTGGAAAGTAATTAAAGAATAATTGAATATGCAATTTCGAAAAGGGCACATGTCGCATATTTTGTCAAATACGTTTTTTCATATACCTACATATAGTTTTAAGGCTTCTTACCTACACCCATTTTATAATAATTCCAGTAATTTTCACTTGCTAATTAACACTAAAATATATCTTAAAAGTTAATATTTTAAATTTTACACTGCTCTAGAAAATAATCAGTTTTTTTTTTTCATTTCCTGAACATTTTACGTTTTCAGAGATGTGCCCTTTTCGAAATTCCATATTCAGTGAATGTTTTCTTTTTGAAGTGAAAACTTCTTTAGAATCGTTGTGATTTCAAACCGGATGCAACGGAAAAAACGACAGGTAAGAGACACAAATACAAAAATGTGTAGGATGAAGCCAGCAAAGAATGAGACAGAAATATACATACTATTTAATACAGCGCTATCTGTGAGATTTTTTAATACTAACGTGTGTATGAAAGCTCTTGTAGTGAATTTTAATTTAGGATTATACGTGAAATTAAAATATCAATTCACAGAGGGCGCTACCTTACAATTATTTACTAATGACAAAATTTTACATATACTTAAGACGTTTAGGATAATTGTATTTTAATTTTGGAAGGTTTCACTTCTACCACGTGTGAATTGCACACACTTTGTTTTTTTTATTGCCCGAGCAGGCAGACGAGCACACGGCCCACCTGATGGTAAGTGGTTACCGTCGCTCATAGACGTCAGCAACGCCAGGGGCAGAGCCAAGCCGCTGCCTACCGCTTAATACTCGGAAACACCGTGGAGGGGAGCTCATTCCAAAGCCGGACGGTACGTGGCAAAAAATGTACAGAATTCTCAATGTCCTTTTGTTGCGTTCTCGATTTTTATCATTTTTCTCCTACCTATACGCTTGTAGCCTATTCCAGCAACGCCCGAATGGGTAGGTGAGCTAACGGACTCAACCTGAGAGAATGTGTTAACGCTAACCCTAGCAAGAGCAGTGTTTGGCAGAATCTACTACCGGAACGGAATCAAGACCCACTGAGAAGATCCGGCGAGAAACTCAGTGGGCTGTGTCTGAGGGTAAGAGTGTTGGACTCCCTAATAATAATGACAATAAATAATAATGTTAATTTTAAATGCCCAGCGAAGCGGACGAGTACGGCTAGTGTTTAATGTTTATTAGAGTTAAATACTGCTTAAGACAACAAACGGTACCTAGCTGCTAAGTCCCTGTGAACGAAATTGAGCGATTCGAGGTATTGCATTCCGGCGGCTATCTGTGTGGCAATGTGCAGGAGCGTGGCTGCCGTCGGCGGGATAGCAGCCCGCAGGAACGCGCACAGGTCTCCGAGCTCAAGGTACTCCAGCACCACGGCGAGGGGCGGCGAGCGACACGCGCCCAATACCCTCGCGAGGTGAGGGGAGGACAACGCGGCCAATATGCGGACGTCGCGTTCGAACTCCTCCCTGATTCAATAACACGACGTGATTTAATATAATCAGAATTTGGCGCTCGGCTCCGAACACGAGACTATATGTAGTGACGCAACAAATATCATCAACAAGTATGAATTACGAGTTCATTTAAAAAACAATACCTACTTCAGAACAGTGTTTTTTAGTAAACAAAAAAACACATCCATTCTGGGGAAAAAATTACCCGACATTAAAAAAGATACATCACGTTATTATTCTATAAGTTGCAATCTGAAACGGCGGAAGGTTTTTGACCACAAAAACATTTCCTTGTTATTGATTTGAAAATGGAAATAAATAAACTTTTTAATTGATTTGGATAAAACACAGGGAGATACTCGGTTACTGAGTTAGTATTATATATATTTATATTACTAATGTTCAAATTGAGTAAGTGTAATAAAATAAGATACTTCATTCCGTTGTTATGCGTTGCATCACTATATATTTTTTTGTTTGGACTCAACCCAAAATACCTATTTTCTATATTGAAACCAGGTAATTTGTGTATAAAACTCGTTGAAGTGAACCGAGCGTACACCTTAATCCAACCATCGAAAGCACGTTAAGCCATACAAAGGAATTCACTGTACAGAATGCATGCAGTAAGCCAAAACTATTTGTTTCAACTAACAAAATCGCGACGTTTGGTCCTATTGCGAATTATACTAAATGTCTTTATACTTAATCCATTGTTAAAAATTAACGACACTATTTTATGAACGTATTAGTAGTAAAAAACATCGTAATGTTTGCTACAAAAGCGTTTAAGATTAATAGGTCTTTTCTTACATCAAAAGTAATGTACACAAAAAAAAATTACTAAATTCACCATGGTTACGAAAAACAAAAACATTATGAAGAATGGATAGTGTGTAAGACACAAATAATTGATATTACTTAATTTATCATCAATACTTTCAGTGGTGGTAGGACCTCTTGTGAGTCCGCGCGGGTAGGTACCACCACCCTGCCTATTTCTGCCGTGAAGCAGTAGTGCGTTTCGGTTTGAAGGGTGGGGCAGCCGTTGCAACTATACTGAGATCTTAGAACTCATATCTCAAGGTGGGTGGTGGTGGCATTTAGCTTGTAGATGTCTATGGGCTCCAGTAACCACTTAACACCAGTTGGACTGTAAGATTGTACATGAATATATGCAATAAAAAAAAGTATTAACCACGCTAAACTTAAACATCAAATTCATGCATGCGTGATTTTACAACATACTTATAATAAGTTAAGATGTATTAGGAATAGAGCTATAGGCGGCGCATTCAAAACAAACAAAAAAACATCTATAGAACTATGGCTCATACATGATATACCTCTCCTTGAGCGTGGCGTCGTGACATAAGAATTTGACGGCCACTAATCTCTTCTCCGACGTAATGGCTCCGTTATATTCAGGCACACCGTCCGCTTCCGCTACGTAAACCTGATGTTTTCGTTTCGTAATATTAATCAGTTTTCAATCGAAATACACGACAACACAAAACGATTTTCGACAAAGCTGACATAAGCTGCTATCGATATTGCAAAACAAAAATAATCGTCAAGTATTTTTGTTCATATAATTGTAGTACCAATGTTTTCATGAACACGCAATGTAACCACATTTTTCGATTTGTTTTCCATTGCGTGCTGTCAAAATTAAAATTAATGCAATAGATTTTTCTATTTTATTGAATGTGTTCCTGTGTAAGAGGTTATTTTATACAATCACTGCCCATACTATAACAAATGTGAATGTATTATTCAGTGGATGCCAACTGAGGAAAAGTGAACACAAATAGCTTTGTGGCTATTTGTATAGCTTTCGGCAATACTGAAAATAGTGCTTTTTATACGCCAATATCGGTTTAAGTTCTGATGTAGGAACATTTTTTTAAGAAGAAAATACTTACCTTTTACTTTATTTTCGAAAAACACGATGAAGGTATATAATAAACACATCACACATCAAGTTAATTTAATAAAAATCAAATACACTAACTTTATAGCTTTGTGTAATTACTGCTGGTAGATAGATCATGTTGTGATTTCGTATCGGTAAGTATCACAACCATGTTTGAGGCATGAGACAACAATTATACAATATAATTGAGACTTGAGGTGAGGTAGCGCAAAGGCGGATCCAGCTTTGGCGCCAGGAGGGGGTCACATAGTCGTGGGCAAGTTAAGAACTTATAATTTAATTTTGATAACAATAGATAATAAATAAATCATGATGTTCTTCAATTAGTCCAAGTTAGTTCAAGTCCTGGAACTAGCTCAGGGGGGGGGTCATGACCCCCATGCCCCCCCCCCCGCCTGGATCCGCCGTTGAGGTAGCGGAACAAATTTTGTATTTTCAAACTTTATCACAATAGGTGTGATTAATATTATATTTTTATAGACAATACAAATTCTAGTAGTATTATTTGGGCATTTAAGAATATTAACTCCATTTTTGTCATGATTAAATTGAAACTAAATATGTAATGATTAAGCAATGAACATTTTGAAATGTGAATGCAACGAAAAGCGTAGTGTGAACAGCTCGCCATCTCTTTCTAACACAGCCGCGTTACACTAGCGACGTCGTTACGAAACGTTATGTTATGCCGTCTCTTTCTACCGCAGCTGCGTTACATTATGACATTTACCCCTTACATTGACTTCTAAAGTTTATTTATTTATACAATGAATTTGCTGTATTTGATTTCGGGATAACAAAATCATTTTTGTAATGACCATATTTAATTGTTTGACGCTAAGTACGTACGGTTCCGAAGGCGCCCTCGGCTAACTTAGAGATCATCCGGAGTCTGTGCCTCGGGAACTCAATAACGTTAGTAGTTTCGAGGCGTCTCTTCAGATCCAACAATATTTCTTGTTGACTCGGCGACTGAAATAATGATGGAACAATGAAATTCATTTAATCATAAAGCAATTGGTGAATTCAACATTAATCACATCTATATTTAAATATACAAAGGCAGTGTTTCTTTTGTTTTCTTTAGTAACTCTTAAATGAATTTTGCGTTATCAGCAATAAAATAGGAACACGTTTTTATACATAGGCACAGGAAAAAAATATAAGAAAAAATTAAATTATTAAATAAAATATATAAAGCGAATCTAAATCTTGAAACATCAGTGATTGTGGTCGATTTTCGATCATTGGGCGAATACTAACTACTCTTATAAAAAAATAAATGATTTTATTTTATACATTTCACGATGGTCTCAATGAGGTGACAGTGTTTAATTAATATATCATTTAAATATAATCAAGGTGGCGGCATACATGGTGTCTATGGACTCATCGACATACTTTTATACTAAATTCATGCATCCATCGCTGCAAAAAACATACGTGCAGTTGACACGTAATAGCAGTGATACCTTCAGAAGTATTATATCTCATTCTTTCGCAGGCTAAATACGTATATTTGTCTCTTTCGGGTGTCATTTTTTCGTTTCATCTAGCTTCAAATCCCAACGGTGCCAAAGCAGTTTCCAATTCAATAAAGCAATTCATTTTACCAAAACGCACACACTATACAAACTTAAATATCAATTTATTGTTTAATGGCAACATGACCAGATGAAAATATCGACGCAAAACTATAACTTAATATTACGTATAAAGGTCAAGACTTACTCTCGTGCTTTGTTTGGATCGTACGGAAGGATTGAGGGATCGTCTCGTTCCGAGGTCAGGTAACGTGTCCATCGGCTCGCCAACAAGCTCGGTAGCTTGCTGGGAAAGCGTTTCTCCCATCCTCTTCGTTAACAACGGAGCCGAACTCAATTCTGGTACCGCATAATCGTAGTTCGAACTGTCTGCTCAAATTTAACGTACATATACAAGTTAAAAAGAAATTGTTTTTATGTCATAATGTGATTCATGTGTATCCGTAAATACATTCTATCTCCCTCTCTCTCTCTCTCTCCCTCTTTCTCTCTCTCTCTCTCGCTCTCTCTTTCTTTAATACAATCGTTAGAGGAGGATGAACAATTAGTTAGATTTCCTGGCGGATATAGTGCAAAATATATGCGAAGTGCTATCAAGCGCACGTCTAGAATCATGGACTTGCAATGCACTTAAAATTAACAATGTAGTCGTCAGGGGTCTAATTATATTGATCAATCATGTTTACAGCTCGTGATACTCTTAGTAATAAACGGGTGACTACAGTAATTATCTGGTGATTATATTCTTTGATATTTATTGATATTTGGTAACATTGATGAAACAATTTAAGCTGTGAACGTCTTGAGGTATGCGAATGAAGCGTTTCATATTACGTGAATTGAAAAGATGTTGTCTCTTTCCCGCAAAATGTCAGTATAGTTTATATTATGTAACGCAAAACTTCTGACGTCACATTTTGCTATAGTGCTCTCTCTGTCTACCATGAAATCTAATTATTACATTATAGTACAACAATCTACTATTGCTATTGTATTTTCAACTAATTATTGCTGTGAGATAAAAATAATTGACCCTATAAATTTATTATACTTACCAGAGAGCGCGGTGTTGGAGTCCTTAAAATCTTTCATCTCGAGCAGGACCGTGCTGTAACTAAAGTAGGGAGCGCATTTGAGAGCCTGATAGGGCTCCTGGTACTCGTCTGACTTGACATCGAGACCGCAGTCTAAGATCATTTTGTTCTCGGGTAGCATAGACGTACCGCACCCACTGTAGCTCTCAACGGCCCGTTTCTGCGAGACAGCCGACTTCGCAAGCGGAGAAGCGAAACACTTCCTATGTTTGTGTCGGTGTATTATAAGGAATATCGCAACGGCCAACAGTATGACGAGAGCGGTCAACACTCCCACGACAATCGCGACGTACAGCGGATCTTCCTGATGGGCCGTCGAAATAGGTACCTCTTTACTTGAAATCACTTTCGTTTTATCCTTACTGACCGGTGGCTTCATACTTTCCGGTGTGTAGTTGCCCTGAGCTACGTCTGTAATATAATTTAATTGAAACGATATTATAATTCCCTATGAAAATGGTATATTCTAGTAGACATTTGTTAACCGAAAATTATATAGAATAGTCGTACACCGATACTGCTATCCCGTTTTAGATACAAGCAGTTTTAAATGTTATCAATTATAAGTGCCACTATTTTATTTTATATTAATGATTTATTTAAATGTAATAAACCAATACTTCTAATGGAATTTTATTTATTATAAATCGAAGCAAATAAAAAACAAATAACAGCGCATGACGTCATATGTGGCTAATCATTACTAGTTTATAACCTATTGTTAGTTTATATTAACTTTGAATAACGTCACACGTCATTCATGATTTTACAAGAGTTTACGTGACATTTAAAAAATGAGTTGTCTCTATTGATAAAAATACAGACCTGAATCAAAAACGATCTCGCTAACAAGTATCCACCTCGCGGCAAACTGAAGTTCGATCCGCACCCACTTCCCTATTCTATGGTGTAGCTTAATGCTCACGTTACGAGCGTTCTCGAAGATCTTGTCTTGAACGTATGTATAGTGGATAGGTTCGTCTTGAAAGTGACGGCCGCCGATCGAAAATGATATAATTGCTTCAGAGAACACCTAAAAAGAACATGCTTTGTAGGACGTCCGTATTTTCAACAAACACGATGCGATAGTAATGTTTACGAATACGTACTAGTACATCCCTCATGAACTTATTATTACAAAATATATGTACAGCGCTGAACTCGCGGACTTTGTCGAATTCGAATATGATGACCGGGGGATCTGGTCTCGAGTCGTTTCTCCAGCCGACCCAGGCGGAGTTCTTAGAGGCTTCTCGGATGTCGTCGCTTCCGAACTGACCGTCCACCAGCTGACCCAAGCCCCCGCGGAGCTCCTCGCCCCACTGACCGTCGTAGATCATGTCCGTGAGTTCGATTCCATTACTACGTCTATCGCCTTTAGGCATCGAATACGAAACCACTCCCACTGAGAACAAATCATTAGAGAAAACTTAACATAAAAAATTGTTTCTATTTTTTTTATTGCTTAGATGGGTGGACGAGCTCACAGCCCACCTGGTGTTAAGTGGTTACTGGAATCCATAGACATCTACAACGTAAATGCATCACACACCTTGAGATATTAGTTCTAAGGTCTCAAGTATAGTTACAACGGCTGCCCCACCCTTCAAACTAAAATGCATTACTGCTTCACGGTAGAAATAGGCAGGGTGGTGGTACTCACCCGCGCGGACTCACAAGAGGTCCTATCACCAGTAATTACGCAAATTATATTTTTTTCAAAATTGTTTCCAACTAAAAATGTTTCATTATTCTGTAATGATCCTGATTATTTTGTAAAATATTTACTTTAGAGACACGTACGAATCAATGTATGCATATATTGGCAATTATATGATGTTAGCTAAACAACATAGATGTTATCGGCGCCTATTACCCAAGCTACAGTAGCACCCGAGCGGTTACAAGGTTTCAATTAAGTCAAGCTGGTTTTAGCTTCCACAACTATAGCTCTGCACTTTAGACATATACATAATAATATTATATCAGTTTGCGGACTAGCCTCCAGAGATAGTAATTAATGCACCACGGATATTATAATGTAAATCTAACCAAAATATAACATGTGAAAAATAAAAGCACGAGTCTAAAACGATAGCTTTACTAATGATTTGTATGTATTTGGGTGTGAATTCGAAAAACACGTAAACTCCAGTGGTTTTAAGTAAATTTTTAAATCATACAACGACAGAACCGTACATACCAAATGTCGAACGCAACAAAAATATCGTTGGCGAATGTAAAAAGCATGCATCCACTTAGCAATGCCACGGTTACATCGTGCCACAAAAATAATGTCTAGGGAATACAAAATAGTTAAGATCGTTTACTGGAAGCCGTTTGCTGTGAGAATTCCGAGAAAGTGTTATGTACATGCAAACAAATTATAAATTAAAATTTAGAGACACAGTGTTGCGGCGCCTGTTTTTTTTTGTATCTACTATACTCAAATAGTCGTAAATAGTATTGAAGTTTAAAGTAAAATTTTACTTTTATACAATTACTTAGAAATGAATCAACGAGATAATTATAATTTCGTATATTATAAAAGAATATTAATCTGTTTGAAAAACACAAATTTGTATGTATATTTTGAAGACGTTTTAATCGGGTTTTTAGTGTGAGCAACCCGTCTAAGCTGCGTACATAGAGTAGTTAGTTAGTTCTTAGCCCAATTAATCGCTCGACCAGAACGGCCGGTTCAATGACTTAACGAAACGACAGTATGTAAAGTCAAAGCGTAAAACAATCATGATCAATCTTATCGTAAAGCAGACCCATAAAGCTATCAACGATCGCTTAAAATTCAGATCGTACAGCAGATTGACAGTTACAAAGAATGTATGTGTCCAAAAAGAATTTATATACGCGCAATAATAGTAATTTAAGAGCTGCAATATTTTCTCGTCAAACGTCCGACACTGCACCGGCTATGATTCAATGACATTGCATATTATTTATATTCAACACGCATGTTCAGCGGGCACCTGGCTAGAATACCTATTTACACAAGCGGAGATGTTTCAATGCGCCTGTACCGGGATACGAGAGTTTGCTTTACACGATTACTTATTGTACGTAGCAAACACGAGATGTAATCAGACATAAATCTATTGAAATAAAAGGAATAAATCTCATTTTCGCGATTGCTTGAACTACATACAGATGGGGCCGTTAAGCAGTCATGTGCTCATCTGTTCCGGTTCGTAGTACAGGATAGCCACTTAGATAATGCAACTGAGACTTGATTTTATTAATTTTTTTTTATACTACGCTGATAGCCTTGAGTGGCTATTTCAGCTTCACCCTAACATGTAGGTAAGCTCACGGGGCTCAAACCGGAGTGTTGCTAACATTGGCCCTGACAAGAGCAGTGCTTCGCAGAATCTACTACCAGATCGGAAACGCGACCCACTGAGAAGATCCGGCGAGAAACACAGTGGGTTGTGTCTATGGGTTAATTTGCTCGTCGAGCCCTTCGCCGCAACGACGGGTTCGACAAAGACGGTGACCGGGTACATTCATGCTGTGGTGTAATGTCACCAAAATCTATTATACATTTCAGTTCGATCGTCACCTGTCCGTTTACAGCGAAAAAATACATGAATTCTAGAAAATACTTCTTTGGTAACGTACTATGAGAAGCTTACCTAAAATTACAGTTCGGAAACCTTAGCTTTCGTGTTCAATGTCTAAAAGCAACAAACAACAAAGGCAATTTCGTAGTTTTCTTTGAAACATTTAAACTGTGCTAGTGCACAAAAAGGGCGAAAGGCAAAACAAAAAAAAATTAGCTATTACGTAAAACATACAGAAAGAAGCAAATTACGGCATTAATACACGTACATGGTATTAGCTCATGCAATTTGCCTGTTTTTGCTTACTAGCTGGCGCCATGTCCGGTAACGGAAAGTCCTTTTCGCCATTTAGAAATAGCAACATTGATTCGTGTTGCCGTGCTACTTAAAAGCACGATAGTTGATTAGATGCTTTATGGAAGACCGCGAATGGGCTTGTAGATCGTAAGCATGATTGTGATATTACAGAGACCTGTCATTAAGCATAGTAAAGACTTCTAGTAGGCGTAGACGAGCCGTGGTCATAATTCATTTGTAGTATGTGATTTACTTAAACAAGGTATGAGATACGTCGTTATAATCAGCTTGCGCGTGACGTGTTCGTCGCGTGAACATATAGAACCTACCACAACCTGTTATTAAAGTCTGGCATCGCACGACACCTTATCTACAATTCGTTTTAAATGTTCCAGAAGTTAAAAGAAAAATTCACTTGTTATACCTTCCTTTTTATAAATCGAAAGCGACATTACTTCTGCGAATGTGTTTAAGATTGTCATTACAGATTATAGAAAAACAGAAGTAATTTATAGTTTACACTTACCGCTCCAATAGCATCCATACAATTCAACTCTCATACAAACAGTCCGTCTATGCGAACTGTAAGGAATGAAACGAACTTTGGACGCCCAGATCGGCGGCTCTAGATGATTCTTCTTTTCCAAGTATGTGTTAGTATTACCGGTCAGTTTCTAAAATTAATATTATTTTTCATTTCTTACGAAAATAAACTTTGTTTTTGATAAACAAAACAATACTTGTTATACGAAATATTTCTAATGGAAAATTGATACTGACCTCTTGGCCGTCTAAGCTCCTGTATCGTACCCATTTCCCAAGTTTAGGGCGCCAATATTCAAGTACGTAGGCCTCCGCGTACTCTTGACCTTGGCCGTTACCGAAACGACCCTGGGTGCCTGCACCGGTGATTACGTGTACAGTGTGAAGGTCAATTTCTAGCCACTCTGTGGATTCAGTCGTGATTTGGGATCTAGGACACCATGCACCTCCTTTGATGTCTTGATTTAGCCTGACAAAACGAAGACCAACTGTTAAGAGTTCGATTTTATAAAGCACTAGCTGACCCGGCAGACTTCTTAGTACCTTAATTGATAAATTAAAGACCTAATATTTTGTATAAAATAAACTTAAAACAAACAAACGGAATCCGTCCGATGGGGGACACACCAAAGGAAAAACAAAATTGTTATTTTTATTTAATTCCGAGCATTTTCATATTTATCTACCTTTTAAACCTTCGTTGGTCTTCCACAAATAATTCAAGACCAAAATTAGCTAAATCAGTCCAGCCGTTCTCGAGTTTTAGCGAGACTAACGAACAGCAATTCATTTTTATATATACAGATTATATAAACAATTCAAATCAATTCAAATCGTGTTACTAAGTAATAGACTTCATTTTTATTATATGTTTATTATTGTTATGTTACATTGTGTGTTATAAAAAGGCACTAAAATGTGTGCTTAGAGTAAGAGCCACAATGGGAGAATATAAACACACATTTCAGGATTAAAACTACTTTCTTTTACAATTTATTGTTACATCAAAGTTTCAGATATAACATTCTACTTCGATGTTTAACTCAGAGAGTGAATTCCCAATTAGAACAAAACGAGATTTCTTGTGAACAAAACCTTCGTATTGTTGAAATTACTAATTACATTGTTGTGTTAACTTTCCGAACGGTCAAAGGGCAGTCTCGCTAAGTGCTTACGAAGTCGTAAGTAGTATTCAAAAACTATCCTAGTTTTGACCAATATGAAATATACAAAAGGACTTTTGCAACCGGCAACTGGTATATAATTTACCTCTATATTAATTTGCGAAATAGCTTTACGGCGACACAAAATACGTGTTGCCGTGGGAAAAGAAACAGACATGGCGAGGGTTGTCGTTTTACAATAATTAATATGATACTTTAGACGTTAACTAGTTTTGCGGCGGTCATTTAAGAATTTGTAAATTCGTCTTCATTTCTGAACGATATCGTTTTTAATTTATTTATTTGTGCTACAGTTTGTCTGAAACAGCAATATTAGCTTAGAGAAATGAAGCATGTACCAAGTACGTTTACAATGTGCTTTTTAAAATAATAGTAAGATAATAATTTCATTTCATACAAAATAAAGAAGAGAGCTACAAAGGGGTCACTGACAAAGAGAGTACTCTTGAGGCGCTTGTGAATTCTTGTACTGAGCTACTCGACTAACTTAATTACTGTTAGCACCGACGTTGCAATATTTTGTGTCAGAAATTTCATTTTTAGGAAAAATTTCATGTCTTATTCTATTTGGAACCATATTAAATACTCATCACGAATGTAGATACAATTATTAGACGCATTGTGATCAAAGCGCGTCCGCCTTACATATATCAATCAAAGTTAATAACCGTGTACTCGTAGTGTTGTTATTAACGCTCACATTTATCTGGTGTCACCGGCCTGTAGTGCAATGTACAGTCCAAGCGGCCACTCTCGACTGATCATTAGTTCCGAGCTTCAATCAACATATCACAATACGTAATCGTCAATGTTGGTTTTACCCTACAACTTAACGCAAAGCTTCTTACGGTTAAATAGTGTTCGTTTTTATTTTTATGACACCACAGGTTGTAGAGCTAATATTGAAAATAAGAAAAAAAAATGATAAGAAATTGTGTATTTTTATTTAATTCTGGTAAGTACGCTTCACTAGGAAGGCCGTGAGTTTATCTGCAAACCAAAAACAAGAAATAACAGAATATGTTTAATAAACTAGCTGACCCCGCAGACTTCGTAGTGCCTCAATTGATAAATAAAATAACTAAATTAAAAATAAAATAAACTTAAAACAAATAAAAGTAATCCGTCCGACGGGGGACACAGTAAAAGAAAAAACCAAATTGTTTGTTTTTATATAATTCCGAGAATTTTCATATTTTTTCTTTTAAACCTTCTCTGGACTCCACAAATAATTCAAGATCAAAATTAGTCAAATCGGTTCAGCCGTTCTCGAGTTATAGCGAGACTAACGAACAGCAATTCATTTTTATATATATAGATAATGCTTTTTTCCTTCAATCATAAATTTCACTTCGACACGCAAAAAAGTATCAATCTTGTTTTTTGAACTCATTCGTAACGATTACAAATTTAATGATCAATTAGAAGAGCTGAGTGAATCAACATATTAGTGAATAAGTAGGAGAGTTCCGTGTATTTTGTTACAAATAGTGGGCACTGGTCTCCTTGTCGCTGTCAAAGGAAGAGCTACGCTTTCTGATCAAAGACGAACGTTGTATTATACGGAGTGGCAATCTGAAATTTAAATTGAGGCAGACTAAGACTTCTAATCATTTGCATCGTTAGCAAGACGGATTTATAGTGGGATAGAGTATGTCGCACATCTGACATCACTTGGTACAATTCCGAGCCAATCGAATTCCGAGATGGCAGACATTCAACGCGACGAATTGGACGCGTGGACGAGACGCTTCAGATGCACGCATCAAGAATGCTGATTTATAATCTGTGTAACCGCACATTTCAATAGCATCCCTTTATCAACAATTACCATAGATTATTATGATGTCCAAATTTTAAAGGAAACGATTAATTTTCGATGCTAGATATAATAAATACATGCACACTATTATGTGGTGATTATGCACAATCAAAATTACCTACTATTTTTTATTATACAATTTGAACTTTTATTTTAATGAACATATTTCATTCGAATTTAATACTTTATTTTGGCTGTGAAAATTAATATTGTACTTCGACAAAAACAAAAAACACTTCTACACTTATAAAAAGTATATTTTTTTATAATTTTAATCGCTAAGGTATAGTTAGTGTCGTGTCTTATTTATCGAGGTTGCTAAAAAATGTTTGCGTCGTAAGACCTTGGATTGGGGTCGTTAAACTATTATTAATGTGGGCTAAGCTTACGCCATGGACTGTCTGTTAATACTAGAAGTGATGTACAGCGATGGAAAGATTCTATGTGCGGGATAAATCATTTATTCTTATTTCGAACGATGTTAGACAAGCCTGCGACATAGAATATAGCCACCGCGAAACTGGAGTCTGTGTCTTGTTACATTCTCGGTTGCAAAATGATATGACCGAGACAGGAATGCCATTCCATAATTCGGTGAATTGCGGCGAGAAATAACAGGGTATATACATATCCGAGTAGTATGGATCGCAGAGTAATGAATTGGAAATGAGAATGCGATGTGATATGCGATAATTCAATGGAACTATTCATATTTTAAAGAGAGCGAACTCATATGTATATCGTGATTAATCGCCGCGATAGTCTTGATATCTATACTAATCTATACTAATATTATAAAGAGGAAAGATTTGTTTGTTTGTTTGTTTCGAATAGGCTCCGAAACTACTGGACCGATTTGAAAAATTCTTTTTCCATTAGAAGCCGACATTGTCCCTGATGAACATAGGCTACTTTTCTTTTTTTTTTTTTTTGGTTTCATGTGTGTTTTAATGTTTCCGAAGCGAAGCGAGGGCGGGTCGCTATTACTTATAATCGTCTCGAATGTGACAATCCGATACTCATAACACATGAGACCATTATAGCTTGAGCTTATTTAATGCGTGTAAATTTTTATTCGGCAATTACAGAGAAGTCAGATACTATAAAAAATCTGTGATGTATCTTGGTATTTTATTAATAAAAGTTTAATTTATTGTCTCGGGTTGTATTGTTTTGATATATATATATATATATCCTTTCTAGCACTATTAAGATCGCAAAAGGTTATGCAACCTTTGCAATGTCAATACTACAAAGGAAAATCTTGTTCAAATACAAAACTACAATAGTTACATAAAATCATAGTCTCAACAGTTTCAACACTAAATTAGTTTATCCGTTATGACTTATAATTTCAGTACTATTACATATCTATACAACAAGGCTTAATGTCGTTGCCTATTAACCTTTCCCAACGTTATAGAGAGAGTTTACATTATGTAAGCGCGAACCCTGAAATATATGTAGGTACTACTACTACGTATGTATACTAATTAATATACACATATTCACACATGTACTAGTAAATATTAATATGTATACAGATTGTCGTACCTTCCGTTCTGCGGCGCGACGTTGCCATCGTTATAACAAGAACTAGCAGTGACGTCCTTGTCGGCAATCAGGCCGCTCTCCATTCCGAGAGGCGCTATACATTGAGCTGTGAACAAAGAAAAAAATACAATAACGAGAATAAATGAATACAAATTAAATTTGCCGTTGTAACTAAACTGAGACCTTAGAACTTATATCTCAAGGTAGGTGGCGGCATTTAAGTTGTAGATGTCTATGGGATCCTGTTACTACCTAACCCCCGGTGGGCCGTGAGCTCGTTCACCCACTTGAACAATAAATAAATAAAAAACAGTTGCCGAGAGGATGGTAAATGTCATGCTTTACCGTCTGTCATTGACGTCGATAAAGCCATGCTGCAGCCTACTACTGACAAGGATTCGATCTAAGATGCATTTGATGATTATATGAAAACTTTTTATTTTTTATTGCTTAGATAGGTGGACGAGCTCACAACCCACCTGGTGTTAAGTGGTTACTGGAGCCCATAGATATCTGTAACGTAAATGCGCCATCCACCTTGATATAAGTTCTAAGGTCTCAAGTATAGTTGCAACGGCTGCCCCACCCTTCAAACCAAAACGCATTACTGCTGCACGGCAGAAATAGGCAGGGTGGTAGTACCTACCCGTGCGGACTCACAAGAGGTCCTACCACCAGTAAATACCAACCATTCGTTTTATTATTACAAGCAAAAAGAACATATAGGTGTATTTAAATTCACACAAGTATACACATTGTTGCGAGCTGATGAATCAATCAGTCGAACAAGACGTATGACTTTAGATTACGAGTTCAATTCGTTACACGTTCAATGACATGTTTACACATCGTTAAACACTCAAACGGTATCAGTGAATAATTAAACATGTAGTGTCATTAAATAATTTCGTGTGCAATCGCCCGACGGTCAGCGGGACCGTGCGAAGCCCACCCAGATGAGACGTCCGATAATATCTTTACATTTACAACTTATTTTAGCTAATTGATACAATGGTAGCATAAATAAAAAGTATCTTTATTAATTTATCGAAACTTAACGCGTCGCTTTTCTCCTATTTATAGAGTAATCAAGTTTACTTCGGATCCTTTTTTTTTTGCAAATAAAATATTATTTTTTTCAGCACATGGATGGTCCACTTCTGGACATAGGACTCCCCCAAGCCTCGCCACAAAGACCGGTACTGCGCTGCCTGCATCCAGCGGATATATATAAAATAATATATTTATGCATAAATATTAGTGTACATAGAAACAAAATAATATTGATTTAAATACATTTAAATTTAATAAACAAAATATATATTTGAAGAATGCACCTATGATAAATATTAAAATACTCAATATCGCGGTGGAGTTTTAGTCTGCGTGTATTGGATATGAGGAAAAGCTCTGAAATAGCTTTTAACATGACACCGAAACTTTTAAAAGTTAACTGACGTAGTTGAGAACCGCATCAAAAGAGTTGATAGACTGCAATTTGCTACCGGATGGCTTCTGATTTAGGCAGTTAGTAAACTTTAAGCGAATTCTGAACTATGACATGCAGTAAAGTTACGAGTTTTGGATATATGATAAAAAGCAGTGCAGTATATTTATCATCAAGCTAGAGACACTGATTGATAATCATCATAGCATTTTTTAAATTCAATATAATTGAACACGTAGACGAAATATAACCCATTAGACCAATTGAATAGAGCACGTCAAGTTAAGTTAACGATTTGACGCAGTCTCACGACGTTAACGCATTTCTTAACTGGCAAATCGAACGATAACACATTTGTAGGGCGTCCAGTGTTAGAGCGAATTACGCATGGCGCCGTCGACCCAACATCAAGTTTGGATTATGCATAGTGAGCCGACCGACTACGACAAAGTTAAATGACATTCAGATGCTTGTCGCTACGGCCTTACTTGAGTGTAAATCATTCAAGAGCCGTTGTTAAGTGGTAACTTGTTTATTTAGTATGTATAAAGCTATGCTATAAACAACTTCGCGTACACTGTTTTATACATGAGCTCGTAACCTTTTGCACTTTAACATTCTTACAAAGTAAGAGTCGCCTGGGTATTCTATCGTACGACTTATATTATTCTGTGAAATGCGACCGGTTTATTAAAATGTAAACTAAATATAAAGAGTATTGTATGCTTTCTTCTAATTTCAAAATAAGAATAATATCCGTGATTATAACTGGTTTCGTTATGCCATAGGATCATCATTGTGCTTAGTGCGAGTTTTTAAACGTTCTCGATAGCGTAAACGTTAATTCAAATTTGTATACTGTTGGAACGTTTGCCGCTAGGGACACTGTCCCAACTACATCCAAATTTACTGAGTTAACTTTTACGCTATCGAGAACGTTAAACAACTCGCATTAAACACATTGAAACATAGCTTGAGATTTAAACGAAAGTGAGGGCTTCACCTCGATTGAATATCCAACTAGAGCAGATACGAATGCAATGAATATACAGTTCATACTTAGATGTTGAATTAAGTGATGGCAAACGCAGATTGACAACCCTCGGTGAAACAGTATCACAATCTCTTAGTCAATAGCGAGCCCATTTTAAAGTAAATATAATAATGTTATGTATTTCGTTTTGTACTTAAACCATTGTACCATGGTTCACTTGCGGCCTAATAATAATAATGGTTGGTTCGAAGTAAGTATCAGTTGAATGGAATATTTAAATGTATTCAACTGATAATTATTTTTAATAAATTTATATTTTTTATTTGATTGGTGTTGTTAATTTTAAGTATGTTTCAATGATACTATGTACACATATGGACTTGCTGTCTGAAATAAAATAAATCATTCATTCATTCATTCATTTGTTAATGCATTAAAATATAAATAAGTCGTGTATATGTCGAACACGAGAAGCATTTGTTCGTTAGCGTTCGTTTGGTGTGTAGCCGGCATCAAGCGGCTTTCATACGAGCTCGGTTTGCGATTGTGCGGTTCTGTTTCTCTGGACGTAAATCGACTTTTAAATAAAGCGACCAAAACAGCCACGGTGCTCGTGAGTTATACGAAACAAATTAACTTTGCATTGAACGATTCCTTTTTGTACGGGGCAGCGTAAAGGCAAATATTAATTGCGAATGTAACAAAGGGATAAATTCACGGTTAGATGGAACACAAGTTGACAGTTAATTTTCATCACTGTGTTCGAAGTTGTCTTCGTATTTTATTTGTTGCCTAGTGGGAATTATTGTAAGTTGTCCGTAAATTGAATGTAAATTTAAATACACGCTCTTATTTTGATTAGTTTTACGGATAAACAGGTAATCTAGAAAATGACTAGCGATATGGAGTTTTGTGGGCTCACTTGTCTACCTCCAAATTTCCCGAGAAGCAGTAAGGATTTCCGGATAGCCTATTTTTCATTGCATATGTTAAGGAGACGAGCACATCGCCCATCTAATGTTAAGTGGTTACCAAAGTTCATAGACATCAACAACGTAAATGCCGCCACCCACTTAATTTTTTTCCTACCTATTCGCTAGTACCTTAAGGGGCTGTTTCAGCTACGCCAGAACTGGTGAGCTCACGAGCTCTACCTGAGAGAATTTGCTAGCACTAGCCCTACCATTAGCAGTGCTCCGCAGAATCTACCACCGGATCGGAATTGCGACCCATTGAAAAGATCCAGCGAAAAACTCAGTGAGCCGTGTCTATGGGTTAGTTTGCTCGTTGAACTCTTAGTGGTAATCGACAAGTTCGACGAGGACGCTGATCGGTGCTTGAGGGGCCTAAAAGTACCGAGAGTAGACAGTTTCAGGTGACGACGGCTTTGCGTTGCCCCGTCGCCTGGGTCGAATAAGTAATCAGCGGCAGCCACGATAAAAAGGTTACCGTGGAGCGCCGCTTTATCGAAGTAGCTCTCTGACGCTACCTCAAGATACTTACGTATCGGTTCTAGATATAGATCGTTGTGAAAGTCCACGTGAGCGAACATACATTATACATACTACACTTGCATAGGTTATGCAAATTTTATAAAGTGTCACTTTGTTACGAGGAGACAATTTACTTCGCTTGCAGATCACAGGACAGAGTCGACCGAATAGGAACGTGACTCGGTGGCGTATCGAATTAATGTGGGGACCGAATGTCATCCCTCTGTCTACGCCTAGGTACTTGGCCTTCGAGGACCACGATATGGGCTGGTCAACGATTTTGATGACGGGAATGGAGTTACCAACCCCAATTCGGGATGAGATACTAGCAGTGGTGTAGGGAAAGCGACTCCTTGCGAAAATAGCTCGACTGTGCTTTTTGAGGGGTTAATGTCGATGCGCCACTTACGTAACCACTGTCCTAAATTAATGGCCGGAATCTGGAGCTTACTGTGGATGAACGACATTTTCTTACTAGAGTAGTAGATAATTATAGTAGTAGTCATTCGCGAAAAGGGCTAACTGTGCCACCGGTGATCAAGATATATCATTAATATATAGGCTAAATACTAATAGGAAGAGAACGGAGCCTTACAGGACTCCAGTTGAGAATTGTCGCGGGAAAGAGCGATTTCTCACAAGAAGTTTCGTATGATGAGCACGAGGCTATCTGGCACTCATATGGTCTACAGTTTATAAATTAAGCCGTTGTGCCAGCCAGACTTAGTCGAATACCAACGCGATATCGAAGAAGAGGCCTTCGGTGGGGACAGGTCTTCGTGTGTTTAGCCCTACTAAGACGTGCTCTGTGAGGCGGTGCACTTGCTGAATGCACGAGTGTTTCGCGCGGAATCCAAACTATTCCTAGATCAGGATAGCTTTTGAGGTGATGAAGTCTTAGAGGCGTTTACGTAATAGCCGTTCGTATAATTTGCCTAACGCTGGGATGAGGCTGACCGAACGGTACCCACGTTAAGAAATTAATTCTTTTATAGTATAAGGGTTGCCCCAGTCTTGAGGGTAAAACGCATTTCTGCTGACAGCAGAAATAGGTAGTGTGGTGTTACCTACCCGCGCGGGTAGTCTTATCCTTTAGGCCACGACGACTTCCAAATGTATTAAATATACAATACCATTGAGCTTCAACCTTATGTCTCAAGATGGACGGCCACTTTCACTATAACGAGTATAATGGCTAATCTATAGCAATAACCTGTATATCCAAGATTGACGCAATAATAAAAACTGTCCATATTCGTAGTTCATTTTATTCTTGGTTTAGAGAAAGCGAACATATTTCTTATGTTGTTCAATATCGATACCGTTTAATAAAGTAACTTAAATGAGATCATTAGACAATTTGTCAAGCTTGTTGAAAGCAAAATGATAATATTTTTGATAACTTGTAGCCCATAATTCAATTACATGATATATTGTAAACTATCCACAATTACGCAGCTACCTAATTAGATATCTGAGCGTACAGAGTTCAAATTAATAAATAAACAGGCGGCGACATGGTCGTTGTGTTACTGTTCTTAACAGTAATTATTGATATTAATCAAGTGCCAAAATAAACCTATTACTTATTGTAACAAAAATATTAAGACAACCGTTGTATCGTGTAGATTTAATTCGGATTCGCTACTTCGATACCTTTGTTGGCAGGGGTACCTATTCATGTTTTGGTTTCTATGGGCTCCGGAATTTAATATGTAAAAACATATTATGTTTATTATGTATGTTTTTTTTCTCGAAATGTGATTCGAACTTACAAACCTCGGCCCATCAGTCAAAGGCACTAACTATTTAGACAATTTTAATATGATACATACACACCTAATAGTTAAGTATGTTATAAACAAACACGACAATCAGAGTAGTTCCCCTAGATCATCGATATGAATTTTGTATAATATTTTATTAAAGACTATCTGTACCCGTCCGCTTCGCTGGGCATTTAAAATTAACATTATTATTTCTCACCCCCACACAGATTCTCATAATTAACGCCCCCGCAGCTGGTTTAGGGAGTCCAACACTCATATTAATATTAGCCTATCCATTAAGTACGTGTATTTTCTACATGAATACCAAGTTTCAAGTCAATCGGATGCATGGTTCAGTAGCTATAACGGAACATCCGCAAAAACCACTGTAGATTTATATATTAGTATAGACACGGCAATCAGAGTAGTTCCCCTAGATCATCGATATGAATTTTGTATTTTATTAAAGATGAACCTTATCGTTTGCTCCAAGCCTGGCACAATGGCCATCAATCACCCTTATTCAACCATCACGTTGAGCATGTCTCCTATGAGATGAAAACTCAATTTGGCTAACCTAAAAATAATTTCATAAGTTTCCATACCCGAATCTGAGAAAAAGATTGTATAGTTTTTAAAGATATTAATTAAGTAATCAATAAAATCGATTAATCTAGATTGAGTCAATTCATCGCATAACATTTACCATAACCATATCGTTATTGTTAGGTATATTAGATCGGTATTCGACGAACGCATCTGCAAGCAAATCAGAGACAGAGATAACTATATCAATTAATATGACAGTTTCTCTCTCTCTCTGGGAACGGAACAGCAATGGATATAAACAGCCGTAGACTTATAGCACAGGTTCTTGACGTCTCAATAGTAATTTATATTCACAAAGCAACAACACTTACGATATGGAACCGTAGATAGATTTATATCGATCACAAGATGCACCGACGATGAATAATTATTAACATTCAATATATTGTATTATAAAAAAGAACTAAATTGTAACAATTCCCTCACTAAATTGTAACAATTCATCATTGCACGAGTGTATGCCTCATTGTGTGTAATTATTTTGTTATTAGTTAATTTACAGCGAATTTGATAACCTATTTTCAATTGAAATTTCGATTACTATTATGTTTTACCCCCTACTGAACACAAGACAGCTAATAGGTCAAATGCAAATGAAATTTGATTGTTGCGTGTTTCCGTATTTGAGCAGGTAGGCCTCTTGTTGCCGAGCGCTTGAGAACAAATTACAGACGTCATAAAGTCAGTTTTGAATATTAATAAACTCTAGTAAACGCTCTCTGTTTAAGCGAAACCATTTCCTTGGGCTAGCTCGCTATGTACGCGTGTTTCTGACGTCCGGTAAATTGAATATACTTTTTTTAATCATTCAAGATATTGTTTTCTCAACTTCCTGTTCTGGAAATTAACCTTTATACGCTATAGTATTATATGATAAGAGCAAAATTTCCGTTTGTTGAAGTTTAAAAAGCACTGAACTTGTGCGTGCTTCTGCCATTGCGTGACATGTAGTCGTCTAATGAATAATAAACAGCGCAGCGGCGAGTCGCTACTCATTCATATCCATCCACGAAAAGCAATATCCTTTTTTTTTTACATAAAGCTATTGAATGTCAACTTAAACCGCCTAGAATATTTGGCTTTGACTCAGAATCAAAACCATCGTGTAACACGGCCTCTCTACGGTTTTCTTGGCGCGATCTTAGTGACACGTTTTTTCTCTACCTATTCGCTGGTAGCCGAAGGGGCTTCTCGCGGATGGCAACGTGAGCTCACTGGCTCAACCTGAGAGAGTATGCTTATGAGCGTGGGCTGGATTTATGACACGTGTATTTTTCACCGCAATGTACTTTATCCCTATAGTTACACGATTTTCTTTAACGACCAAAGCAATGTTGCGTGATGTCGTCGTACTAATATTTTAATTACTTTCATTGTATTCGAGGGTCGTTAGCATTTCGTTTTTTACATGTTCAGTAGTTTTTACGACAAATGTGTACGTTATTTATACATAGTGGACAGCGATAACGATTGTAAATAGATTCAATGGTGTCTTTCCAAATCGTTAAACCTGTAATGTACTAACTAGATCTAGGTATTAAATTAGACTATGACAGCAAAACGAAACTATGTCACTGAATTTCTAAAAAATGTTATTTTTATTATTCGGAAGTTTATTTATTGAAGCATTATGAAAATAAAGTAAAAACTATGCAAGTTTTTAACGATAAGAGATATCGTTTCCATTAATCTTTTGAACTAATTACATTAGCGAAAATACCATTTGAAATGTTTTATTAAACGACGGCATTCAGGTATTTCCTGTGAAAGTTCGATGTCAGACGCCTTCAACTAATTCGAGAACTTTACGTTCTGAAGTTCGACAAGAAATCTTCATGAGCGTTGTCGAGAAGGCCGTCGCGTCGGCACATTTCATTTCGAACCCTATTTGTATGAAGCCGACGCATCCCGGTCGGTAAACGTCCTAAGATGCTACAGCGGCTTCCGTTTCCATTCTTTAAAATCAGAGGGCATGACGTGTTTCGCCATTGTCACAGACACCGGCGATATCTACGTGAAATGCTTATGAACGTGTTTTCATTGCTTTAAACACGGCCGGAGATATTATATTTTAATGTGCTTTTATCATTTTTGCTACGATCAATGTTTCACACAAATAACTTAATTTATATGGCCGATAGACGTGGATTACCTTTTTTTTCAATACTGTATTATTTAGTGTCAAACACAAAAAGCCTTAGATATTCTAGTATCATTGTTCAAAAGAATAATACAAGAACAATATCGTTATTTTGTGTACCACATAAATATTATGCAGTATTCAATGCTACGTTATTAAATACATTTACAATATTAAAAAATAATCACAATTTAAACCTTTTTTTACATACTGTTTACGATAAAAGCATAATATTATAATAGTTTATTGACATTAGTATAGGTACCTAGTCGGACTTCTTAAGCGTGATAAATTATGAAATTTATAAATTTGGTTTATTTTAAAACGTATGCAACTGTACAAATAAGCCTCCGGTGCGAATTGTATACGTAATCCTAGTTCGCGTTCAAATGACCATGCCTTTTTTTTTACATCACTTCATAACGATTATTTTGTCTTTTAATATCTCTTTATCAATATATAAAGTTGCTTTGCTTTCGTTTCTGAACTATACGGCTATCATTGGTTGATAAGTGGTAACAGATGTCCAGGCTTGCGTCACGCGGATAGAGTGACAGGCTTAAAAGCGAAATGTTTTGCGAATGCAGAGTGATTGACTGAACACTATAGGCTACTAATTAATCCGTGTGTGATTTGGTTTAGTTTAACGTCTTAAGTAGGAATTGTAGTAAAATATCAATTTGTATTCACAACAGTTTCTGAGTTTTCCAAAACTAAAATTATTTTACTCTGATAATATTGAAAGGTAAAGGAAACAAAATATTTCTACGTAATTTGGTAACGACACGACACGAAGGCGATTCGTTATTGATCGTTTCGGACAATTATGAAATGTCCCACGTGCATCACCGAGGCGGTAATTACGAACCATTTACAATTGGTCGATTATGTCTATCGAACGAAATAAATCATTACTTGCACGATACTAGTAGGTACTACACGGACTGAATTATTACGAACACGAAATATCACGCTGTGGCAATGCGTAATACTTTTTATGCCTTGCCATAAAAAGTGGTGCGGATCCAGACGAGAGGTGATGTACTATTAACAAGCACGATTGTGAGTATGCAGCCTATTACGACAGGCAAAACTCAACAAAGTTGAAAAGAAACACGAGACAGATTTGCCTATTTACTAACTCGCGTCTTTTCTATAGTGAATTTGCCTATTTATAGTTCTCGATTGCTCCGTGATCGTGGCAGTTTATTGACAAGTGACGTCGATAAGCATCGATGTCACGACCACGAAACAACAAACGTTGCGTATGCCTTATGACAAACAATTCATACGCAAGTCAACGAACGAAAACCAAATACCAAATAGGTACCAATACACTTACGATTATCGATAGACGAAACTTAAATTTTACAAAAGACGCGTACATATCTGAAAGGTTTAAATATATATTTTGGAGAGTCAGTCAATTGACATGGTGATTTTTGGTCTATTGGTTTATATTAAGTAGTATTAATTGTGATATGTTCTTTAGATAACTGTCAACAAAGGATAGTGAAACTTAACTTTTTTTTTCTACTAAATAACCACCGGTAGCCTCGATGGGCTATTTCAGCTACGCACTATTTGGCAGGCGAGCTTACGGGGCTCAGCTTGAGAAAAATTGCTAACTTTAGAGCTAGCAAGAGTATTTCTTCGCTGAATCTACCATCGGATCGGAATCGCTACACACTGGGAAGATCAGGCGAGAAACTCAGTGGGTTGGTTCTGTGGTTTACGTTGCACGTCGAGCTCTTTCACTGATTCACGTAGTGCAATACCCTTGAGTGCTTAGTGCGAGTTTTTTTAACGTTCTCGATAACGTTAAATCTAACCCAATTTTGTATGCAGTTGGAACAGCGCCCCTAGCGGCAAACATAGGCAAACGATCCCATTCCATACAAATATGAGCTAACTTTAACGCTATCGAGAACGTTAAAAAACTCACATTAAGCACACTGATTTAATTGTAAGCTTCGTTAATTCAAAACGTACGCTTAAGTAGCCCTGTTCGAATTTTAAGTTCAAAAATAAACACAAAAATGGTTATTAACAATATTTCCAATACTTATAATTACAGTATTCAGTTTACCGCGGTAAGTTTTGAAATTGTCGACAAAATTATATAACTACCAACAGAATTTTTAATTTCTGAAGTTAGCCTGACGAGGCGCGTTCTAGCAGCTCCGAAAGTCGAGAGAACTTTGTAATTAAATATTAAGGTGGTCCGCGCAGACATCGACGGGGGAGATACCACTATAACATTTTATACCTATGTGATATGGTAATAACGCTTTCGTAAACATGAAATGGGCAAACGACGCGGCCCCTTCAGGGAGTTGTACTAAAAATCCCAATGTACTTCCATTTGAATTCAAGAAGAACTATTTTTATATATATACTTTGATACCTAAGAAGTGTTCTGGCTCACGTAACCGGCAAACGAATATGAGCTCTATCTGTATGATAATATAACATCATGTATAAGGTTCGTTTTTTGACTAAGTTTTTGGGATAGCCTGTTTCCATTTTTGAACGAATGAAATCGAGTGACGTTGTGGATTTTAGTGTTTATTTTTGTGGCAGGTTATGAATGATGAGTATAGAGTGATGGCAACCTTCAGAGGGCAACCCGCTGCCCATCGTAAGGCCTTCGCGGGCCAGATCTTGAGCGGTCTCTACCTTGAACGGACCGTGTGGTGGATTCAGAGGAGGCCTTCACGGGATATGTGAGCCCTCCTAGAGTCAACCGTTTCGCAAGCAGTATCTCGGGATTTTTTTTTGTTCAGGAGGAAATCGCCGGACTTCCGCCCTTCACTGGGGATGGCGGGCAGGGTATGTCAGAGTCGAACTGACTAAAACCTGCTGTCGCTCAACAACTAACATCCAAACCTCGCATGAGACAGAACTCATAAACAGGCAAAGGGGGGAAAGTGAAGCGTTTAGTGCGGAGCACATCTGTCCTATCACCCTCCCTCTCGGGACGCAGGACCGGCGATCGTCGGCGCCACTACTACCAGCCCTCTCGGTCGGCAGGCTGTCCGAAGCCCGCCTAGAGTGAGTTACCCTACGGAATAGCCCGCTGGGCCAGAACCAGCGTGGGTCGAGGATAGCCGGCCTTTCATCACCTGGATGCTCTTGCGTAAAACGCGTACAGAGCAGCTTGCACGTCGTCTTCTTAGGCCCCCTTCGCCGGTCCCCAGACCGACATGTGAGGGGGACACGAAACACTTAGAGGGCCAGGGCTTGGGCGAGATCCGCCTCCCTGGCCCCCGCTCGACGGCGGCGGGATTGTGCGTCTCACGCGCCCCGCCGCCTCTTTCCGCGAGATGGTGCACTCGCAGAAGTCGAGCATCGCCTTCCACGACTCGTCGTCGCCTAGCATCGATGCCACAACACTCGGCAACGACAAGTCGTTTCCTATTTTTGCGACGAGGACACGACGTCACCGCTCCCATGCGAGGCAGGCGACGAGCGTATGTTCTGCCGCGTCCAAGTTGCAACCACAATGCTGGCACTCTGCCGTCGGCTCGGCTGTGAGCCGGTGCAGGAACTCACCGAAACAACCATGCCCAATGAGTACCTGCGTGAGCCAGAAAGTCAGGCGTCCTCTGTCACGATTCACCCAATCCACAAGGACCGGGCGAATCGCCTCGAAGGTCCTACGACCAGCCGAAGAATCAGCCAGCCAGCGGCGAGCGCCTCCGCATCCAGAACCCAAGGCGGCGTCTCAGCCAGTACATACGCCGCCTAAAAGGAGATGGTGCGATAACCACGGATGACCCTGACCGCGATGGTGCGTTGCGGCCGTTGCAGCAGCTTCGCCACCCCCACGCCCAGGGACAAGCCCCACACGGGCGCCCCGTATAGGGCCATTGATCACACCACCATATAGAGACGGCGCGTCACCTGGTCAGGCCCTCCGAGGTTGGGCAGAAGTCGGCTTAACGCGCCAGCCACCCCCAACAAACGAAGGACCAGGTTCTAAAAGTGAGCACGGAAGATCCAACGACTGTTCAGAATGAGGCCGAGGTACTTCAACTGCACCCCGACCCCGATACGGACGCCTCAAACCACGATATGGGCATCGACAGGTGGCACTCTCCGGGGTCTGTGGAACCACATAGCCTCGGATTTACTGAACGCCACGTCGAGGCCCAATCTCCTGATTTTGCCGACGACATGCCGCACCCCAGCGGTAGCAAGACGGGCAGACTCAGCAAAACTCCCCCCCGGGCCACGACTAACGTGTCGTCTGCGTAACAGATTACGCTCAGGCCCGGGAGGAGGGCACCTCTCAGCACCCAGTCATGCCCGATATTCCACAAAAGGGGGCACCGACCCCTGTGGAACACCGCGCACGACCGGGAACCGGTGCACGATCCCACCGTGTCCGGTACACGTGACCGATATGGCCGCCAAGTAGGAACCCAAGTATCTTGGGGTAGCCATTTCGTAAGCTGGCTTGCCGCTGCTGCTTGCTGCACATCAGCCCTTTTGCATTTGGGCAATTCTGCTCAAATGCTTTTTTTTTTTAAATGGTTTCGGAAAGCGCAATTTACGGTGTGACCGTTACCACTTTACTCTAGGTAGGGATTGAATTCGTACTCCAGTATTAGCAGTAATATTTATGGAGTAATATGTAAGTTTGTAAATAAACCATATAAACCAAATAAATATGTAAATTTATTTGGTTTATCCAAATGTGAAACGTAATAGCCTCGTTATGAGTAGCAGCCATCGATATATGCCACTGTCGTTTGCATCTCTGGAATTGTTAAAAATCTAAGTGAAAAGTCAAATGCTTTCAAGCGGCAAGGCAGTTTTCGTGCAAATGTTTGTTGGAGAAGACATAACCATACATTTGGAGCGACGAGCGCGGAGTACCGGCTCGTTAGTCGCTCGCTACGAGGTCACTTCATTCGAGATGAAATATGTTTCTGTATCTACCTACCACATGAGACTTGCCCCGGCGAACATCAGTTTACACTATAAAAAGCCATTTGGACAGCGGAGTTCTGGATTCGAAACTACGTTCATTTGTTAACTTAATTATACATATTCGTTCATGATGATATATTAACAATATTACTTGTTGGATATTTGCCCAGTCGTGTCAGTGGTCAAGGGGTCGTTGATTCGAAATTTCGTGGTCTTGAATTTTATTAAAATTTTCAAAACACTATGATGAATCTCATTTCAGTCTCACTAAGACGAAAAACAATAGAATACAATTTAACAAATGGCTGTTAATTGAAACACCACAAATTCAATTGATAAATTAAATCCCCTCCACCGTTTTCAGAATTTAAACTTGTAATAAGTTGAGAAATTTCGATACGCTTACAAGGATCAATGAGCCTTGAAAAATAATGTAAGACAAAATCGTCTTTTTTAGTTTTTTTTTATTGGTTAAGTGGGTGGATGAGCTCACGACCCACCTGGTATGAAGTGGTTATCGGAGCTCATAGACACTTACGAAGTAAATGTCGCCACATACTTCAAGACGTAAGTGTTAAGGTCTCAATTTTTCAGTACAACGGCTGCCCCACCCTTCAAACCGAAACGCATTACTGCTTCACTGCAGAAATAGGCAGGGTGGTACCTAACTCACGAGATGTCTTAACACCAGTACTTACGCAACTAATAACTTTGCGGTTTTGATTTTTATTACACGATGTTATTCCTTCAACGTGGAAGTCAATCGTCAACAATTGCTAAGTACGTATTCCATTAGAAAAAGTGGTACCTGCCTGCGGAATTCTAACACCATTGCATCGCTAGATACGATTTCACTGGCCGTCTTATCCTTTAGGCCACGATGATTTAAAAGTCGTTTTAGTGGTTTCTTTTATCAAATCCAAATCTCAAAAGCGGGGATCCTACCAACTAGTGTTGGTAGAATTAAAATAAGTAACTATTCATAAAATCAAGTACGAATAGCTACTAACGACTAAATTGACAAAAACAGATTGACATTTTAAGTAATTTCAAGTAATCTTTACCATTACAATTAATAGCTTGATTACACGTTGTATTCAAAGGAAGATTAATATTATTCCTTATATCTAATCTCGGGCAGTTCAGCTAAAGTTAAATTATATGCACTTATATGTAAGCTGTAATTAACGATATGAAATATAAGCTAAAATTGTGAAAACGTTTATTTTTAATATATATATTTTTTGTATTACATGAAATCATCCAATAATTCAAAATATATCAGCACTCGTGTCTTTACATAATGAGGTACGACATAATAAGTTTTTTAAAATGCCGGATCTCGTCTCGCTCCCGTCTCGGTAACCTGAATCTATTAAGTAAAATTTAAAATGCATAGACAGGTATTGTTAACGATACTGTACCACTTACTGCATGGCAGAGTTAAAAGCTCAGTACTTTGCATTTTTCAATTAACTGTGTAAACTTGTATACAGCTATGGCATCGTCAGTAGTTAAATTATTTAAAACAAATCAATCTAGTAATAATTACAAAACGTGCTCACCGTTGTTCTTATTTTTACGAGTGTGTAAGTGAGATGTAAATGGACCGTTACAGAAATCGAATAGCAATAAAACAGTAGCCTAACGTAAAGGAAAAAAAAAAGGTTTAAACTAAATATAAATAAATATAGGTATCTCCGCTGGTTATGTTATAATGCAGTTTCGAAGGAGTAACAATTTGTAAAGGTGCAGTAAGAATTTATCTTTTTTTATTGCTTAGACTGGGGAAGGTTTTTTCGGCTAACCTAGTATTTAGAGGTTTCCGAAGTCTATCGCTAAATGCCGCCACACACTTCGAGACTTGAGGTCTACTTCTCACACATATGACGGTAATCAGGACATTTTTTATTTATTTTTGCACATTAATCGTCACAATTACAGTACAAAACATATCTGCAGGATTTGAATACCGACATCCTTCAGCCAATGACGACTTCGGACTTTAATGTTACTATGGCAAAATTATTACTATGGAAAGTTTCCGGAAATCCTGCACAAAATTGTAGCCAATGAATGAATGCACATTGCGAGAATGCGCGAACCATATTGACATGGATTGACAGGCTGGTTGCCGCGCGATTTATGAATGAATTGATTGACAATGGTTCAACTAATATTTAATGCGTACACACGAACATAAAACTCAATAAAAATGTTAACGTTTGATTAAAGAAAATATCATTATTGGTTAATGGTTAAAGGTTCTTTCTCGAGATTAGATTAGTAAAGCGGGTTGGTTGAGTTTCTCTTTTGGGCTCGACTACTAATGCATTAAAGTCGAGATTTTAAGATCATTAAAGTTCGACCTTTTTATTGTCAACATTTATTTTAAACTTTCTCATAACGTGTCTAGTTTTGTAGTTGTCTCTTTAGCTTAGTTGGATAGGCGAGTTTTATCTGGCCATGAATGAATGAATGAATGAATGAATGTTTGCACAATAACATGCCCGTAAACACTACTACCTAATGTTACATCAATTACATTGGAATAGCTGTCAAGTCCGTCAGAGAGGAACATGTGAACATCTCGTGGCAGATATGCGTCGGAAAGTGGTACAGACCCGTGTCGGGCCCATAATAGTATTCGCTAGTATTCAAGCTCAGAATTAAAGTCGGGGAACAGGTAAAATTCTTCCTAGTATCTTCTGATTAAAAGCCGAATGGACTATTATCGTGCAATATCCTCAAGTTAAAGGTAATGGTAAATTATTAATGTGTGTGAAAAGATAAAACAAAGCTACATTTGAGTATATCTACATTTCAGCACACAGATGTCTAGTGCTAGACATAGGTCGCCCACAAGCCTCGCCACAACGAAAACACATATGAGGACAGCATGGGTCGATATCGGAACCGGATGAATAATATATTTTTTTCAAATAAAAGTCTCGGAAATTTCTTTTAGTTTTTTTTCTCACTAGGCACAACCGTCTTTAAGTTCAATGTGATACTTACGATACACTTTTGAAGTCGTCGTGGCCTAAAGGATAAGACGTCCGATGCATTCGTATGTAGTGATGCACCGGTGTTCGAATCCCGCAGGCGGGTACCAATTTTTCTAATGAAATACGTACTTAACAAATGTTCACGATTGACTTCCACGGTGAAGGAATAACATCGTGTAATAAAAATTAAACCCGCAAAATTATAATTTGCGTTATTACTGGTGGTAGGACCTCTTGTGAGTCCGCACGGGTAGGTACCACCTCCCTGTCTATTTCAGCCGTGAAGCAGTAATGCGTTTCGGTTTGAAGGGTGGGGCAGCCGTTGTAACTATACTGAGACCTTAGAACTTATATCTCAAGTCGTGTGGCACATTTACATTGTAGATGTCTATGGGCTCCAGTAACCACTTAACACCAGGTGGGCTGTGAGCTCGTCCACTCATCAAAGCAATAAATAAAAAATACACTCAGTATATATCAATGCTTCGTGGTAAATCAATGATGTTTTTTTTGTTTTTTAAATATAATTATTTATATTTAAAAAACAAAAGGCAAAATAGTATCATTTTCTCCTCTGTTAGTCAAACAATCTTATTTTTTAACTGCTGGTGAAATTTTAGTTTTACTAATAAGTTATTTTTGCAAATAGTCAGTTTTGAAAATTTCATGAACCCAACAAAAGAGAAAATGTAACATATACATATACGTTACGATGCAAGTCTACGTAATTAAAAAAAACTACAAATACACGTAATTAATAAAGCACAAATCTACGTAATTAGAAAAAGTATCAAAATCTAGTTTTGACAAATGCTGATTATCTCATCGAGCCTCAGCCTGAACGCCGGGCATGCTTTTTTTTACAATACCTATACACTTTTTTGAAACTTTTCTAATCTATACTAATATTATAAAGAGGAAAGATTTGTTTGTTTGTTTGTTTCGAATAGGCTCCAAAACTACTGGACCGATTTGAAAAATTCTTTTTCCATTAGAAGCCGACATTGTCCCTGATGAACATAAGCTACTTTTTTTAATTATTTTTTTTGGTTTCATGTGTGTTTTAATGTTTCCGAAGCGAAGCGAGGGCGGGTCGCTAGTTTTTATTATAATTTTTTTCAATTAAGTGTCAAACACAATGTAGAACATTATCATGTGGAGTTTTACATTTTGTAATTTCTAAAAATAGATAAATGAATATTGTAGGCTCCTTTATCATTAAGTTTTCAAATTCCCGGAGGCGAAACTTCGGCGGAACTAAAGGAAAACATTTTATCGCCCTTAATTTTAAGGCACGTTAGTAGATATTAAATACTTTCAAAATGTGACATCCATAACTACATCAAATCCATCTTATGAGTATTTGTGAAATTTTGTAGTAATTACTTAAATTAATTACCGGCTGTTAAATTACATGTGTGCGAACTTTAACAGCCCATATCGGAGCCTAATAGTTCGTAATGTCGTTTAGTTGAAGATAATCGTGGTTTCAATCAACGTCCTAATTCTGTTTATTATCACCAACATTAAGAATTAAATAAATAAAACTTCAATAATTACAAAAGTTATCTACTCACATATGTCAAGTGCGTGCAGTAATGATGCCTCGACGAGCAGCAAGACAGCTAAACACGACAACATCTCGTCACCCTCACTTCATCATCCTCCGACGCTTCAAGTCTGCAAAAATATTCACAAGGTTTCAGCGGAACATGATCAAATGACGAAACACGTAAACTCCTGTATTGTCTATTTTAGCCTTTAAAAGCTTTCAAGAAAAATTTAAGGCGGCTCTTGCACTTAGGCAACTAAGTACAGGCTTTTAAAATGTCGTTCGGCGTTTCGGATTTGGCGCGTGTTCGTCGTGACAAGAACTAAAAGTTCTAGCACGGTGCGGACACACGAATGGCACGGAAGCGCGGCGGTAACTGATAATATTTATATGACAAAATCTTCGCTACTGCTCGCTCACTCGCGCAGACACCCCGAGGGCCGCTCGGCAAGAGAAACGCCCCAGAATACCTAGGACGACAGTATAGTGACTAGTGTCCTATAATTCGAATAACTATTTCTTCGTAAATAACTAATCTTTATTTTTCGTGTATGACCCTAAAAGGCTCTAACGTCTATATATATGTTTGTATTCCAATGCTTGTTTGCAGAAGCCCCTTCAACTACACCCCGTAACAAAAGAATAAATGTCAGGTTCTAACAATAGCACGTTTGAGAACCAGTGTTGTGTCAAGGTCCGTGGCGTAGTGCAGAAGGACAATGCATTCGTGTGAAGTAGCTTTCTTGATGAATTGTTGAGACTTCCGCGTTAATGGCGTCAAGCTGGAGAAGTACCTAAGGTAATCTTCAACAACAGTACGGTCATGATTAATGGTCAGTTTTAGATTGTTTTTTTTCCGAACTTCCCACCACTAGCCAGTAAACGGGTGTAAAAAAAAAATTACCATTACAACGCTCATCATGGTATATGTAAAACTTCAAGTAGGAATATTTCATTTCATTATTTATTCGGAAAAAATGGATGCTAAAAATTTATTTGGATAATCTATTTTGAAACGCGTTAATAGCAATTTGTAAGTTTGTTAATCGTTACTATACATAGAGACTGGCCATAAATAAGTTGATACAGTATTTTATAAAATTTTAATTTGGATCTTAACATTCTCATTTGAACATTCATTATGTTTTTCTCAATTTTTACGCCAAGAGAACCGATTCGCTGTGATAGCATAGCACAAAGTATGCGTGTGCAGCAATAGTGTATCAAACCTTCCATCCGCTTGGTTTTAGTCGAACGTACTGGACCATTGATAGGAGCGATGAAACACACTCTGAAAAAATTTTGGACGTTGAAATCCTGACCAAACGCACAAGATTTTATCTAGGGAAATGAATACAGCATCCACAAATACGTCGCTTATTTCAATAGAGGACGAGTTACAATTTTTATTTCGGGTTTATTCGATAGCTATCGTTTTTAAACACCCGAAATTCAAACACACCTAACGTAAATCCGTTATCGAATCTTTGTGACTAAATTGAAATAATTTTTTTTAGTTAAACACTGAAAGTTATGAAGTACGACGCACTATAGGAAAATACATTTCGTCTGAAACTCCGTATCCCAGTTGTTTCAAAACATAGTAAGTTTTAAGTTTGCAAACACTCCCTTGCGTGTATAAAGTTTATTTGAAATATGAAATAATATTGATTTTGAATAAGTATATGAATGTTGTTTATTATAAATCTATATATTTTTTTTACATAAAATATAAATTTAAGATGAGTATGTTCGCAGTGATTTGTAGTAATGTATTCAGTAAAAATCAGCTACATATATTGATTTAAGGGTTTATTTTCCATAACATCGACTTTCGCGTGAAACGGTTTTGGGTTGGCTTTATAGGTAGGTATAAAAGTGAGGTTCTCCACTCCTCAATACGACACAGTAGCTTTACTGTACCACTGGCGTTGCTGATGTCAATGAGCAACACCTACTACGTACCATCAAGGGCTCCGTATCCACGTCTGCCTAAGAAGACAAAAAACAAAAACTCTGAACTACAGAAGCACTTTACTCGGTATTTGCGTGTTGTTATTGCTAGGGTTCAAATCCCGAAAGCGTGGTATGCGTTCCGATATACTTATACGAAGGGCGGGCCAGTAGTTATGCAACAGAATTGAGACTTCTACTTGATCTCTCAGGAACGCTATCATGTCTGTGGCCTCGCCAACTACTTAAGACCCAGTGAGACGTAATCTAGTCTGCGCCTCTAGAGCATTAAAGAACAGAGTACTATAGTGATATAGCGGACAATAGTGTTACTTAGTGCACTTCAGTCAGCCCCTTGTAAATCCAATATGACACGAGCTATTATTGACGAGGAATATTCTTCGATTCTGTATTTTTTTTTACACTTTATAGTTGACGAGGTCTATAGTTATAGCGCAGATATAGAGGTATAGATGTAATACGACTTTATAGTGGTAGACTACATTTTAGCCTATCTATATATTAATACGTGAAGCAAAAACTTTGTATCCCTTTTTACGAAAATTGCGCGGACGGCGGAGTATGAAATTTTCCACACTTATAGAGAATATAGAGAAGAAGTGCACAATGCTAATATTTTTTTTAAATAATGCATAAATGATACATTAAATCAATAAAGAAAACATTACACACACTACATACCATGTATTTGACGCACACACGCATGCAAGCTATTTGTTGTCAAGCTTTTGTTCTTGACGTCTGTTGTCAAATTGAGAATAGATTAAATATTGTTTGTCTTTGTATATTTTTTATAGTGTAGTCTTGGCGAAATTTGTGATTATAGAAGTATAAAATAAAATCATAATAGTGTACAAACTTACAATTCTAATTAATTATTGTCGAATTTCGAGTACTGCGGGAGCTCTAGTTTGTTTAATTATCACTGCATAACACACAAAATTACCTAATGGGAAGTATGTATATATATTGTTGTCTATTGTAGGTATATTAACAGCTTTGAGAAGTGATTTAATTATTATTATTTTTGCGCTTGTAGGCAGACAGGCGTACGGCCCATTAATTTAATTCAGTATATGTAAATACTTATTAATATACATTTAAATCGAGCTTGATAGGGTTACACAATTGATTACTATTTTATTGAAATACTAGCGACCCGCCCTCGCTTCGCTTCGGAAACATTAAAACACACATGAAACCAAAAAAATAAAATAAAAAAAAAGTAAAAAAAGTAGCCTATGTTCATCAGGGACAATGTCGGCTTCTAATGGAAAAAGAATTTTTCAAATCGGTCCAGTAGTTTCGGAGCCTATTCGAAACAAACAAACAAACAAATCTTTCCTCTTTATAATATTAGTATAGATATTGTGTATTTAAACTCGCATATAATAATTTTACTATAAAAAACAATAAATCTGCAAACTTTGTTGGTAACTATATTTGTGATAATCCAAATTGCTCAGTGCAAAGCACAGGCTTCTTCTCGTTTACACTGCTTCCATCCTGAATGACGACGTTTATTTAGTTTCGACAAAAAAAAAAAACCATATCTTTAGCAAGCGACTAATCGTTCACATGCAAAATAAGATTTCAGTGCTGAGCATAATGACTAAAATAAACACTCAACGGTAGGCAGTGGCTAGGCTCTGTCCCTGGTATTGCTGAAGTCAACGGGCGACGGTAACCACTTAACACCAGGTGGGCTGTGAACTCGTACACCCATTTAAGCAATAAAAAAAAACTATTGTAATAAATAAAAAAATATTTATTTATTTTAGGCTTCCGGATTTTGAAAGACACTTTACATATGCGATTAATATATTTAATCAATGTTTGTTAGAACATGTTTTAGGAGTTGAATCATTTATTGTTTTCTTTTCAAAACTTAAGTATTTATTGCAATTGTTATCTTTCTTCTGTTTTTTATTGCAACAGTGTTTCATAATTAAGTAAAATTCAACAGCGGACGGATATAGGCAACGTATAAAGCTGGAACTGCTAAAAATCGAATCATTTTCTCTTATTCATTTAAGATATATCATAATAATATTATTAATATAATTAGTCTTTTTTTTACTTTTTTAATAGTAAAAAAAACATTTGTAGCCGGTTCTTGAATTTTATTATTATTATGCTCCACGGTAAACCAAATCAAATCGAACGGAATCTATATTAATTATCGATATTGTTAAAATTAATATACGATTGTCGTCTACACATGCGTTTGTGATGAATATTCGTACAGTTGTTATTGGGACTCGAGGGACGTTTTGCTCATAATACCATCAAGACACGATAAAGGGCGTGGGAGTAGTTTAAAAAAATCGATGTAATTCAAACAATTCGATATACTCGTACATAGTGTATCGTGACCGGGTTTCACTGGTTCTAGTAGCAGTACTGTTATTAAAACTAAGCGAAAATAAACGCCAAATAAATATCTATATATATATATATATAAAAATGAATTGCTGTTCGTTAGTCTCGCTAAAACTCGAGAACGGCTGGACCGATTTGGCTAATTTTGGTCTTGAATTATTTGTGGAAGTCCAGAGAAGTTTCAAAAGGTAGATAAATACGAACGGACGTTCGTATTTACTCGCACGCATTTATCGCACTACGCAGTCTGTCGGGTCAGCTAGCTAATTAATATTATTGGATATTAAGTCAACCAACGATAGATCAAAAATTTACATAATTTTTTAATGTGGCAGTATGGTATCAAATTGGCCAAAGTATTTAATACCCCTAATTCTCTGGGATGATTTTTTTACTAGTATGTTCGAAACATTAATTGGATAGATAACATTTTCACCACTACATATCACATGTATGTTATAATTGGTTATTAAATTCAGTTGCAACTATTAATGTGCCTTTTGCACGTCCAAGTATGTTGCTGTAAAAACAATATGTATTTTAACATTCTAAATAATGACATTTTTTTGTCTTAATCAACATACTAGTGAACAGCTGGAGGTGGTGTCGTAAAAAAACTTGGATGGACTGTCTGAGAGCGGATATACGAGAGAAGGGTGTCAGTACAGAGCTGACGTAGCATAGACTTCAATGGAAAATGAGGATATGGTACGTCGACCCCACATAGTGGAGTAAGGGCAGGAAACAAGAAGCAGAAGAAGACTAGTGAATGCCAAAAAATACTCGCGCATCACGTACGCGAACAAGCAAATGTTTTTTTTTTAAATTATATTAGAGTATTAGATTGTTGCCTTTAAAGTATTTTGTAGATAATAGCTCAAGTGTCTAGTTCCCACGGCCCTATTAACGCTACTCGGTGCAATTTTCTTTAGAGCGTATTATTATTTAATTTCCGCCAGTAAATAGAACTGCTTCGATAATAAATTCTTAGTCCCCGCATCGCTAAAGAAGATTATTTATTTAGTACAAGTATTAGTGACAGTATACTTGATAGTGACACTATACTTCGATGCTATTTGAAACGCTGTTTATGAAAGGTATGAAAGCTATGTGTCCTTTACAAGATATAATAAAACCGTCAATAACTATTTTTATGAAGCTTTGCGGGGATAGAAAACGTTTGCAGGTTATGTAAACTACTAGTTTCTGTAATAACAAATGTCGTAGGGCGTATCCGTAAACGATTTGAACATGCCACAAAGGAAACTTAATTGTCTTTCAATAAAATATACACACTACAATACAATGAATTTATTAAAAATTCAAAAAGTGGACGTATATTGTCAGTTATTAGTGAAATACGGTCATGCTCGTTGTCAACTTGGCCGTGTGAAAGTTTTAGTGGGATTTTTCAAAATTTTTGTTGTTTATTTACAGTTAAAGGTTTTTATTCGCGGGGTATATGTTCCACAAAGATGTCACGAATTTGGAATGGTAATTTACATATATGGCATTATACGTTCCTAGGTAACAAAACAATCTCTTTCGATATCAATTGACAACATACTTTAGGTATAGCTGTAATAAGGTATATTTTACTTTATTATTAGTCCATTTGACGACGCGTTTATAAATGATATTCGGTTGGCTACCTACATATTGGAATCCTTTTTATTAATGTGTCTGCACCGATGTAAGGATTAAATCCGCGAATAAAGAAATCTTTAGCCGCGAATAGTGAAAACGTGAATGAAGGAAGCGCGAATAAGTTTTTACTGTACATTGGCCCTTATAATTACGAACACAAAACGCCAAACAAACCAGTAAAATCTGCCGAAATGCTAGTGATGTTTTTTCATTTACGTGGCAATTGATTTTTATATAGATATAGCGACCCGCCCTCGCTTCGCTTCGGAAACATTAAAACACACATGAAACCAAAAAAATAAAATAATTTTTTTTTTTAAAAAGTAGCCTATGTTCATCAGGGACAATGTCGGCTTCTAATGGAAAAAGAATTTTTCAAATCGGTCCAGTAGTTTCGGAGCCTATTCGAAACAAACAAACAAACAAATCTTTCCTCTTTATAATATTAGTATAGATATAGATATAGATAATAGAAAGATTTTATAAGTATTTAGTATAAATTTAAACATTTTTTATTTGTTTAGGTCAACCTACAGCGCGAATCGACCGACAAAGTGATGGCGCTGGTTGACTTTGTAACATCAAGCAGGAGGCGTAATTACATTGGAATGGATTTCTTGTTATTTAAATATATTTTTTTAAATAATAAAAAAAAAAATATTCTACCTTTCATTTTTTTTATTGCCCTTGTAGGCAGGCGAGCATACGGCCCACCTGATGGTGAGTGGTTACCGTCGCCCATGGACTTCAGCAATGCCAGGGGCAGAGCCAAGTCGCTGCCTACCGCTTAATACTCTCCACAAGCCTCTTTTAAAGAAGGACATGTCATAGCGCTCGGGAAACACCGTGGAGAGGAGCTCATTCCATAGCCGGATGGTACGTGGCAAAAAAAGACCTCTGGAAACGCACTGTCGATGACCGCGGTGGCTCCAGGTAGTATGGATGAACTCTACTCCGGTGGCGGGCGGTGCGATGGTAAAAACGAGATGCCGGTATCATCTCGAACAATTCCCCAGAACACTCCCCATGGAACATTCGGTACAAAATGCAGAGAGAAGCGAAGTCCTTCCGCAGACCCAAAGGTTCCATACAAGACACACATCACTCTTCGCGGCAGAAACGTGAAGGTGGTCGCTTTTTAGATTAATGTCGGAGTAGCACGGTACGAGAAAAATGTAAATATTCCAGAGTTCATCGAAAGAAAAACCGATACGATATTCTAGGTACCACAATTGCTTTACATCTTACGCGCGGTACATCCGGCGTTTCGCGCGCAGTACAGCCGAAGCGAGGGGTGTTGCAACACCCTCTGCATCGCTATCGAAAAGCTAATATTTCTTCAAAAATGTTGATTGTATTTATAGTAACAGACTAGCGTTTCGCGTCTCGAGTTTGATTGTTTGAAAAGTTTGAAAGTATGAAATCCCGAGTTTAAACGGGAAGCTTGTTTTAAAATCGGAAGCTAGTGAAGCAACTATAACTTATAAACTTTATAAATTCATTTCAGAGTTCATTGTTTTTAAACTTGCTATAGATATGCCTTAAAAGCTTTTGCGAACAACATACAATAACTAATTAACTGTTGCAAATAAAATATAAGGAATTTTGTTAGATAAATTAATAATGTGTATGTCGCAATTATTTAAGTAATGTTTACATTATGAAAAAAAGTTTCATGAAACGAAGAATCGCGCATATATTAAGTACTATCCTTGAAACAGAAATATCAATAACTAGATTTTTAATACAGTGAGCGGAAGAGTCACGGTATATCTAGTACTAAGCTTGGATGTCACCTATCCACATTCCGCCCACATCGAGACATGAGGTCGATTTCTCAATTTGACAATAATGATGTTAAGGCATATAGATCCCACACTGTTTGGCTTACCATTCTACTTACCGTTTTGTCTTACTTTCGCTACGTAATGAAGTGATCAGATTTGAAGAGTAGACTATCCGTTATTGAGAATTGATTTGATCATATACACAGTCCGGTATTACGGCAGAAATACAAAACGTGCACCATATGTGTAAGTCAAAGCGCAATTCCACGTTCCAACATACTTGACACCAAGATATGTCAATTAATACTCGAAAAAACCAGAGTTTGGATGTAAAAGTTTGAAGTTAAAAGGATGCCCGACGGATTGGAGACTTTTACGCCGTAGGTTCATTATGCGGCATGATACCAAGCTTTTAAGAAACCGCTGAATTTTGTGGGGCCGAATGATATCCACGGTAAAGAAAAATATACCATATGAAGTGTCATAATTCATAATACCTTATACACAAAATTTTGTTTTAAATATTTTTTATAATAGAACAGTATTAATCCAGACTTCACGCAGGTCAATTTGTTAAGCACGTCCAATATTCTACAAGTGAGTAAAAATTTATCTGTAATATTAAGCATGATATGTGCTATTAAAAAACTCTAATGAAAATGCTCACATTATTATTGCTTTTGTTGGCTTATCTGATAGTAAGTGTTAACGGTAGCAAATGTACATCTGCAATGCCAGAGGTGAAGCCAAACTGCTGCCTACCACTAAATAGGTAGCAGTTTGGAGCAGTCTGCTGGTCTAATATAAACAATAATCATATGAACAAAAAACCTACTTTACTAATCTTATTAAGTGACTTCTTATTACGGTTCTAAAGTAAAGGCAGATTGGGAACTTATGCAAAGTAGATTATTCTACTTGATAAGAATAGCTGTCTTGTCTTAAAAGGTGCAAATAGAACTCTACAGTTTCGAGATGTAAGTTTTTCGAAAATGATTAATCTATAATCTACAAGATTGTAGGAATTTCAATCATTCAATTTAAATTGTTTTATACTTTTCTACATAGCCTCCTCATTTATTATAATACACTCGAGAGCAATGAATCGGGGTCACATAAATAAACCTATAAATCTCGGAAACTAATAATGTTAGCTTAATGAAATAAATTGCGTTTAGTAGACAATTAAATACTTCTTAAATTAAGGTATCATTAATAAAAAAAATCAAATTTGAAAAAGGGAGACTTTCGAAGATGGAACTACGAAATTACTGCATTTGATTTTGCTTTTATTTCTAATCTGTCATTTAAGTGGGTATATAAATCATATTGATAGTGTTCAATATATATTATTCAATCTGTAATCATGTCGCTTACAACTGAAGAATGCAGCAGAATCCTCACAATGCTGGATACCGGCCGGAGTCAGCGCGATACAGCCAGGACTGTCGGTGTGTCGCCGTGAACAATACAAAGAGGTCTCCGACGTTACGAGGAGACTGGCTCTAACCTACGTAGACCAGGAACAGGCAGAACTAGGCTTACCACAGCACGAGGAGATCGATACTTGGTGAACACCATGCTTCGTAATCACTTTCTCACAGGAAGTGAACTTACAAACTCGGAGGAAGTAACCCAAGCACGTGGACAGCTTCAAGTTAGCTTTAGCAAGTCGACGACTCGCTGAAGCTAACTTGAATCCACTTAGACCTGCAAATGGCCCTAAGCTGGAGCGTGACGATCGTATTTCAAGACTAAGATATGCCCAGAACCATTTAAATTGGACTATTGAAGATTGATCGAACATTATGTTCTCCAACAAATCAAGATTTATGCTGTACAAGCACGATGGAAGACAAGTGCATAGAAGACCAGTGGAAAGATTCAAGCAAGCATGCATAGAAGAAAAAGTAGCCTACGGTGGTGCGTCTGTACTTGTGTGGGCCGGAATTTCATCTGAGAGTCGCACAGAACTGGCGTCCATAGAAAACGGCTCTTTAACTAGCATAAGATATGTGGAAGAAATCCTTAATGAACATGTTGGGCCATTTATGGTCATTTTTGGTGAGGATGCTATTTTTATGCATGACAATTCCTGACCTCGTACAGGTTTCATTGTGAATGAAACATTCACCTACAAAAGATGAACATTACTCGTATGGAGTGGTCAGCACGCAGCCCGGATATCAACCCGATCGAGCATGCATGGGAAGAGCTAGGGAAATGCGTATAACAACAAAACTCCAAAACGAGGAGGCAATATAAAGTATTAAAATTCAAGAAAATCATATTGTTGTACAAAAATGTTATGTTTCCTATTTTGTTTTAAGAGCGGGATCAGCAGTTTTTATTTTATGTAATTTTTTTTAAATAAAATGTAGTGATTTATAAATGTCATTACTTTCATTAAGAGGTATTATATTCTATCTATTGAGCACAGTTTATTTTATTAAGCTAGCATTCTTAGTTTCCAAGATTAATAGGTTTCTTTAGGTGACCCGCATTCATTGCCCTGAAGTATATTTATTAGAGCTTAATCAAATTCAACACATAGTGACCCAATCCTATTCCTACCAAACACTTTTTCCAAATCACATCATGAGTACTAGTAGTATATTGTGTTGTGATCTGCACCGTTGGCCATTTACCTATGTGGGCTGCAAAATAATCATCCAGTTCAAACAGATACATTTAAATTATCTGGTATGTGAAATTAAGATTATAAGCTCAGTGGTGGCAAATTCATTTCATTGTCATTTTACTTTGGAAGCTGCTCAACATTAGGTGGTCTAACTTCATATCTATTCTATATAATATTATTTATGATACTTTATATTATATATTATGTATCCAGTATTAAAGTTTTAGGCAATTCATTGAAATCATCTTGACTGATTACTTGGAACATGACACTACAACTTAATATACCTAATATATATAAGGTTATAGACTTGAAAATAGTTGTAATATCTATCTATCTATAGACAGTCACATTACAATAACCATCTGACAGTATAAATTTTATGTCACTTAATGCCTTGGTAATTAATCTCCTAGCAAAAAAATAGTCAATGCAATTACATTTTTTATGAATTTTAAATAATACATAAGTTCTTACATAATACTACTCCATACATAAGTTCTTGAAATATTATTTTGTTGCTTTCATTATGTAAGATTGTAAGGCTGTGCTGAAAAACCAAAGAACGAACAGAAGAAGTATAATATCAGGTCTGTGGAGTTCTTTTTTTATTCTATTAATAAATTATACAAGAAAAATGAGTAATCTATGATGAAGATTCTATGTCAATTTTTATTCCCTAATAAGTATTTTTAAAAGTTTTTAATATTGGTGGTAGGAAGTCTTGTGAGTAGGCACAGGTAGGCACCAGAACCCTGCCTAAATTTTCTGTGAAGTAGTAATGTTATATAGTTTCAAAGGGTGGGGCAAATGTAAAAACTGAGATCTTAGAGTTCATGTGTTAAGGTAGATGGCAGCCTTTATTTTATGGATGTCTATGGGCTCCAGAAACCACTTAACACGAGATAACTTATCTAAACAAATAACATGGATGCATATCAAATTAATTACTAATTCTATAGGTATTTTATTTAGTAATTGTTGTGTGAGCATTTGAACAAAATTCAACAGAACAAATATTATTTTTACAAAAATTATTTTGTTTTTACATTTATTTAAATTATGTCGTACCATTTTTACAAAAATAATAATTATTATCAAGTGCAATAATTAGTCACCAATGTAGTCAGTACACTTTTATATTTTATTTGACATTGATGCAGAATTAAGTCTAATATTTGCATTTAATACTAGAGTATTTAGGTTTGAAACTGACTACTTATTACTCTGAATTCCGTTCTTTGTGTGTATTGTGAACCATTTTCATAAGTGATCACTGTTGATAACTTCTTAAAAATATATTTTCTTTATTGATGAACAAGATAGCTCATTCATTTGAAATGACTTTATTAAATTTGTAATAAGCAATTGCTGTGTGTTAGAATTCACACCTTTAACAGCACACTTTTAATTTTATTATGATTGTCTAATTTGGTTACTTATACACTAAAATGTTAGAATTACATTAGTTATTCTATAAAGTTACACGCCTTTTATCTTGTAATTAAGTAAACAAATGCGTTATTTTTATTGTTTGGATAATGTTAAGCATCGTCAGTAAATCATTTATAGAATTTTACTAAGTACTAATAACGACTGTACACAATGAAGTGTGTATTCGGGAACAACGGGCGCCCTTCATAGCCTTGCACAGAGTTATTTATGTATGCGAGAGCATCATGTTCTTATTTCAAACACTATTTATTTTTAAATTCATAACATAAACTACTATTGGATTGAGGTACTTAGCATGCATTAGACAAAATTTTAACATAAACATTATCATAACGCACCTTTAAGCGCCAGGTACATAGGTGGAACCCGGTGACATAGGGAGTAAATTAACATAACTTCGTCCTTAGACTGTTTATAACACTGGTCATACCTCAAAATAAGACCTAAAACTTACTCACTATTATTAACAGCAAACATCACGAAACTAAATTAACTTTTATTTTAATATTGCGAATAGGAAATCACAGACAGTAATAAAATTATTGCCACACATTCAAACCAACCACAGTACACAACTTGACTTGAAGCCTATTGAAATGCGTTTACGAGTGCGAGGTCTGTTTCTCTTTATAATCTCATGCAAAATGTTGAGTGATCTGTGAGATTTCTGAACGAAATACAGAGAAAGTAAAATTCATAGAGAAAGAAAACTACCGAAAATTATTGCAATGATATGGTAATACCATTAGTAAGTGAGAAGAGAATGTCAAATTTATATTTTTAGTCTATGTTCGACGTCAGGGTGTGGTAGAATTTAATTTCAGATATAGTGGTAAGCATTTGCTTGGAATACGATTTTGAAAACTCTTTGGTAGAATATCCTGGTATCAATCTCTTTATTTCATCGCCTGCGATCGTGCGCTTTAAACGTTTTTGAATCCAGTAAAGCAATAAGTGAAAATTAAGTAGAATTTTAACAATGGCAAATATAGCAGCCAAACGTATCAAAAGAGAGTTCAAAGAGATAATGAAAAGTGAAGAGGTATGGATAATAATTTACCTAAACTTTATATTTGTTTTGATGTTTAGAATGTAGAACTGGAGTTACTTGCACTTTTGTTAAAATGTCATATTTTGTTGGAGTGCATTATTATTATTTAGATAGTTTAATTGCCCAAGAAACTAAATTGTTGGATTGTCTCGATATAATAAAACAAAGAACAAATAGCCAGTTCAGAACAATGTGTGCGTGATTCAGCAAACTTGTAGAAATCATGTTTTGTTTAAATTTAAAACGTTAATGCTATTTTTAATTCGTCGAAAAAGAATTATTTTACTGCTTCGTAATAGTAAAATTAGCTTTTCAAAATACATCTGTAATGTTTTTCGCGATTCATACGAGAAAAAGTAAACATTTTGTTTTCTATATTTTCTACCAATGTTTTTAATAGAAACAATACTTATATTACCCACATTGATCATTATAAGTAATTGAAGTTGTGTTTAAAATAAAAATAAAAAAAATTATACGATTTATGCCCAAGCAAAAGTATTTTTGGCCTATTTATCAAATCACAGTTATGACACTGATGGCTTCAGGCAACCATTTACTTCCAAATAGCCAGACATAGTACAGGTATTTTTACATTATTTTGGATTTATTCCCTCATTATTGATTGCCATTGAAATAGAACTTGTGTGTGGGGCACCAGCATCCCCTTGTATATGTGTTCAGCTTACCAAGTAGCAATATTTACACATAAATTAACGAGTTTTTTGAAATTAAATATATGTAGCACTATTGTCATGGACAGATTGTCTTATTTATTGCAACTGTAAGAGCACATCTGCATGCAATGCATGTAATACATTAATGTACCGAACATGATCCAGGCGATACTAAGCTAACAGCATTCATAATCCATATTTTGATTACAATATAAAATTCTAGTAATTGTCCTCATAAACATAAACTAGACAATGACCGAACTTTGCTCGGTATTAATTTTTTTTTGATAAATTGTGTTTTTCGGGTGGCTTAACAATGTCATCTGCTGAAATAGCTTTAGTGTTATTGTGTCTTTAAACAATTATGAAAAATAGTATTATTATTCGCCAATATATGTCGGGAAGAGTCATAAAGTTGATTATCGATAAAGTTGATTTTTGAAAACACGAATAAAATATTTCCTGAAAATAAATCGTAGCTAGATCAATTTATCGCTCCCTGAAATCCCCTGTATACTAAATTTTATAAAAATCGTAGGAGCCATTTCCGAGATTCAGATTATATATATACAAGAATTGCTCGTTTAAAGGTATAAGATTCTGTGTTTGTGTAGACTAAGAATATTAAATATCTCAGTCCTAGCCCAAACCCAGCAAAAACTGGACTTTTCATTAGACAAAGTTTTTGCACTTCCTGCAAGTATGTGCTCTCCAATTAGCAAGTATCTTTTACTGCCTAAGTTGTATCTGAAAGCTAGCATGTGTAGTAAGAAGGTTACTCCTACTTAAAATATCTGCAGACTGCCTTAGCACCAAGGCCCAATTTTTGTTTAATATATATAATTATATAAATATAGTGTAGATTGTTGGAACTATATTCTTATTGAGATCCATATTAAGAGTTTTTCAGGAATACCATTCATTAAATTGAATTACCAGGGCTCTTGCATTTAATTTTCTTAACCTTCTGTGCTGAAATAATATACTGTACAATGACACATTGTGTAATTGTGTTAGTCATATTTGTATATCTAAAAGTGCATACTTGCTGCATTATAAGCTTGCACAATTTCTTATCTCTCTCTAACCTTTAGCTTCTGTATGGCTGCCCGCTGAGATCTTCTAGCACCTCACATCTAAATGGAACAAATGTTTATGTTTCTGCAAATATAAACAGTAGGGAAAACAAAGAGGGTTGTAATTGCCAGGAGGAGTGGGATTTGCTAACAACTGCCTTAGCACCTCTAAAGGAAACCTGCCATCTCAAGGGCAATTGCTTCACGAATTCATCTTCTACCAGACACCGGAATTGCGCCCCACTGAGAAGATCTAGCGAGAAGTTTAGCAGGCTCTAAATGTTATAGGGTAGATTTACTTTGAACTCTGACAAGTTTGATGAGTTCGGTTAGCAGGGTTCCTATACTTGCTCCTAGTGTTAGAGTTGCAGGTATCTAATGCAAGAGTTATTGGATCAGATAGATCTGTAAGGACGTGTCTAGAACGTCAACGATGACTGACTCCTGTGTGAGTCTGGCGATGGTGGCGGATGTGATTTTCATCAAGATTCATCATCATTTCTTCAAGATCTACATATTGCGATGTAGCATCATATTATATCACAACCAATTCTAGGGCTTTAACAGCCTTCAGAATAAGGAGGCTATTTATCAATTCAGCTGTTTTTTGTGTTAATTCAAAAGTTTTTCTCAGTCAACCGATTTTTATGATTCTTTTTTTTTTAATGATCAAATTTCAATTTTTATCGAAGTCTGAGCAGTCGTTTTTGTGTTATCCTTATTGATCTACAGTCAAAATCTGTTATAACGACATCGAAGGGACTGCTCATATTCAGTCGTAAAAACCGATAGTCGTAACAACCGGTGATGTTTAATGTGTATCGGTGCAAGTACAAACAAATCGATAGGGAATTATTGGAAAAATATATTTATATAATACGCGATTTTTCTTCAATATTAATTTGTTTTATTTTTTTTTGCAACATTTTGAAAGTTTCACGAATAACTCCACAAAGTTTTGGTGCGTCTTGTGTATAGATAAGTAACAACCTAACTGAAAAGATATGAAGAAGCGGGCTTTGACTACCGCATGCACGTGTTTTGTTTCTAAGAATTAGAAAAGACCCTACACTAAACTAAATCCTATTGTTTTCTTTCCTGATTTTAAAAGCCATTGAAGACAAATGTGGATACCTATTCAAATTGTTTACAATACAGCTTAGCCGGTCGTTCTAACAGATCTAATTCTCCGAAATATTAGTTAAATGTGGTCGTTTTATGAGGTATGTCGTTATTACCAATGTCGTAGAAAGCAATCTTTTTAATAAGGCGGTCATATGGCATTCAGCCGGGACCTTTGTTTTTGGTTATTATAACCGGCATGTTGTATTAAACAATGTCGCAGTAAACGGTTTTGACTGTATATTTAATTGACATTGATTACATTGATCAAATTATCTCAAAATAAAAAAATTATCTCATTCTAATTTTTGAATTTGGTTTTCTTTCTTTGTTTTATTTCGGTATCGTATTCATAAAGCTGTTTGGAACCCATTTTCGTCCTGAAATATGATTTCAATATAGGTTAAGAGTCTATTACTCTTAGAATTAGATTAGAACTTATCTCTATGATCAAGTTTTGCTATATGATAATTTTATAACTAAATAAAGCGTGTAAAAATATTCCAATTTCGATCAGTTGTTTGCAATCTAATATTAATGTTTATTCTAAATCCAACACCACCGCACAACCCATAAATGTTATGAAAATCATGACCAGTGTCTACAAATTGTTCTTGTTCTGTGCACAAATCAAGTAAGAGAATAGAAAATAATTAACAATAATAAATATAAATTGTTTAGTATGATTAGATTGACATGAAGCAGAGTTTTAAACTAGTGCACAATCAAAGCAATAACAAAACTGCATGCATTGTTGTGATACATGTACTTATAAGCTCTGCTTAAGTCTAAGAGAAATGTAAAATCTACTATACAAATATAAGTGAAACTTTAGCTGCCAATAGTATACTTCTGTCTATACAAATGCTTCACGATGGATGGCTTCACGAATAGGTAAGGTTAAGGGAGCCAATCAAGTGGATTTATATTATAAAAATAGATAAAAAACGAAAAAAAACACTGTAGGTAAAATGTAATACTGAAAATTATATTAACCAGAATTATTACCAAAGAAGGAAATTATTGTATATTCTTAATATGTATCTCAACTGAAAAAATTAAAAAAATGGCCTTAACTATTAAAACATTCAAATATTCATTTTATTTCAGATTGAAAATACAGTAAAAAAATTATCTTTCATTTTTATTCCTAACAAAACATGTTCAGCATCAATTTCATATCATTATCATTGGACAGAGGTCAGATGGATCGGTTAAAGTGGAACAACTACTTGTTTCCAATGAATATCAATAATGTTCCAATTGGTGTTGTTTTGTATATCGATGCGTGTTCGATATATCATTTTTATCTTGTTTTAATACTAGTACTAATTGAATAAGTAAAGATTAGGAGTTTTCTTTTTGTATCATAGGTGATTGGTGGCTCCATAAAATTGGGACTCGTGAATGAGAATTGGACTGAACTCAAAGGCGAGATAGCTGGTCCTGTTGATACTCCTTATGAAGGTGGGACCTTCCTCCTTGAAATTAAAGTTCCCGAAACTTATCCTTTCAATCCTCCTAAGGTATGTTTATTTACTAAGTTAAGATGAAAATTCAATTTTGAACAGCACAGATTTATGCACTTATGTACAAGTCATGAATTATTAAATACAAAAAAATAATTATAGTAACTTATTAAACAACGTCAATATATCTTAAATAATACTACAGACAATATTTTAAAAACAGGTTGCACACTAAATAACAGCATTGCAGATCAAAGCAAATTAATATTATTAACACTGCATAATATGTCCAATAAGTTTTGTTTTAATTAAGTTCATAAGTGTCTTCTTGTCTGTGTTAATTATACATATAATACACTAGCACAGTAGTCACAAAATAAAAAAGCTAAACAGTCAACATTTTATTTAATATATTCCTTTTTGACAGATACGCTTTTTGACCAAGATCTGGCATCCGAACGTGTCCTCAGTCACCGGTGCCATATGTTTAGACATCTTGAAAGACCAATGGGCAGCAGCTTTAACATTGCGTACAGTTCTATTGTCGTTGCAAGCATTACTGTCAGCAGGTGAACCTAATGATCCACAAGATGCTGTGGTCGCCAAACAGTTCAGAGAGAATCCTCGTTTATTTACTATGACGGCACGACATTGGACCAATGTTTATGCTGGTGGGCCAAATATAGTACACGAATGCAATAGCAAAGTGCAGCGTATGCTGGACATGGGTATTGATGAACATCAGGCCAGAGTAGCTCTCTCCTCATATGATTGGGATTTAGAGCGTGCCACTGAGCAACTTTTTGGCTAGATATTTGTAATAAATTTTAATTAAGACGTGTTGCAACCAATCTACTTTGATGTTGTAATTATCCCTGTTTTCATAGTGTGCCCATTGTGGGGACTTAGATTTTTTTTCTTTCAATCCATCGTAAAAATAATTACAGTATATCACTAATTAAGATAGGTTTGATGTCCAAGTAAAATTTACTGTTATATATAAGTACGTTTGAAAGCGAACTATACTATTGAACTCAATAAAACAGAAAATATAAAACCAACTACTCCATAACCTTTTTAATATTGAATTTACACAAACGGCAGAAATAACTTAATCAGATAATAGCAACACTGAAATAGCACGTGGATATGAAATTGTACACAGAATCTTTAAATAATGTAGATTATAAATTTTATTTATGTACAATAATAAATATTTAAATTTCCTCACGGAGTGTTACTCAATGGCTAAGAAAATAAAAACACAGAGTTTACATTATATGCAAATCAAGTATTAGTTATTGTACAGTATTTTTTGTATATACCTATAAATGATTGTTATATGTATTCCATTTATAAATCAATATTTGTTTATGCAGACTCTTACTCTACGTAGACTATTTGTTTCTACTTTTATTCCATCGACGCGAAACTTTACTAAAGAAAGTAATTAGATTTCGAACTAAATGATTTTTATGAATGATTAATGAATAGTAATTATTTTAATTTTAAATATTAGTTTGGTGGTATTGATGACCTAATTCGTGTAGGTAGTTACTATACATTTGATATGTTTAGCTTATTCCATTTCTAGTTAGTTTTGTATAGTATGATCGAAGGCGTGGCGTGGGTAAGAATTCCACGATGTTTCCTTAATGGTAATTAAATATATGTAAATGAATCGTATAAATACATTAGTGTTTTATTTGTCTCCTGAACCCCAAACCTAAAAAATATAAATATATTAAATTCTTAATAACATCATAAATACATAGTATACTAATTAACAACATGACCAGCAAAAGTTTTATTAAAACAGTGTTATTTGATAAATAGGATTATTTACTTATCGTACGAAAATATGTAGTTTAAATTATAAAACACAATTTTATGAATATATATTTTTAATTCTTCGGCAGGTAGACGAACTCTGGTCCACCTGGTGGTAAGTTGTTAGCGGAGCCCATAAACACCAACTATTGAAGTAAAAATAAAGAGAATGTAACATTAGTGTAGCGAAATTCGGAATAATGCCGAATAAACCGGCAAAGTGGAGGAGTTTATGTTGGAAAAAGCACCGGGGAAGCGGACCGGGAAAACGCTAGGAAGAAAAAGAGTTGCGAAATTCCAAACACAACTATACTCGTATAGGGTTTTAATCGTTCATGGATTTGGTGTACAAATTAATGGCTAACCTGGTTTTCAGTGGTTAGCTAAGCCTATAGATATCACAACGTTAATTCCACAGCCAACCTTGAATCAGGTGGAGTCAAAGCTATCCAGCCTTTCAAACTTGGACGCATTGTACGCAACTAGTTATTATTATTTAGTTTCCGTTATAAAATGGTTACAATAAAGTTCTAATTAGTAAATAATAGGTAAACAGGTTTAAAAAAATTATTAAATTGATATGATGTGTAGGTATGTACTTGATAACTCTTAATAGACAACCGGTTCAAGGTCCGAGTGGGGTGAATTGAGTTTGGTTCAATTCAGTCCATTGAAAACTAATTCGCACGTTCACTGCCAAGAAATATTCATACTTTACACGATAGTTTTTTGGTTTTTGGGGTTGAATCATTAAGAGCGGTATTCAGTATCGGAGTTACATGAAATGTAAAAGCACTTCACATGCAGGGTTCTTAGGCAGGTACTTCACGTCTGATTAAAAACATATCCTTTTTAAAGCACAGATCTAATTTCGGGTGGAGATTTACTCCATCTCCGAGCTTCAGTTCGCAAGAAGTCAAGGGTTTTTAAAACTTGTGCAATATTTTTTTTTTTTATTGCCTAGGTGTGTGGACGAGCTCACAGCCCACCTGGTGTTAAGTGGTTACTGGAACCCATAGACATCTACAATGTAAATGCGCCACACACCTTAAATTTACAAAAGAAGCACCCAAAGCAACAGATACCGTTATCTGTTTGGTAAATACTGTGATGAATTCTTTGAGGCGATCATGTCACCCGTTTTCTACAATAATACCAACCGCTGTCGGAACAGCATTGGACTCTAGATACTATCTGAATCCGTTGCGTGTCCCCAGATTCGTGCATTTACTTTTTCCGAGTATTTACTTTCCTCAAATCAGTTATATAAGTCACATAAAATAGGGACGGTGGTGGTATTTACCTGCCCAGGATTACAATGCCCTACCACCAGTAATTACGCCAAATGTGAATTTGGCTCGTTTGTTTTTTGTAAAATGATATTGCAATGCAAAATATTATTATAATAATTATAGATAGGCTCAGGATGGCTAATGGTATCGACTTTTGGTACATGCTTTTCTAATTATTAGATATTTGGGATTTTTTATATTTGGGTTTGGATGGATTACTAGTGGCTTTCTAGCTTCACCAGGACAGGTGAACAAACACGGGCTCTACCAGGCGGGGTGGGATTTGCTAACAGCTGCCCGAGCACGCCCGGTACGTTAGTGATCGGCACCCGTGGGTTTGTGCAACAGGCCCCAATGTAAGTCATCGCTAAAAAATACATATATTATACAGTGAAATGATCAAAGTTATTCCGATTTTGTGTTCGTTGACCGGAAACATTTCATTTTGGAACGTAGTTCCCGATATAGGAGTTCACTTCGGAGAGTGCGATATCGCAACTATGTTGCAAGTCCATTGTTTAAAATAAAATACGCGGAACAAGTGAATATTTAATATCGCCCATGCAAAGTACTTTATAACTCACAACAAATTTCTAATTTATTGGCTTAAATCATTATCTTTATGTTAGAACTGAATAATATTTATTCATCTGCAGCTTATAGATTCAGAAAGTTTTTTCTATGAATGGCTTTTTTCTTGCCTATTTAGCAGAGACGTCCCCGTATTAATTATGATATTATATCAAAAAGAACGTTTACAGTTGTAGCGTATTGCTTGTTTTATTTATTTGCAATACGTAGCTGATTAAGTCGATTTTTGCAGCGTATTACATTTTCTATCAATATTTAAAAAAAAATAACATTTTCATGAAACTGTTCTTGTTAATTGAAAATTGTTAAAGATATTTATTTAGGAAGCATTTAAAAAAATGGAAAGATAGTGGTAACCTTTCTTAAAATTAAATAGATTGGCTTAGGTCCGACAGAATAATATAATGTAGGTTATTTTGTACTTAGTGCTTGTTATGTGCGCCATCTAGCGACAATACTCGTAATGACGTCGAAACAGAAAGCCTGCGATACAAAACCTCCAAGACGAGGGGCTGCGCCCGCGCACCTCGTCGCTTGCATGAACAAACACCGAGTTGTTCTAGCGACATGCCGATCGCCGACCGAGGTATCATGCATCAGTCACATTTGACGTTACTTTGTGAACGGAGCTCTCGCGCGCCCCTCCTATGCTTCGCTTGAATTCGAGGAAGGCAGAGTGCATAACACATCACCAGAATGTGACAAAATAAGTGCACCACTTAGCCAATAATTTCCTTTCGCCTTCCTTAAATATCAAACGGCTAACAAACTTTTTATTACTTTCTAAAACGTATTTAATTTTCCGCGTGTGTCTCATTCCAAGCTTGCGCCAACAAAACGTGCGTGTCTAAATAAAAATAATTTAATAGTGTTTTAAACTAAACAAAAAAAATGACTATATCGTACGCCGGTGAAGTACCAAACGGCAGCAGTTTTGGTTGTTTCTGGAGGATCCTCTGCAAGTGAGTAGTAATCGTCGAGCCTAATGTCTTTGACCGCGTCGAGGAGCTTAGCCAGTTCAGACGGCCACTGGTCCCGTGGAGTCGCCTGAAACAGCTGTTCGGTGTCATGTCTCTCCGCCTCGCTCCTACATGACGAAATCGCACCAATCGTCCGTAACCACACATTGTCTATAACAATAGCACCTCTCTTGCGACTCACTGTGACGTGCTTATTGTGTTTTGTATATAGAATATAAAGCTAACCTCGCCGTATGTTTACAATAATCTGGCGGTCGAAAGTTTGTTATTAACTGTAATAATTAGAGAGCGAGAATAAAGTGCGGAGATGACCTTGATGGCGTCGAATTGATGTATGAGGCTTGTACAGACCTAACCGGGCTGATTCGATGGCTGGTTATTCGACCCTGACAACGAAATGTGGCGAAAGTCATTATGACCCATATCTACCACTAAACGTTGTAAGCTCAGCGGATTTAATTACAAATAAAATGTTCGTTAAATACCATTATTTTTCAGTAAACGTATCGACTGGTACTGTTTAACTGCTTCAAGAATATTTTGGTTTAATTCATCAACATTTACAGAATTCAATATAGTTGTCTGATATAAGAGACACGTCGTAGCTGTGATTACTTAATTTTTTTTTTATATCCATAATTAACAACATACAAAATAATTCACCATAAATCTAAAATATGTAAACATAAACTAAACACGTATAAACGAATAATCTGTATTCATCTTAAGAGAGAACATCAAATTGAAGTCTAATTGCTATCTCCTTTGAACTACAGCTAGTAAGTACTTACTGTACATGATTTTAATTTATTTTTTTGAGAATCCAATTTAACGGTAAGTGAAATAAGTCACAATGAAAAGTAATTTATTACTATGTGAACCAAATTATAAAACTTGTTTGAGTCAACCAATCAATGTCCGTTACGCGGTAATACTTCGTAAAATCACTCATTAACGATCTTGCAAAAAAATTAACTCGACTACTGTATCTGAAAAGAAACATTCGTTGAAAATCTATCATACAAGAATCATATAGGTAAAATGTTCAATAGACTTAGAATTTCATTTAAAATATTTGTCGTAAATAATCGTACCTATTCGTTCCACTAAAGGTTCTACAAAAAAATATTTTCACATATTGATAAGAATAACTCCAAGTATTTGCGACTAGTAGACTCGATTAAAACAGTTGAACATAAAAAAATTATGCACATAAAAACGAAAAAGTGTTTTAACCATATTTATGAGCATTATATTGGCCACGTATGTGTATATATTTAATGCGAAATTAAACCTTCAATAATGTCATTTAACGTGAACAACACTGAGAAATATGACACATATCTTTAAAAGTTTGAGTTTTAAATTGAAAAATTACTCGATAAAGGCAATTAGAGTGTCGTATTCAAATTAAACTAGATACTACTAAAGTACGTACAATGGATTTGTTTAAACTAACTAAAAAATAGCGGGGTTTAGCATCCGAAGCGTACGATTTATTGTCACGACAAATTTAATATTTATGAGCACTAAATGCTTAGTTTTGAGTAGATTCAAGACTAGAATAAAATCAGAAATGCATCAAGAATTTCATCACAATGTCACGTCAATGATGATGCAATGACAGTAATTGCTAATGAAGTTAGAAACCGTTTATTTCATATCACTAATCTATCGGGTTATATGAATTGTTAATGTAATCAAATATTTAATTTATTTCACGACGATGACATGTAGATCGCACTAAGATTGGCCCACTCTGAGAGCTCTCACTCCTATTTAAACATGTTATTCATTATGATCAAGAGTAGAACTAAGCCAGAAAGTATTTGAAATTCTGTTAATAATAAAATTATTCACACTTTATTATACATCACACACCGAATACACCTTACAGTACGTACACACTAACTTGACGCAGATAAGCGCGCTGGAAGTTAATCACGACATTTGTATTAAAGAAAGGAAATATCAAACTCGGAATCTGACAGAAATAACAAGCGTATAAATACAGCTTATTACTCTTCGCATCTTATCCCATTGTCACGATCGGATTAAGTTATACTAAAAAATATGATACTAAGTTCTGTCAATTTAAATAGAGAAAAATTATAACCCTTTTTTCTTTCTAAGTCAAACAAAGAAAATTTGTAAGGATAATCTCCAGTTATTATAGAATTTGTTTTTAGTTGTTATTATATATAGTAAGTATTCGTAAGTCGTGTTATATTTAATTTGATATTTGTAATTAACTATTGGTACGTATAATGTTTACAATCTATACAGTCATTAACACATAGATGACGAATCTTTTGTTCAAATAAATCTCAGTCGAATATGACTTATTTCAGTAATATTTATGACTTTGTCGAGTACACACTATCATCATGTCTGCTAAATAATAATGATCACCTGTTTGTAACATGATATAAGTACGTGACAATATGTCCCTTTATATAGCTCGGCATGAGTAACTTCCAGTGAACACAATCACAATAAGTATAATGAATTAGCTCTTAAGTTACGGCGTATATCTAACTGAATGCATGGTGTATTTCGTTATTTAGCTAAATTGTCAGTAAAATGTTAAATGAGTATAAACAAATATTACAGCAACGGATTGAATAATTTTTCTAGTAAATTTATAATCGCTGTTTACATCGAATGCCATGGTCTCAAACATATTATGCTGCTTCATTTCCCAAAAACACACGCTTTTCATTAATTCAATGCAACAAAATTTAGCACTTGGTGATCGATCCGTTCCACACATAACAACTATTTAGGTATGATTAAAATACAGGCTTAATGTACGTATTATTGAATTAATTTTACGAATATATTTTTTGCTAAACGAAACGTTGTCAAAGGATCATAATCGACGACTATCTGAAATTAACAACGATGGTGCCATCAAGTATGTAAAAAAAACCATCCTATACCTAAGGGAATGCAAGAATATATCTCAAATATTAGGAAAGTACATTGTTTTTTAATAAAAACCCCTCTAAGCTTTATGTTGAGTTTCAATGAGTTATTTGTTGGGCAATCCGTATATTTTTATTGGTTGTAACAGTCGTTGATAAAGAAGGTCGAAACAAACTGATATTAGTAATTAGTAAGCGCGGTTTATGTTCCATTCAAGGTTCGCCGAAGGTCACCGTGGCAGGTTTTGGCTTCTATCTATTTTGTATTCTGAATGTAGGAAATCTATTGCAAAGAGATTTCAATTGTTTTCGTGCTAGCCGATTATGATATTGCAATTTTAGTGATCGTGTGACCTATTGAACGATGGTCATGCTAGGGGAAAAGTTTGCAATTGTTTTCGTAATAAAACCTCTTCGGTCAATCAAAAAAAAGAAAACACCGTTCAAAGATTAATTATTATCCTTGTTTTCGTGTAAACCAACCGCAGCTGTTGTTTATTTATCTTTGTATAGTTTTTTCAGCTCGATTCGAAAGTTACATCTTTGCCTGACATTCCAGAGATTATTATAGAGAAAGTTACGTCGAAATCGATTCGATATCTAGCGACATAACCGAGATACATAGATTCCTTGCCATTATTGTGTAACCGTGTTCGAGGCTGTGATATTCGATATTTTGCATCTTCAAATTTTCATAAAATTATTTGAAATATGTACTACCTAATAGGATCCTTTACATTTTTTTTTATTTCCCATATTTTTATTGTCGTACAGGCAGACGAGCGTACGGCCCACCTGATGGTGAGTGGTTACCGTCGCCCATGGACTTCAGCAATGCCAGGGTCAGAGCCAAGCCGCTGCCTACCAAACTACATACTATTATTCTTTATTATTATTATTATATTATACATTTTAGTTCTTAGCCTCAAGGCATTATTAATTAAAACTATTGAATAAAAAAAAACTATATAGGAAGACCTCTTATTCCAAAAAATACGTGGATCCGTAAAAGTTGAAGTAATCAGTCGTAGATTGTAGTTCTTAGAATTGCTTAAAACTTGCTTTAACGATTAGCTATGCAATTATAGTTTTAATTTTTTGTCTCCTCTGACGGCAAACAAGTTTAAGAGGCTCGGACAACAAGAAAAAAAACCACTTTGATTTTTAAAGAATTAATTTGATATATAATTCATTCGAGATAAATACGCGCGCAGTATAAACTGGATAAAATACAATTCAACAGACCACTAAAACTAAATTATGGTAATTTAAATAATTGAATAAAAGAACAGAAATTTTACGCCAACACAAGGTCGATTCTGTTACTGTCTTGTAAACACTCGAGCATATGCCGCGTCGATATTGTTCCAGTGCGGATAATAGAACATTTTCTTACTGCATCACTCAACTTATTCTAAATACATACTTTAAATATTTCCAGTCGTATTTTGTCACTAAACTTATTCTAAATACATACTTTAAATATTTCCAGTCGTATTTTGCTTAATAAGAATATATTATTCATTTTTGTCGACAGTTTTTAAATCGTTTTTAAACTAATCATCGTGATTCGTATTAAATAATTTAACGACCATAGTTCGTGTATTTACTATCATTTTAATATCATACATGCGCTGAACGAGTTACTGTAATAAAATAATCACATGAATACGGGTAGGTATTTGAAGTCGTCGTGGCCTAAAGGATAAGATGTCCGGTGCATTCGTGTTGAGCAATGCACCGGTGTTCGAATCCCGCAGGCGGGTACCAATTTTTCAAATAAAATACGTATTTAACCAATGTTCACGATTGATTTACACGGTGAAGGAATAACATCATGTAATAAAAATCAAAACCCGCAAAATTATAATGACCGGTGGTAGGACCTCTTGAGTCCGCACGGGTAGTTATCACCACCCTACCTATTTCTACCGTGAAGCAGTAATGCATTTGATTCTGGAGGGTGGGGCAGTCGTTGTAACTACTGAGACCTTAGAACTTATATCTCATGGTGGGTGGCGCATTTACGTTGTAGATGTCTATGGGCTCCAGTAAACACTTAACACCAGGTGGGCTGTGATGTCGTCCAACCATCTAAGCAATAAATAAATAAATTGTTTACTTAGAATGTACGTAGTAGAAAGGCTGTCACTCCGGCGTACTACGACTATTTTGCAAAAACTTAGGGGTAGTCTTGAGAGGCTATACCGGCGTAACCTAACGGATACGGCTCACGCGGCCCAAACTTGACGAGGAAAAAAAAATCATATCGGTTTGCCCCTTTGCTGCGTGAAAGCAATGTCAATCCATCGACAAACATGAGCATTTGATAAAACGCCATCACTTTACTAAAATGTCGATGGAAACGAGCAGTATCCATGCAGTATCTATGAGAGGGCAGCTTTCCCCATAATTAGGATGGGTAGTCGTGTTAGTAACTTCTGATACGATAATGATATCGATAACATTTAGAAATCGTGATTGAATAGACAAGTTTTATGTTATCTTACGTATAATTGAGTCTTAATTTATGAATTGAGGAATCTCTATTGTGCCTATACGATACGATACGACCTACGATACACTGCATTCACATTATGGAGGAAAGAAAAGTTGTAAATCATTGATCATTAAGATTGGAAACGTATTTCTTTTTAATTTTAAAGTAATATTTGAAATTGAATATTAAAATGAGGATGACTTATAACTTACACAGGCACCTATGAAAATCAAGCCGCCATACGAAAAACGTCTTTGGACAGGTCGATGAGGTCGTTCTCGCGACTGGTGTCATTTTGTCTAAATCGTAATGTAAAAACCCAACAAGATTATTCGAAAATGACGTCCGCGTTGAAAAATTATATTATTAAAAATTTAACTTGCACAATTTATTTTGCGTAATTACCGGCAATAAAGCGTCTTCGGAGGCCACGGGCATTATCGCTGTCTTATTTATGTCGTGAACCATTTATGTATTTCGGTTTTAAAGGTAGGATAGCCGTCAGTCACTCCAATGTTGTTGTATTTTCTACCTCTGTTTTTTTTTATTGCCGTTTAGGCAGACGAGCATACGGCGCACCTGATGGTGAGTGGTTACCGTCGCTCATGGACGTCAGCAATGCCAGGGGCAGAGCCAAGCCGCTGCCTACCGTTTAAATGTCAGATGTCAGGATAGTCGGCGGTATTCACGTTGTAACTATGCACCTTAATAACCATTTACATCACTTAACAGCGGGCTCCTTTAATCGATTGAAATAGGTAGGCGTTTATTGACGCATGTATGTACATGGTAGATCAGAGATAATCGTTTTGTCAAAACTGTTGTTGTATAAGCTGTGCCATTTGTACATTTACTGCTGTCGTATTTGTCTGCATGTGTGCATTAGAAATTTTTGAAGGAACTCTTGTGGCTTTTTTTTTATTGCTTAGTTGGGTAGACAAGCTCACATCCCACCTGATGTTAAGTGGTTACAGGAGCCCATAGACATCTACAACGTAAATGCGCCACCCACCTTGAGATAAGTTCTAAGGTCTCAGTATAGTTGGTACTGTTGATTCTCTATATGACAAACTATATTTTAACCCTAAGCGGGTAGGTTCTACGGACTTAACTAACGGATAAAAAAAGTTGTCCTAAAAATCAATTGTATTTTTACTTTACTACTTACTCGAACCGATAACTAATTCGAAACGATATTTTGAAATGCGGGAACGTGAAACGTTAAATGTTTCATAAACTATAATTGTACTGAATAACTCGAGCGTGAGAGGAAAAAAAAAAAAAAAACTATAAGTCATATTTTATTAGGCAGGATATCTCTTCAGTTTAATTCAGTTCAGAGTCAACACTCAAAGACTTCAATATCTACGGAACAGATTAAATAGCGAACCAATTAACTAATGAAGTCCTCCTACGCCTTTCGCGTTTGCTTAGGTACTGCGAGTTGTTCTGTATTAACTAACGTTAAACAAAAGTTTTTATGTTTATTTACTGTTTGTCGGAAACGAAGTGCATTAGCGATAGACATCAACCTTATTCATTAAGTTAAGACTTACCTGCCTGTGTTTACCTTGATGATTAAAGTGCACGGCTCTAGTCTAGCAGCCCGCATCGTTTCCGCAAACGTCTACAAAATTAAGTGACTTCATCGCTCAAGTTCAGATGATACAATTACGTCATCGTTTTTGATAATAACTTTTTTTACTAATTTTTTGTAACTGAAGTCTCTGTGGCTTAAATAATACGACGTTCGATGTGCTTCTATCAGCAGTGCTTGGCATACCTACAGGATTTTCGTTGTTACCAGAATTCATTGACTACAGATCATGAACCCGCTCACTTTATCTTTGAAATATAAGTATTATGTATTCATTTAAAATGCATCTAATCCACTGATAGATTGCATTTTATTATCTATATTTATATATTTGTAGTAAATAGATAAAAATGAGTCTGGGCTGCCCTTACGTCTATAAATCAGCAATATGTTAGGATTTGTTCACGTTACAATGAATCAATTTAATTTCCTAAAACCACCTTTTCAGATGGAGAGGCAGCGTCTACAAGCTGGTGTGGCGCGAGCTGCTAGCATACCTATTGCTTTACTATACAATAAACTTATTGTATCGCTTCGCACTCACAGAACAGCAGCAAAGGTAAATTCTTTTTACTATAAAATTATTCTTTATTAGCATATATAACGCACTTATGCGAGCTTATGGCGGATCTATCAAGTAGTTAATAGAGCCTATAGATACCACAATGTGAGTACTGATACTTTCGTTGAGATAAAATGAACTTCTAATTGTATTAGAATAATGACAACCCTGCGATTTATAGCGCAGTATGCTTCGTGGCAGAAGCGTACACGGTGCCAGCTGCTAACCGTGTGAGCTAACAAAATGAGAACATATTATACTATTAAGATGGGTAATTAAGTCTTATACTTTCGGAGAACACTAATCATTATGATGTGCCACGGACGGAAAGACCAAAGGCTGGATTGCTTATCGCGTCTGTACTTTTGACGTAGAAATTAGGTTTTATTACTCGTAAACAGCATCCGCCAAAGTATCAGTTTCTAATAATGACGTATAACCATACTTTCTTTTGATAATTTGAGATTGGAATTTTAAATGATTGATTCAGAAATATTTATTAAAATTAATCTTTAGATGAACTACAAAGTAAGGTACGCGTTCCGAAATTTCTATTACCTGTATATACATTGCCACTAGCATTATATAATCATGCATAGCAGTATTTAGGCATGTTCTAACATGAATGAAACGTATACCGAAACAGGACTATTTTTCTATTTATTGACAGCACACAGACGCGGGCTGCACGGCCGGTTTGATCAACTCCAATAGCTTGGAACCTCCCGGTCTACAGAGATTTTCTCTGAATTTTGTACTACATGTTCCATGAGATATGAGTGCTCTGAGTAATTATTTGAGATGATTACGTCATCTGAGTTTTATCTATTCACCACCTATCATTGTAGCAGGGGTTGGCCGTATGTACTGGAACCTCTGCTTTTATCCTGCTTTTCTAAAGATCGTTTATTTTACCATTCAGCTCTGGAATTAACTCCCCTCCATAGCGTTTCCTGAGGTTTTTAACGTGTCCTTCCTTGTAAGTTTTGCTTAAAATGCCCAGAAATAACAATAAAGAAAAATAATAATAATAAAGGCTTGGCTTTGCCCCTGATATTGTCGATAAGATGTGCTGAATTTGGTTTGTATACGAAAGCGAAACATTTTTTTTTTTCAAATGTTTTTACGAGTTATTGTAGCCGCCGCGCCGTATGTAACATCAGATTCATCATTACCATACTGACACCAGTTTGACGAGTTACTGCAAATTGCTGTTATATACTAAAACTGTTCGTGACGCTTAAAGTCTGTCCTTAATGGATAGTACCTAACATAAATATTGTATACATACATAAATGCAAACAGCATAAGACCCTGTTATTTGCATTTCAAACAAAACAAAACAATAAGAATGTGTGAATGTAAACGTGGACAAGGATAAATATTATTCTGCGACTTGGAAATTCATTTTGACATTTCTTTGCTTGTAAACAGTAATTAACAATACAGTTATAGCCATCATCCACGTATGTTATACAACAGTTTTTTTTTAAATGCGAAGCTAGTCTTCGATTTGAAGAATGATTACAGAATAACTCTATTATTAAGCAAACATAAAAACATACACCGATCTTTTAAAGCCATTTCGATTCGTGAGGAAGAAATGACTTCAGCAAAACGCGTGTAAGAAACATAAGCGGCCATAAAATATAATTTATCACTCCACGTTTGATTATGTTTTCGAGAAATATATTTGCAATTGTAACTTGATGATTTGGAATGAGACTGTTCCTACACGGTAAGAGCAATTCACAACAGAACAGAGCACAATTCTAATTTTATTTCTTTAACTGAATTTAACTGGTGGTAGGACCTCTGGTGAGTCCGCACGGGTAGGTACCACCATCCTGCCTATTTCAGCCGTGAAGCAGTAATGCGTTTCGGTTTGAAGGGTGGGGCAGCCGTTGCTAACTATACTGAGACCTTAGAACTTATATCTCAAGGTGGGTGGCGGCATTACGTTGTAGATGCCTATGGGCTCCGGTAACCACTTAACACGAGGTGGGCTGTAAGCTCATCCACCCAACTATGCAATAAAAAAAGCTTAAGACCTTAACCGTTCAATTTGTATGTTTTTCTTAAGTTTCATTTAAAAAAAAACTGCCGTATTTTTCAATTTACTTAAAATATATATATTCAATAACATACTTTTCTCGGTTAAGGCGACAAATTTTATTATATTTATATTATATTGTTATTTTATTATTATATACATTATTTATACGAAAAATATTATACACATCATTTTATGGATTCAATGAAGAGTATGAAATTGCACTCGCGATTATAAAACATAGTTAATAACATCATAAGTACAGATTTGTATAAAACTACCTCCAATTTCTATTACTGTGGTGTCGATTTTGTTATTGTACTAGGTTTATAAACTTCACGCAATCTTTAACCTTGCCTTGCCTTTAAACTGTTGCTCACCTATATCGGTAGGCAGGGGTTTGGCTCTGCCCCTGGCATTGCTGAAGTCCATGGGCGACGGTAACCACTCACCATCAGGTGGGCCGTATGCTCGTCTGCCTACAAGGGCAATAAAAAATATATAATAATAATGTGTTAAGGCTGGTTGGTAGCAAGGGACATTTCACATCGCCCGAACATTAAAACGGATCAATGAACGAAGAAGTTCCTCCTCCTTGCGTCGATAATCCTTAATGCTGAGGGTCGTAGCCTTCTCTAACAACTTTCTCCTGGATTATTCAAGAGAAGAAGAAGTTACTCAATAGAAAAAGATCTTGAAAATATGTAGTAAGTTGCATTGCAATGAAAATACAGACAACATCGGACGCTTATATAAATACATTTATTACATACTAGCTGAACCGGCAGAATTCGTAGTGCCTCAATCGAGAAATAAAAGACCTAAACTTTTGTATAAAATAAACTTAAAACAAACAAAAGGAATCCATCCGACGGGGGACACATCAAAGGAAAAACAAAATTGTATTTTTTATTTAATTCCAGTATTTTCATATTTATCTACCTTTTAAACCTTCTGTGGACTCCCACAAATACTTTAAGACCAAAATTAGCCAAATCGGTCCAGCCGTTCTCGAGTTTTACCGAGACTAACGAACAGCAATTCATTTATATATATATAGATAGAAGATAGATATAATTCGCGATGGTTGATGTAAATATGTATGTACTTTTTTTCCCGGGCACCTACGAGTCCGTTGATTTCTCATGCCCAGTATTTCCGCAGTGCATTACAAAGCAAGGTTATCAAATGCGTTCGTTGACGCTTTAAGACGGAAACTGAATCGAACAATTTGTATTGAATCAGTGTGACGAACTAAATGATTTTAATTTAAGAAACAAGTGGAGGTCGCCAGTCTACAGTTTGACGAACAACTATTAAACGATATACAAATATGAATTCCTTGAAATGCCTTAAACGTTTTGACGAGTCCTCATTCTTGGATTTTATTATTTAGACAGATGCCACTGATACTTACATTTTGTAGGTGAAGTCTTAAATAAGGTTATATTATGCATATATGTACTAATGTTTTAAGAACTCAATGAGCCATAAATACGTTCTTTCAAAGCACTCTTACATTATGTTTTCTTTTGAATCTCTTACACCGCCTATCTCCGAAAATAATTCGCTTGATAATAATATCTTCCTACCGATTTTTATATGTACTTAGTCTGAAAGTAATTTGTTGTAACGTCAACTGTTAACTACTTCAGGAGTTGACAACCTAATAGCATTTTACTTTCAGTATTGATGGCAAGGGCGACGGTTGCACACAGTCTCTCTATCTCTTTCTAACTTGAGTGTTGGAAGAGTATACAGTAATACCTAAGTATACCTATGTATACAGTGTGTACGCAGAGTAGCTTCTGCCGCAATGTACACCTGAACTAAGACACTCCCTCTTATGGCAACGTACTGAAACATTATAAATTCATGTTAAACCAATTTACGTTCCCATCGATTACGTGTGTGCTTGCGGTTCGTCGGTGTTAAAATCTTTTTAATATTAAAGATATGTACATAATTAAGCATAATATTGTTTTTGATTGTTTACGAAAGCAATCTGTTTGACTCCTAACTTTCTCGAGTTATTGATACTTTTATGTAAATAATAGTATCTACTCTTCTAACACTTCGAGGAAAGTCCTGCAAACCTTCCTCAAAGTGTTATAGAGGTATCAATAGTATTTTCTTTTCCCCTACTTATAACGCTGTTAGTCTAAGCGGATATTCCAGCTACACGCGGACGAATAGGTGATTTCACGGGCTTAATCTGAAAGAATTTTCTAATACTAGCCTTAGCAAGAGCAGTGCTTCGCAGATCGGAATCGCGACCCACTCAGAAGATCCGTCAAGAAACTTAGTGGGCTGTGTCTGTGGGTAAATAGTATAGGGGTATCAATATCAGTTAGAAGAGTATAGTACCGCCAATACACAATAAGTGGCACGAGTTGTCTCAGGTGGACATATTTGAGGAGTAGTGGTTAGATGTTTATGATAAAGAGTTGGTTCAAAAAACTACAACCGATATTTCAAAGAGGCTTGTGGAGAGTACTTAACGGTAGGCAGCGGCTTGGCTTTGCCCCTAGCATTACTGAAGTCGGTAACCCCTCACCATCAGGTGGGTCGTATGCTCGGTAACCTACGAGGGAAATAAAAAAAAAAGTATTTCGCGATGGTTTCATCAAAATTTGTCTTCGTTGGTTTAAATGAAACCTTCCCTGTACATATTTTGTTTTTACAAGAAAACATAGATTCGTCATGGGTGCTTAGCAACATTGCTTTATTTAACTAAAATTTTAAGTGTTGCTAGATACCAAAAACAACATTTCGATTCGGCTGGTCTGCAATCGTTATTTCGAAAAAAGAACGCTAAAAGACGGTAACACCTTTACCACTAGTGGAATTCTAACAATCATTGTAAAATAATTTCCTAATTCAGATGTGTAGTAACGACATTGAGTTGAATAGTAATGTAAGTAATGACCTATTTGTACTTTAAAACTGTAGTGTAGACAAGGAGGTTACGTCCTCACATATCAATTAGATCGCAAAAAATTGTAAACTTAATTGTTTGGCTCACGTGTTTTTTTTTTATGATCTTCCAAACGATAGCTCAAACCAGGGTCAACAAACACGGATGCCGCGGTCACGACGTACGAAAGGACCAAAAATAAACGCAAATCCACTTGCAACACAAATTTTTGCGACGCATCGCTCGGCATATAATTTATCACGCAATACTAAGTTATTGTGTGTGCAAAAAGATATGAATGTGGAAGCAAAGAACTTTTTTTTTAAATCATCGAAGACCCTGTATATGTATAATAACGTGGTTGAACAAAACCTTCATTTTACGTCATTTGGGGTTAAAATACGCGAAGAGCTAAACATGGATTGCATATTTAAGATATAAATAAATATAAATTTGTTTAATAATATCTTTTAGTAATATAGTAGTAATCATTTATTTTATAAATTTATTTCATATAAATTTAATACCCGTGATCCACACTGAGTTGTAGACCAAACACATTTGATTTTTTTGGACATTAATCGCTCTTTTTTTATTTTATTTTTATTGTTGATTGTTTTTTGTAAGTTTTTATTTGCAGTTCTTTTTTATCTTTTATTCTCTTAGTTTTTTAATATTATTTATCAATATTTTTATCTTATTCACAACCGCTCTTATGCAAGATTTTATCCGGTGGTGTGAACTTAATAAATAAATAAATAAATTTATATTTAGACGTATTTATGACATCATGCGCCCCAAATCCAGCGCGTTTCAACTTCTTTCTCCTAACTGCACCACCCACCACCGGAGCAGAGTTCATCCACGCTACGTTTCTAGAGATCTTCTTTGGCATGTTTTTTTTTTGCTTAAATGGGTGGACTAGCTCACAGCCCACCTGGTGTTAAGTGGTCACTGAAGCCCATAGACATTTACGACTTAAATGCACCACCCACTTTGAGATATAAGTTCTAAGGTCTCAAATATAGTTACAACGGCTGCCCCACCCTTCAAACCGAAACGCATTACTGCTTCACGGCATAAATAGGCAGCGTGGTGTTACCTACCTGTGCGGACTCACAAGAGGTCCTACCACCAGTAATTACGCAAATTATAATTTTGCGGGTTTGATTTTTACTACCCGATGTTATTCCTTCAACGTGGAAGTCAATCGTGAACTTATTTTGTTCGGGATTCTTCGTCTTATCCTTTAGGCCACGACGACTTCATGCATGCGACTGCATGTACCATGTGACTCTGGAATTAAATCCCTTCCACGGTGTTTCCCGGATGCTATGACATGCTCTTCTTGAAACGAGGCTCGTCGAGAGTCCTCAGCAGTAGACAGCGGCTTGACTGTGCCCCTGATATTGCTAACGTCAATTCGCGACGGTGACTATATAAATACGTATATACGTCTATGTATGCTCTAATAATTTGTATTTAGCGACCTAAGGTGTGTTTATCATCATTATTTCACAAAAATAACGAACGCATGATCGTTTTAATTAACACCCTTAGAACAACTTAATGTTTGTATTGACATAATATATATAGTGTCGTAGAATTAGTGGCGTGAAGTTGCCTATATTACTACGGTCCGAATTTACTTCGCGTCTGTCGAGCTAACTTATTCATAGTAGTTATTTAATTTATGCAGTTTTGTGATGTCGCGTCACTAAGTTCTGCACTAGATATTTTGAAATAAATTTATTTTATTGATGGCGTATCGTAAGAAAACCTGTTGTCAAGGATTTCGGTGACTGAGTTATGATCGCGTTCTCGTGACACAGGGTTAAGATGTTAAAATTATTTAGAAATCAGACGTATTTATAATGGCTTTCCTTTATTGAAACATTTGTACACTCGTGCACGCAAATAAACCATGACTTCATTCGAGAGGTTCAAATTAATAATAGCGCGCGTCAAACTTTTCGACTCATGGTTTCTAAAAAATAGCAGTATCAGTAGGCAGCAGCTTGACTGAGCTCCTGGCATTGCTGATGTCCCTGAACGACTGTGACTGATCATCAAGTGGGGAGAATGATCGCTTGCCACACAAAAAATGTTTTCGACTACGTTGTTAAGGTTTTCTCACGTGCAGAAATATTTATAAATTTCAAAGTTATTTATTTACTAAAACATATGCCTAAACATTCTGCGGTGTATTTGAATTAAGAAATAAATACCAGTATCTAATAATTTTAAGGTAATCGATAAATTCAGTGAATCAAAATAATCAATTACTTATATTTAAAATATAACAATAGAAATACACTAAATCAATCGTACTCCTACTTTTTTGTCTCAATTTCAATATCTAGGCCATATAAATTACTATTATAGTTTTAGAAACGTGACATTAGCAATGGGTATTCACGTTTTAAAAGAACGGTCAGTATTTTTCATTAAATTGACATTTCCTTATATGAAAGCGTCAAACCCGTTTAAACAAATTGAACTGGTTTTTAAATCAATTTGTTATTTCCTTGGGATTCCATCGCACGTTCACAATTATAAAGCAAAAACTGATGCTTGTTTGTTTGGATTTCTTTAATGTACTTGGCTATGTCCAGTGGCATAAGTCAGTGATTACACTTTTTTAAGCCAATGCTAAGCAGCTATCAAACAATAGAAATGATGCTGCCTATTCTAAAGTATAAGCCCGGAATCTCCGTTGCATTGGATTTACTACTCACACATTCACATTTATTGAATGAACTACACCAGCGGTCACCAATTAGCTTTGCTGGGTATACGTTTTAAGAAATAAAATGACCATCGCGATCCGCTTAACTATTATAGAAAAAAAGATTTATTAAACAAATGTCAATACGGAAATAACAAAGATTCTTTTTATAAACATCATTGAGAAAAATATGTTTGTTGTTACGGACTATCTGTCTGAAGTTTGGATTAAAATGGATCCATGCTAAGGACATTAAATCCTGGAGACGTTCATTAGTATGTCGAGATCAAAATTTATTTGTAATGAAGTTCATCTTCGAAAATGCTGCTTCACAAATATATGTTGACCTATACAAAGTAAGAAATTTCAAAGCGAATTTTTGTAGTTCTGTTTATTTATTACCATGCACAAATTTCATCCAGACCCCTTCACTGGAAACTTCCGCACTCTGTAGAGCAAAATTGCTGTTTTCGCGGTACGCCATTTAGCGACCCCTAAACTTTGCAGTTGTTAGGGCTTGGTACGCATCGACCGTGCAGATACGAACACTAATATCGCAAATTTATGAATTCTGCATTTTTTGTTTGTTTTAGTACGCGACATTTCTTCCTTCACAGTCAAGATGTTATGATAATAGACAAAGTAAGCAATAGCTTAGAGTATTTAGACGATTATTTATTCCACAAAATGTGCTCGTAATGGTCAACTATTGTAATTGTATGTATGTATGTATATATGTTGTTCTGTTCTTTTGTTTTTTTACTATGTCCTTACTAACATATTCTTAAGAAATCACTGTCACTAACATTAATATGGTTTAATATTTTATCTGAAATAATTGAATTTAATATTAATAGTAATTAAACAAAAATATTTTGAAAAAGTGGTTAGCTACTTCAGCAGCTGAACAACGGCACAGTTTCATCACTAGGAGTGTGTCCGTTTTGCCGATTACGCCACAGACGCCTTAAAAAACAACACGAGTACATACCTTTATTTTGTTTTCATTATAATACCAACAGTGATGTCATTAATGATCTTCAACATGACGTCAGACTTTTGTAAATAGTCAAAGGTTGGAGAATCATAGTGATAATGGTAAGAAAAGGGGACGTGGGTTATCTTTTTCAAAAATGTTTACAAATTATTTACGCCACGAAGCGCGTGCTTACCATAAGCTCTGCGAGCGCTTCGAGCCACTAATAACAGGTTGTCCGTATGTCGTAGGAATATCCAAATCCAACTCCGTAATTCCTAAATTATGTTAAAGTTCATATCTAAATGATGATCAGGTAAGCCTTGGAGCTGTGTTTTTTTTATTTGCTAATATGGGTGGACGAGCTCACAGCCCACCCGTTGTTAAGTGGTTACTGGAGCCCATAGACATCTACAACGTATATGCCACCCACCTTTAGATATAAGTTCTAAGGTCTTAGTATAATTACAACGGCTGCCTTACCCTTCAGACCGAAACGCAATTACTTCACGGCAGAAATAGGCAAGGTGTTGGTACCTACCCTTGCGTACTCACAAGAGGTCTTACCACCAATAATTACGCAAATTATAATTTTGCGGGTTTGATTTTTAATACACGATGTCCTTCACCGTGGAAGTTAATCGGGAACATTTGTTAAGTACGTATTTCATTAGAAAAATTGGTACCCGCCTGCGGGATTCGAACACTGTGGCATCGCTAGATACGAATGCACCGGACGTCTTATCCTTTAGGCCACGACGACTTGTGTTTCACCGTTCTGCCTAATTCAGTCAGATAACAGTTAAACTAATAGAAATTAAGGCATCCATGCTCGGTTTTAATTTCGGGAGTGACATTCAAGTTGTCATATCTATGCACTCTAATATTGACGGAACCGCTTAGCGCCAGACGGGTCAATAAATTAAATCAAATCATTAGAACACTTACTCAGTACGTTCCGTAAAATTATTCTGGAATTCGTTGCGCAAAAAACTTGCAAATTACTCAACAAATATACTTTATCGTGGTTTTCCAACTGCAAAAAGTTAGCGTGGGTCTGAGCTATACAAGGAAATCAGATTAAACAAATAATACAATGTAAGTAACTCAGGTATCGTTTGTTAGCAATCTCGTCACAATGTGTATTTGAAATTACTCACTTCGTTTAAATAATGTTGAGTGAACCCTCGCTCCAGCCTGTAAATAAAATGGGTCAATACAAACACAATAGGCAAGTTTGACAATCCTGTCCTGCGAAAATAAGTAAATTAAACTTTACACATTCGACGTCCTCTCTTATTATCCTGTGCACCAATATCAAAAACCCGGTCACCGCCCTCGTCGAACCCGTTGCTTGTGACGAAGGGCTCGACTAGCGAATTAACCCATAGACACAGCCCACTGAGTTTCTCGCCGGATCTTCTCAGTGGGTCGCGTTTCCGATCCGGTGGTAGGTTCTGCGAAGCACTGCTCTTGCTAGGGTCAGTGTTAGCACTACTCCGGCTTGAGCCCCGTGATCTCACCTACTAGTTAAGGTAACGCTGAAATAGCTTAGGTAGAAAAAAAAAAGAAAAAATTTTTTAAACCGATTTTACCCGAAAATTTAAAAAGGAAAGTCATCGCCATCGTCAAATTCGTTGTAGTGTATACTTCCTACCAGTACCACGGTCTTGGGTATTACGAATAATTGGAATAGTTAAGAGTAATATCAAACAGAAATAGACATAATTACTTCAGTGCGCCACGTAGGGCACCGGTGACCTACATGGCAGTCAAGGGTTAATTAATGAATGTTTTTGGAACATGGGTCGATGCGGAGGGGCACCCTAACGGAGAAAAACGTCCGTAACGTAAGATTTTTTATTGCTTAGATGGGTGGATGAGCTCACAGCCCACCTGATGTTAAGTAGCTAGTGGAGCCCATAGACATCTACAACGTAAATGCGCCACCCACCTTGAGATATAAGTAAGGTCTTAAGTATAGTCGCATGTGTTATTCATAGTTGTTCATAGTTACGAGTATATTACAATGTCCATTGTCATTTGTTTTGAATTCATCGTGGCTTAAAGGATAAGACACCGGTGCATTCGTATCGAGCGGTGCCTGTGTTCAAATCCTGAAACACTTAACTCGAGCTCCTTCACCTGTATAAATAATTAAAAAAAAATTCGGCAAACGTAAACGTGTCCACGATTCGCTAGGTTTTTATTGTTTTCTTTTATTTTTGCTAAAACATATTTTATTTTTTTCATTGCAGTTACGAAATGGTTGTCACAGATGGAATAAATTAAAATCAACAAGATTATTAACACACTTTCGATTTACATCTTTTTAATCGATATTGAATTAAAAAAAAAAACTTCTTAATATTCAGTGAACCCAATAGGTCTTTCTCAAGCTTCATCAGAACGAGGCATAATAATATTAGCGTTTCATTAATATGTTTTTATCAACGTTAATGTGACAATTACAAAAGTATAGATTTACAATATATTCGTATTATTATTATCAAGAATTAATATTTAACAAAATGCAAATGGTAATGCATCACACATGTAATAAGATTGTTTGCGTAATTAGTACAATAATATAAAAAACCACTCGGTTCAAATTGAGAACTTCCTTGTTGAAGCCGGTTATAAAAAAAATTAGTATCTATCAAAATGAAATTACTAGTGTGCGACCAATGAGCGAAGTTGGACCATAATCACTGATACCTCAAGATTTATATTCCTATTCTGCAATTTTTTTGGTTCCACTTTTGATATTTTGAAAAAAACTATAGTAGAGTGTTCCCAAATGTTTTTATTGATCATACTAAGCCTCTTCAGTGGCTACTAAATAAAAAAGGAAAAGTCGTTGAAAAATCGAGCGGAAACTGGGACTTAATTTTGACTGACTTTGACTATTCAGATATACATGTAAATTACAGGGGTAAAGAATAGCTTTTTTATTGAAATTCCACCAATCATATGTCTATTCAAATACTATAATAGCGAAGGCTGCTGAAAATATCGGTGCATGGAGAAAACGTTATCTTACGCTCATACCCGATCCTGTAGACCGAATGGTAAACAGTCGACGTCACCCCAAACGCTTCATTACGGATCCTCCCGATCCATTAACGGTGCTTTTAGGTACCACAAGCACCGGTCACCGTCCTCGTCGAACCCGTCGCTTGCGACGAAGGGCTCGACGAGCGAATTAACCCACAGACACAGCCCACTGAGTTTCTCGCCGGATCTTCTCAATGGGTCGCATTTCCGACCCGGTGGTAAATTCTGTGAAGCACTGCTCTTGCTAGAGCCAGTTTGAGCCCCGTGAGCTCACCTACATGTTAGGGCGAAGCTGATATAGCCTCTCAAGGCTATCAGCATAGGTAGGAAAAAAAATCTTACTCTTGATACGGCAATAAACATGTAGCAGCGTATTTTAAAATAAGTAAAAATTGTAATGCAAGCTTTGTTTTCTGCAGGGTGTTCGAGAAGGTTCGGCAGTATTTCGGAGCACAGAGCGAATCTATTCCGATGTCGTTCGTGCTCGGTTTCTACGTAAGTCTCGTCGTGAAGCGTTGGTGGGAACAGTACAAGCTCCTTCCGTGGCCTGATACGCTCGCGCTGTTCATCTCTGCAGGCATACCTGGAGCGGTCAGTAAAGTAAAGACAAGTATATATTATATTACAATAAGCACTACGCACATAATGCACTGAGGGAATTCGGTGGTGCCAATTTAACACGATAATACGAATCAGACGTAAAGATTAGATCTCCTTGGATATGTAATTTACGCGTCGTGATTTCCCAGATCAAATAAAACAACAGTGACGACTACATGTGTATGTGTATGTAACGTGTCCTTATTGAAATAATCCTGCATGATAATGTAGCTGCATTAACCGTATCAAACTAATCATGGAAGCGAATATAATGTTTATATTTTGTTGTTGTTAAGTGCTATGAACTTGACTTCTGCATAAGCGAAAAATATTGCTGCGGCGCGCTATTTTACGCGAAATAACATGTCTATGTTGTTTCATGATTTGTATTGTTATTTAATTGCACATTGGTAATTATTAATGCCTTGACTAACATAACATAAATCATTCGTATATTTTATTATCTTTACGTACGTGAACAAAACTTGCTTATCAAATGATTCTTTCGATGAAAAAAAATGTAAATTTTTTTTAGCAATTTTTTTTTCTATGGAATCCTTTGGATTATAATGTTTTTGCGTATTACGCTATCAGTGTATTTTTTTAAATAAATAAACGTGTTGATAATGCAAGTAGAAGATGAAAATAAATTATCCGTTAACAAAAGTGTGCACCGATTAAATGGAGTGAGACACGTTTGCGCTATTAAGCCGACGGCGTGTTTTTTTTTTAAGCTATTGCATAGCTTTTATCGCGGGCCTTGAGCGCGGCGACCGAATCATGAAATTCCGTAACGAAAAAAACCTTACACCCCTCACTCCGCCTACCATGTAGCTCGCGTTCAACACATTCACACGTTGCGCTTGTGTAGTGTTTGTGAATAAGCGCGTGGCGTCACACTGCATGCGCATAATGAAAAGTCTGCCAATCTCTCTCTGGCGCGGTCTAGCTTATGAGTGTGAAGGGGACCGTTAAGGTTTTGCTTTTATTAATGTTTAATATAGCGATTGTTTTAATATTAAATTATCATTGTCTAATTATAATTGCATAAGTTGATAAAATGCTATGCAATAGCTTTACCGCGGCAGTTCCCGGTGCCACACGTTTTTTTTTTTTAATATTAGCCTATCTACGTAACAATTATTGTGCACGCCTGCCCCGAACCACAATCTCGCTCGGCGATTTCCTCATACAATTTACGGTGTTGAAACTTTGATTAAGTACAGTTTCGTTCGCGCTTTGTAACCCGACTATGGCTTACACGATAATAGTTCGTTTACCTAACAGCGAAACCTTTGTAGTAGAACGTTTATAAGATATAATATAAGCTTTATATAGAGAATTGTTTGCCTTGTAATGGCATGACAAAACAGTTTTCGATCACGAAAAACACTCGTCTAATGAAATATATATAGAAAATACATCATAGACGTATACAAATATAATAGGAACAATACTTAAAAAAAACTTAAATATGCCTTAAATTTAATATAGACAAAATAAGTAATAAACTCAATCGCCTTGTTTAAGTTAAAAAATTAGTAATTTTCAGGTTTACGTAGTAAATAGAATTAATTTACTTTAGTGTAAATAGTCATTAAAAAGTTTCACATTTCATATTGCTTGAATGCGTTAAATTACAATATATTCAAAAATAAATACCTACTAAGCAATATATATTATAAGCAAGCAATAAAATATTGTGTTTGCATAAAATCAGCTGAGTACTAAATACAACACTAACCAAAGAAAAGGTACTAAGATATTGATTGACTACTCAAAGGCACGGTTTTATTTCTGTCCCCTTTGAAGCAAAAGACAAAAGTCGGTAATTACATTTATTAGTTGACATACCAACAAGTAAAGAAAATATATAAAAAGAATGAACTTTTTGAATTGAATTGAGAATGATTTGTTGTAAAAAATGTTATTCATAAATATTATTTGTATTGGAATATTAAGTAGAAACCTGATTCTTAGAAATTATTAAGAAATAGTTAGCGGTTGCACGTCTCTAATACGATAACGCTAAAAATCGCTTCGAAAAAATACAATTAATTATATCATTTTGCGATTAAACGTAATGAAAAATAATAATATTAGGCTGAGCAGGCACGCTGTTCTCTCTAACTATAAACTAATCAAAACGGAAAGTATGTGATATGTTGTTTTATTTTCCTTTACGTTATATCAGATATAGACATAATATTATCTATGAAAAAAAAACAACACATAAAGTATTTATTAAACATAATATGACTTAATTCTGTTGCCTTCGTCATAAACACGCTCTCTACTCAGTATAAAGATGCACAAGCAACCAGCGTTTGTCTTCAGCCCGGACGATAAATAATATTATAGCTTGTCACCGCTTCGCTTCTTGAGAACCGCCCCGCCTATTTCTGCCGTGAAACTGTAAAGCGTTTCGGTTTGAAGTAGTAACTATACTGAGACCATAGAACTTATATCTTAAGATGGGTGGCGGCATTTACGTTGTAGATGTCTATAGGGTCCAGTAACCACTTAACACCAGGTGGACTGTGTGCTCGTCCACCCATCTAACCAATAAAAAAAATATAAAAAAAGAAGATCTCCTTGCACTCTCTTTACGATAGTCATATTTAAACATAATTTCATTTATAATAGTTTCGAGGTATTTTTACTGTTATCGTCCGTAGCACCAGACGACAATTCTGATCGAAAATAATTGCACGACGTGCGAATGTAAAGTTGTAAAAAGTTGCACACGTAACGTAAATGTTATTGTTTTCAACACAATGAACTCGTTCACCTGCTTAACGAGGCTGCCGATTTGTTTAATTTAATTTGATCCTCTGTACTGAGGCATTTCCAGCAAGTTCATATTGTTACATAGCATCGTATTGTATAATATTGCTTTTGCCTTTGAAATCATCGACGCTGATGTTTTTAATTTTTGGACACGTTCGTCTGGTGTTAAGGTGAGGTCATATTTGGACCCAACATTAACATTGCGGAACAACCGCCGCCTATTTCGAGATCCGAAATTGAACTTGCGGTTAGCGGCCGATTTGTATGGTAGACAAGCACGTAATACACAAGATGGTCATAATACCAATAAATCAGATTTCGATGTTGTTCTTTCTATATAGGGATATTTCATGAAAACGTATGTTTTTTTTTATCCTACCTATGCTGAGCTCACAGGGCTCAAACCGGAGTGTTGCTAACACTGGTCCTAGCAAGAGCAGTGCTTCGCGAGGATGGTCACCGGTGCTTGAGGTACCTAAATGCACCGTTAATGGATCGGGAGAATCCGTAATGACGTGTTTAGGGCGACGTGACATTTTACCATTCGGTCCACTGGATCGGGTATACGTATAAGGTATTGAATCATCTAATAAAACATATGCTCTTGGTTTCTTTTAAGATTTTTTCTTTGAAAGTCACTTACAAATCGGTGTATTCCGCAGGATTAAAATTTGTAATAATCCCGTGATTACGGTTGGTTGATACTACGCTCATCTTGTACATATACAATGCAATAGCCCGCTAAGCTTCTCGCCGGATCTTCTCAGCGGATTGCGATTGCGATCCGGTAGTAGATTCATTCGCGAAGCAGTTGCTCTTGAGCTGTGAGGTCACCTTCGGAGACGCTGGCGCAGCTGTTAGCAAATCCCACTTCTCCTGGCTGAGCATTTGCTCGCCCGTTGGCCCTGGTGAAACTTGAAAGGGCCTGAGCATCCTGGAAATTTACAGCGACACATACCAGCAATCCCTTCCATATTATTGATGGGAAAACGATGTCGGATTAATTACTATTTATTATTATTTAAAAATAAATTTCCTAAATGAAGTATCACGTAACAAAATCGAAACTCTATCGTCGAACTAGAATCTAACGCAATTAGCCTTGACCGCGTAGGTCATCATGTGAAAGAGACAATGTAATTAAAAAGCATCTAGATTAGTTAACTATATAAATGGCTAAAATGCCTGAGTAATGACCTTTTTAAAAAAAACAGTCTGTTTCAAATGTTATTCTATTTACAAAATTCGCTAAAGTAAAACGTGAAGTAAGTGGTTACTGTTTGGTGGTCTAGTACCTGTATAATTCATGACAGCTTCTTACCAAATGGCACCAACATTATTACGGATGTGTACTGTGAGAAACTAAACACTATGATAAGAAGCTCGCGAATATCTGGCCAGCCTTGGTTTATCGCTCGTTCTGGCTGCTCCTACATGAAAACGCTCGACCTCATGCCTCACTTAAGACGGTCTCAAAGCTACGATAGCTTAGGTTGGAAGTTTGGCGTCATCCACCGTAATCATTAAAGTTTGCGCTGACAGACTTCTACTTTTTCTATTGTTTGAACAACTTCTTGGGGGAGAAAAAATTAATATCCCAAAGACATTACAAAATACCTTTGAACAGTTTGTTGGCTCCCGCGTACATCAAACATCTTCAAGAGTTCGAAAAAGAAGTTGAAAAATTACCACTGCGCTGGTAGAGATGCATCGAATGCCATAGATGCATGTTTTGATTAATAGAAATTTAAAAAATAAATAAAAAAAAGACTAACTAAGATATATTATTATATAGTTATTATTATTAGGGAGTCTAACGCTCACATAAATATTAGCCTATCCATTAAGTACATGTATTTTCTACATGGATACCAAGTTTGAAGTTAATCGTATGCATGGTTCAGTAGTTATAACGGAACATCCGTAAAAACTACTGTAAGTTTGTATACAAAGTATAAGTATAATATATATTAGTATAGATAATGCAATATAAAGACGATATTTAATTTAATTTTAGTTTCCAAAGTATCTGAATCGCTTGTTCCGAGAAGTGCTGTTTGAAATTTAAAACATACAAACTTAGTTGGATGAAGTTGTTTAGTTTAGTATAAATTCATGCTGAAGGTACAAAATGTATTGATTGCCTCGTGCGCTAGTGATGTTGACTACTGAGTTAACCAATGACCAAGGAGGCCTGGATTCGATTAGCAGTTAGGCTTACTATCTAAGTTACTTACTATCTAAGTCAGTTTTTTACTGGTGGTAGGACCTCTTGTGAGTCCGCACGGATAGATACCACCACCCCGCCTGTTTCTGCCGTGAAGCAGTAATGCGTTTCGGTTTGAAGGGTGGGGCAGCCGTTATAACTATACTGAGACCTTAGAACTTATATCTCAAGGTGGGTGGCGCGTTTATGTTGTAGATATCTATGGGCTTCAGTAACCACTTAACACCAGTTGGGCTGTGAGCTCGTCCACCCATCTAAGCAATAAATAAATAAAAAAGTTATCTTATTCCGCAATCTGAGTATTACTTACTATGTTTGATATGTGTATTTTCGGTACCTATAACACAATAGAATATCTTCAAAATCATGGCCGTTTCTTTTGGATCAATTTTAAAGTAAACGTGTTTTAAGTAAATATTTGCTTTAGATAAAATATTAACACTTAAATCATTTGTTGTTTTCTAACGTTTCTATCATTAACGAACCGTTTTAATTAGGTTCTTAGCTGTAGGTTCTTGTCTGCGTTTTTATACGCTTGGCGCAACCTTGACCACAATGCTCCACAATCAATGACACTCACTATTCACCCGTAATAACCAATAAAGAAAACTTGTCATAGAAATAAAATAATGAGGCCGTTTCCTACTTTCATTGTTCGGTTAACTCAATTATTTACATAAACTAAGGCCTAAACTAAACTAAAACTGAAATCTAAGGTATTAAACATATTCATGTAATCCAACCTTGGAAAACCGATCTAACTTGAGAAACATTGTGTTCTTCCCGATGAGCTCAACATAAGAATGGTAGCATAGAATTGATGTTGTCCATGGGCGGCAGAGACCAGTTCCTACTTAATGGAGTGCATGTTCAACAACATATTATATGTTATATTTTTTTTTGTCTAAAATCTAATGGATATATATCTAGTATCAAAGCTCGTGTTGTATATATACTTCTGACATTCGAATATTTAATTTGATCAAAGTATCAGGTAAATGAAATTCGGTAATATTCTGGAAGATCTTTGCATCCCAAATTTAGTATAAAATCTAAGTCATGAGAGAGATTAATTAACTAATAAACAACTAGTAAGCATACTTAACAAATCTAAGAATGCTAAAAATATAATTATTATAGTGCATTTTAATATAAAATGTTCGAAACACAAGCTTTGAAATGAATTTTCATTACTATCTGATTTAATATTTTCTTTTATCTAGAACTTTGGTATTAAAAGAGTTTGAAGAGTTAAATTTTTAAAGTAACTAAAAACATTGAATATATTAACTATCGTACTCATCACGCACCTAATTAAACAAAAAACGGTTAAAACGTGATAAAAAAGCACAATATACGTTTAAAAAGTAGACATTCATACATTTCTTACATTTTTACGAATACTAAGGTTTTAAAAAAAGAAGCAGGACAATTCAATTCACTTGCACTCATAAATGCAAATTATGACAGCAAGAAATTCAATCAGTTGCTTAGAGAAAATATATTGAAATCGATTGGAGAAAATCACTTCATGGCACGCTTTGAGACTGTCAGTATTCTGTAACTTAGTCATGTGACCTCAGACTGACGCGGATCGCGTGGACACTAGTCAACTCGTTTTTTCCATGTTCATGGTAAAAGATACCAGGTCGGATCGAATTCCGGTTAAAGCTGAACTGCTATGAGACGTCATGGTAGCTAGCTCTTATTAAGAGCTTATTCACAAGTTTCTTGTATAAGTAACAGAGAAGGCCGTTCACGTGTCGACTAATATTTATATAAAAGTCCAAAAAGACCTAATAGTAACAATACTAATAAGTTGTTGTCGTCGCGGCCTAAAGTATCGCCCGATATAATTCATCGCTCACGTCGAGCAATGCGCCTGTCCAAGTACTCGAATCCCGCAAGCGGGTACCGAATTTTCTACCGAAATACGTACTTTGAAAATGTTCACGAATGACTTCCATCGTGTAATACAAATAAAACCCAAAAGTTAACAAATTCTTCCGCTAGAACGTAATATTTTGTATAATGACGTCATAGTCCAAAAGAGCGAGATATAAATATAACAAAACCCGCGCTGCAGGAAACCAAACTTAAATCTCAAGCGCGACGCGACCAGGGGTGATAATAAGTTAATAAATTATATGAATGTAAAAAACAAGTTATAAATAAAGTAATATATTCAATGAGGAACGGAAAATTTTAATTCTGTAGTTACTGATTTGCTTCTTGATAAAATCATATTGCAATTGTTTCTGATTATCAAAGAGGTCGCTGTTTAAGATAATCAGTCTGCAATTAGCTGTAATTAACAGGAAGCAAACAACAAGACTATTAATTACTCAACTTCTGACCAAAGTCGACTTTTGATAGAAAAATAAAATTTACGCGTCGTCATGAATCCATTTTAGTATTTAAGTTATAATCTTTATGGTGAATGTTTAAATTAGCGTCACGTTAAATGAAGTTACTTGGTTTTCTTTCTTACAATTTAGGTTCAGGTGAAGCGCGTGGTCGATCAGAACGGAATCTTAGTGTTGAAATACTGTATAACCCTAACTGGGGTACTCAGGGTAGGGACAAGAAATAATACACACAAAAAAATTATAATAATAATATGTTTTCGTATAAAATTTGGCAGATTGTAGTTACCAACTAATTACTGGCTAGAAGACAGTCTGTCATCAGTTTGTCATCACAATTGTTCCGACACATGTGGCGTAATTATATTATGACATTTGACTATCGGACTATATCAATATTTAAAAAATCAACCGAAGTACATTAATTCTGGTAATTTAGTACTTGACAGCCCATTTCTGTGGAAATGATTCATAATCAATTACCTTAGGAAATTGATATTTCTGATTCAAATCAATTAATGCAAAACGGCATTTCCCATTAAGCTTTAATTGAATTTTCTGAGTCACATTTATTGTTCTGCTTATTCATTTTTATATTTAACTAATTATTGACGACATGAATAGTATTTTGCATCTGCTTTCACCATCCTTCTTTTATCTGCCGCCAAACAATTTGGCTATAGGGCATGATCAGCAAAGTATGTACACAATTGAGCTTCATTAAATGGTCTGTGTATTCACTTTAGTAATGCGGGCTTACTGCAAGGTGTAAAAAACTGTTCACTGTGCCAAGACGGCATTAGCCCAAAGTTAATGGAAAACAATGATGATTTATTAAACTAAACACTTAACATTTTAATAAATGGGGACGTTCGTGTGTATCGTAAGCAAAGTTTCAATGATTTTAGGCTCCCACTTTCCTTATGTAAGCGAAAATAAGGGATTTAAGACACCCAAATTCTGAATATTAGACTAAGTATAGATTATGTAAATTTTCGGAATTGGATGCGTGAATTTTAGTAAAAATACAAATAGAAAATGATTGCACTTTATGTAATAATAATAAAGTATTATTAGTTTAAATAGGTGGTAGGACGTCTTGTGAGTCCGCACGGGTAGGTATCATCACCCCGCCTATTTCGGCCGTGAAGCAGTAATGCGTTTCGGCTTGAATGTCTATACTGAGACCTTAGAACTTATATCTCAAGGTGGGTGGCGCATTTACGCTGTAAATGTCTATGGGCTCCAATAACCACTTAGCACCAGGCGGGCTGTGAGCTCGTCCACAAAGCTAAGCAATACAAAAAAAAAACATTAATTTTTAATTTACATAATCTACAATATCCGATCATTCGGTCAGCAGATATATGATAAAATTAAATTTCTAAGCCTGCTCGCAAATACTTTTACGCCCCCAGTTCTAATTCTATCAATCCACAGACTAAAACAAAGGTGACCCCGCACCCCGCTTTCCCCCAAGAGCATGGTCGATTGATTTTTAATTACGTATCATTTACGTATGGAAATTTTTTGAACAATATTTATTTAAAGAGTTTACTTCGATCAAAGACTTTACAAAAAAATTTGCTTTTGGAATCGACATCACATAATGAAAATAAGTAAAGAGACATGAATCAGTGTAAGACCTTTTTTTGTAATCGAATGGTGAACGAAGTGTTTTTATTTCTAAACGACGTGTTTCTTGAAAACAAAACGTGTTTAGTACGTTCTAGCTGGTCACAACGGTTTAATATTGCCTACTAACAGATTACAATACTTTCAATAATCTACCTTTATCGCATTCATATGAATAAATTCTACCTCGTCGTTTTGTAAATACACAAAACAAATATTTTTGTAATATTGAATTGGAATCTTTATTTATTGGCTTATATGTAAAATTTCAGTAAGTGGATAAAATAATATTGTAAAGTATGCTTGTTTTTTCATTAAAAGTATTGCAGCGGTAGGGAGCGGCTTGGCTCTGCCCCTGGCATTGCTGAAGTCCATGGGCGACGGTAACCGCTCACCATCAGGTGGGCCGTGTGCTCGTCTGCCTACAAGGGCAATAAAAATTGAGAAGTGACTGATAAATAGAAGATGCGAATAGCGCTGCAGTTTTGTCATCGACTAACGTGATGTTATTTTTCAAGTCCAAATATTAAAAACAATTGAAATAGACTGAATAAATTAACCACGGGATAATATTTTCTACTGTGACGCGCCTGGTTATGACGCATTCAGTGACCTATTTCTGGGAAACTAGTACAAAGCATTCCCGTTCTGTACAATGGACCTGAAGTTTTATTAGGTTTATTCCTATAATGACATCATTAATTGCTAAAAATGAAAATCACTACATAGTATAAAACAAAGTCGCTTTCTCTGTCCCTATGTATGCTTAAATCTTTAAAACTACGCAACGGATTTTGATGCGGTTTTTTTTAATAGATAGAGTGATTGAAGAGGAAGGTTTATATCAATAATAAATTACAGTTTCTGAAGCGAAGCGAGTAGTAAAATACAATTTAAAAGACAAAATCTTCTAATATCACCAGCAGGATATTGTGTGATGATAAGTTTTCTGTTTGTTGCCATTGTTGGCAGACGGGTATACGCTGTAGTTCATGGATGTCAGCAATGCCCAGGCACAGCCAAACTGCTAGCAGTAAATATCAGACATATTGAAATCTAATTATCCTTAGATAAATTACACACAACTTCCGCTTTTCAATGTTTTAAATCAATTTCAAGGCTTTTCTAGAGGCCAGAGGATCTGATATTGTAATAGCTAGTCTAGCTGTTAATGAAAATACGAACACTTAATTTAACGCTCTTCGAGTCGGCCACGGCTATCACTACTTTCTATCATCGATCCGGAATACAATATAAATTCTCCTAATTTCAATCTTGACTACTGAAATAGAATGTGGCGTATGCTTACATTTCTTTATCATCTACCTATTTTTGTTACGGTTTTGTAGCGGTAGCCAAGATATTTGACAGATGCCTGAATCTCGCTTACGACATTTTCAAGATAAACTTGCATTTCATTGATTGATTGATTGATAATTTGCATTTCTACAAGTTCCGAACAAAAATATTTGGACATCACACGTTCGGTGGAAGATCTTCCCTTTATCGTATACTTCAAAAGTTTTAGGGGTAGGCCACTTGATTTTTCTATTCAATTTAGATTTAGACCCCCTGTCTCAATGTGAGTGGGTCATGTTCTTAGACTTTGGTGACTGCTGAACACCAGACTATTTGCAATTTAGTTTATATTAACAAATAATTATAATAGACGAAATTTCAATTATTAATCTCCGAGTTTTAGTTAATAAAAGCAAAAGTATTTTGATAGTATTATACAAATAGAAATAAAACGGTCAGATGGTCAGATTTAATTAAACAATTAAGATAACTTTTTCTATTATGTATGATCGTCCATTTCTTCAAATAAATATATTTATAGACGTTATGTAGGGTTGGGCTTTTCCCGATCATCAATCACCTGTGTCCTAGTGGTCAGTTGTAGGTTAGACTCGAAATAAGAACACAATTAAATAATAGCAGACTAGAAACGCGGTGATCTCAGAGATGCGTGCGATCGCAATGATGCCTACAAAGAGAATACCTTCTCTCTCAAATGACTGTCTAGACATCCTACCGCCATAGACTAACTCTTCAAATGTCACACGTCATCCACAGATTCACTGACACTTGCCATACGTCATTGTCTATTGAACGAGTCAATAACAAGTCTACCCATAAATGATTACGATTGCAGCGCACCATCTTCGATTCCACCCAGGTAATTAACCTGAAGTTTCTAATCTAATTTATCACAGCTATTTCCACTGATGCTCCGATATATATCACTATTTACTGATGAAAATCCAACTTAAACTCCGTCCGCTCGTAGCTGGAATAGCCCCTCAGGCTTACAGCGAATACGTTGGAAAAAAAACTTAAAAACGTCATAAACTACAGTGAATAATCCTATTTAACTTTTCAAGCACTGAAGTGCATCAAATTAAAATAAAACTGTTTCGATTTCACCGCGATCCACCGAGTTTGATAATTTAAACTGTAAGACATAAATCAAACTGTAAGACATAAAACGGCCGTCTGGTGTAGTGGTAAGTGACATGGTCACTACACAAGGGGGTCGCGGGTCCGAATCCCGCCAAGGGAAGATATTTGTATGATAAATATAAATGTCTTTTCCAGGGTTATGGATGATACACATACATATATGATACACATACATATATTAAATATATGTATGTGTATAATAAAAATCTTACATTTATATCCGTTATCTGGTACCTGTAACACAAGTTCTTTACGAACTTAGCACGGGACCAGTTAACGTGGCGTGATTGTTAGTAAATATTTATTTATTTATTAACAAAAAAGAAAAAAAAAATTATTATGCAAAAAAAAACACTATAAGAAACAATGCTATCAATTTTCATTAAAATAAAACTGTTGCAAGATCACGGCGGTTCATAGAGTTGGTTAGTTTACGCTGTAAGACATAAATCAAATAAAATAGTTATGTAAAAAAAAACTATAAGAAACCATTGCCGACTTAACTTTATCAGCGATATCTTAATATAATCCATCTCTGTCTCTTAATGTGAACGTCGTTGAATGATCCGAAAAGTTTCAGGCAGTTTTCTAGATTCAGCACTAAAAGTATGAACACAGTGCCTCCCAAAGCACTCAACAAACTTAACGGTATTCAGAATCTGCCCCGAGCTGAAACTATAGCTATAATTCTATATACAAGTGTACGTAGGTAACAAGTTTAAACCGCCTTCCACTCAGTCTGGTGTAACATCGTTATAATTTGCACCGGTCCTGTTCGGATATTAGGCTTACTTCATACAGGATGAGCGCCTATGCAATGTTGTAACAAAATAATTGTCTTAATATCAAATATTCACTTGATTTGTATAATACGCTAGGGAGTACGGTGCTATATAGATCCTATAGCATAAAAAATGCAAGGATATTTAAATATGTTTTATTTCATGAACATCTTAAATCTTAATATTAGTTGCCTAATGAAGAAAGCTTATCTTTCCATACTTCAGCTATTAAATGCTTTCATTTTTCCGGGATATGTAAGATGGTAGCGATCAGTAGCGGTCCGATATTTAACCAAGCGTGATTAATAGCTACTGTCATTAAGCTAAATAATTAGAGCATATTACTCACATTCATTATAATCATTTATATATTTATGCAGAACCCTGTATAGCTTAATATTACCTACGACAAGTATTAAAGATCTAGAAGAATCTCGGTCAAAAAATTTACATAGGTATTATTCCAAGCAAGTTCTTGGATATTTGCTCACGGAACTAACATAACAGTACTAAAATGAGTTACCTGTGACGTAACCACGAAAGTTAATAATATATGATTAATATTAACTAATTAATTTTACAGATTACATTTTCGCACAATATGTGTACGAATACATTAATTACATTTGAGCATATTTCTAAAAAATATAACACCAGAAGATCAAGCAAACTTAATTTTTAACTCATTCGTAAACGAATATACATTATATTATACATATATATAAATAGAATATACATTTTGTTTTCTTGCCTAAGCTGATGGTCTAGAGAGACAATATCAGCGTCACCGGGCTAGTAGGTGAATTCACGGGGCTCAAACCTGACGTTGTTACAATATGTACATATGAAGCCAACAATTCTCGTCGAATCCGTCGCTTGCGACGAAGGGCTCGTTAACCCACTGGGTTTCTAGCCGGATTTTCTCAGTGGGTCGCTTTTTGATCCGGTGGTAGATTCTGCGAAGCATGGCTCTTGCTAGGGTTCGTGTAAGCAACATCGTCAGGTTTGAGCCCCGTGAGCTCACCTACTAGCTCGGTGACGCTGATATGGTCTCTCTAGACCATCAGTTTATGTAGAAAAAAAAAAGGGAACACTATTTCGCGATAGTGATGTGACCGATAAACCCCTTATTGTGGCTGTCGCTATATTTGCAACTGACTAGGCTGATTCAGCAACCAGTCACTCTCAGCGGCGTAGACAGACCCTTATAGGAAGCACTCTCAAGAAAGAAAAAAAAGAACGAAAAGCAATTTTACCACAACTGTCATAACATGGAGCCACTAATATTTTGATTATAAATATAAATATTTAATATATTTTTTCTACAACCCTACTCTTGCAACAGTTTTATTTTTGTACTCACGACCCATTCGAAGATAGGCGGTAACCATGCCGTACGTAAAATTTTTGTTATTCCTTAATTACAGATCCTACGTCCGTATAATTCTTCTTTGTTTTTGCACTCGAACAGAAACAATGAAATCAAATCTCACGGTGAGCCAAACATCCGCATTCAACTGAAACAAAAAAAAGCGAATCGTTTGCCAACAAGTTATGAAACATTTTGACAAAATTATGATTTTTAACACATATTTAATTCGTAGTAATTGAGATGATGAGAGAAAAGAAAGAGAAATGCACCAGAATAATAACGGAATGCTACCCTAGAGAAAACAGAATTACTAGAGGAAGACAGCCAAATCGATGAGAAGACGACTTAAAGCAATTAGCTGGGTCAGGACGGTTATGTACAGCAAAGGACAGAAGCAAATGGAAATCCTTAGAGGAGGCTTTTTTCGAAAGACAAGCTGTTAAGAGGAGTGATAAGCCGAATGCCGAAATATGTTTTAGTTTAAGTTAATTTTATAGTTTTCTCTTTCTCTGTTGTTATTATTTTATATTTAGTTAAATAAGTTAAACTATGACAGCAATAAAGGCTTATTTACTAGAATTGTGATGTCTATAATCGGATATAATATATTTCTGATACACTTTACTATTCAACGGGCTGTACCTCGAACGAATGAATACACACGAATGATTTTAGCATAGATAATTTATTTAAAACTTTAGTTATGAGAAGATTGTATTTGTGGTTTATTCTTACTTTGCCTTTAACTTCTTATATAGCCTGATGGCTATCATAGTCACGATTAGGTCAACTAAATACGTTTTGTTGTTTATTTTATTAATAGCATATTCTGAGTCACGGTAACATGTATCTGGACGAGCATTTCATTAGGCTATCTCGTATGAGAATGTCACAAACTAATGAGATAGATATCTTTACTTTACGTAACCCTGTAAAAGTGTAATTTCTGAGGATCGCAATTTTTTTTTTATTGCCCTTGTAGGCAGACGAGCATACGGCCCACCTGATGGTGAGTGGTTACCGTCGCCCATGGACTTCAGCAATGCCAGGGGCAGAGCCAAGCCGCTGCCTACCGTTGTAGATATGATAAAAAAGGTTATTTATCTTCGTGCATTCAGGATTACTCCCTAATTCGAAGATTATGTAGGTCCAGAAATACCCAATTATTAAAAATAATTTAGACGGTTATTTAATTCAAGTAGAAGTCAATTATAAAAGTTACGTACTCACTAGAGATTTCCGAATAAACACGGAACGAAGCGAATTTCAAAGCGAAGACGTGAAACTTGTAAATTCTGATTACATTTTACGGTCACTGATTTGACCAGTAAAAACATTCATTCATACTTTCGCTTCCAATATGACTGTTTAAGTCGTTTGCACGAATTTATTTTTACGTCAGCTTTGTATCTCTACGCAATGTGAAATCGCAACACTCCGTTTTCTTGTTAAAAGAAAGCTATATTATTATTTACAAAAAAAAAATGCAAGATTGTTAAATAACCTAAGCTTGCTTATTTACACAAAATGTTCTTCGTTTAAATTAAAAAAATAAAATTCATATAGTTTTCTATGTTATAAACAATAAATCATTAATAATAATAACGACATTACACGTTGATAATTTAAATTATATTTGTAAAATATATACTTGATTTTAATTTCCATTGTTTGCAACAGTCCACCTTTTTTACGATTGAATCGTGATTTCGCGGTCCTAAGTTTTTATTATGTTAGGTAGATTGAAATCAAATCGTCCATATAACATCACTTTTATCGAACGCTTATATCGAACACCGTTGAGGCAGATTATAAATCTATGTTTTGATCATATTCTTTTGCCAACTTAGTTTCATCAATATAAGGATATAAATCTCGTTATCTAACTTATCTGATTTTTATATGACTGAAGCATGCAAGAAATAAACTAAAGCAATGTTTTTAACCTTAACTACCTATTAAACTTTCTCAAAGCTAATTTCCTTGCACTTTACCTTCGGCGATGTCAGTTACATAGATCCAATATAAATCGGAGGTGGCTTTCACGTGGTACCTGTCTAGACTTTACAACTTCTGAAATTACAATTTTTATTTTTCTCTTGTTAATGAGATTTGATGTCAATCATAAGCTCACAATAATAGGGGCTAAAGTATGAAGTTGCCGTTTTATTGTAATAGGTCCTTCGAATTGACATATAACCTTCATGTTTTGAGATTTTTGAGTGAAACTTTTTTCAAATTGTACCTATGAGGTTTTTCATTTAAAAAATGTGCCACATTCGATTATCGACTTTCAGTTGTTTTTTTTATTCAGCTTAGACAAAAAAGATGGATACTTCGTAAATTCTAGTAATTTTTGAATACGAGTTCCGACGCGGAACTAACGCTGCAGAAGCAGCTCGCAATATCAATGTTGCATTTGGAGAAGGGACTACTGATGAACGCACCGTGCGATTTTGGTTTAAACGCTTTCGTGATGGAAATTTTGATTTGAAAAACGAACCACGCGGAAAACCGCCCACACATGTCAATAACAATGAATTGAAAGACATGGTGGAAGCCGATCCTAGCCAAACTACCTAGAAATTAGCGGCACGGTTTAACGTTACCTTACCAACAATATCGACTCATTTGCGTCAAATCAATAAAATAAAATAAATATGAAAGATGGGTGCCTCATGATTTGACTAATGTGCAGAAAGAAACGTTTGTTGAAACTTGTGTAGCCTTGTTGTTGAATCTATATAGAAATGAAGGAATATAAAATCGTGACATGTGATGAAAAGTGGATTCTTTACGATAACCGTAAGCGAAAAATGCAATGGCTGACCCCAGGTCAAACGCCGCAACATTGTCCTAAAACAAATCTTACCAATAAAAAGGCAATGCTAACTGTTTGGTGGTCTCAGCATGGTGTTATTCCTCTTTTTGATTTTTCCTCTATTTTGGCTCTGTTTAATACTATCTAAATTTTTTTTAGCAATTTAGACAGATATACAAAAATAATAAAATCCTTTGAGTACTCTGCCAATCAATTTATCGTTAGAGTCGATTAAGCTGAATAAACAAATGATTTTAGAAAGAAAATGATAACATATTTTTGGTTTAGTGTAGAGCAAATGAACATGAGTTAAAATTTCTTTATTTATTTAAAAAAAAGTACTGCCACATCACAAACATTTAACATTGAAAATAACTTAAACTATTTAATTTATGGCCTGATGCATGTGACAATAATGGCGTACATAACATTGGCAATTCATCGGCTCGAAGATGGAATACAATAATTAAAGAAAAAAAGAATGCCTAATGAATAATTATTTATTCGATATCATAGCTTGACATTCTAATTTTATTTATTTATATGATGTAAGTAGAAAGTTGAAAGTAGATCTTTTTAATCTAGTATAGTATGGTATAGTATGGAATGGCTTTAATGTGCGCTAAGTTGTATACTATCTCCTATGAACAGGGCCTAGAAGCAGTCCGCTTATCCAATATAATCAATCGTATCTCGATATAAAAACAATTTTACTTGTTAAGCTAAGAACGATTACTTGTCGTTTGTTTACCTTATTAGGTTTAGGTTTTATTAATTCTTCTACTATTGCTATTTAATAAAATACTATGAACTTTTGAATATAATTTCGAAATTCGTACCAGCCACCATCTGTGTAGTTCCCATGAGCGGTTTTCGTAACTACTTCATTTATGGCGAATCTCGACAATGCTTTTGCGTATCGTTAAAATATACGAATGAGTTAAGCTCGCTTTTGTTCATGAAATTTATAAATGTATCAAATTTCGTCTTTATATTTTTGTGAACGGCTTAAGCGCTAAAAATAAATAAAACATTTGTTCATTGTGTTATATAGTATATCGTGTTTAATCAAAAACTTTATAATTTTAGGACGAGACGGGCCGATTAATGAGAAGAAATATTGTAAGATACGCTATCCTCGCCTACGTCATCACGCTACAGAGGGTGTCTCTTAGGGTAAAAAGAAGATTTCCAACATGGCAACACGTAGTTGACTCCGGTAGGTACATACCAATCCAATAGTCACTTGTTTTTTTGTTATTTAACTCTCTCAAACTATCAACGGTGTTTAATATCAAACTGCTTGGTTTCGGCATATTGACAAAGAAAGTAGGTTTGAAAAATAATGTCTATATATTTAATGTCTAAATAATCTTATCTCTTGCAGGTCTTATGTTGGAAAGCGAGAGAAAAGTTTTTGAAAAGATGGACGGCAAGAGTCCTATGTCCAAGTATTGGATGCCGTTAGTATGGGCGACGAATATAATAAACAGAGCCAGGAAAGAAGGCCTAATAACCAGTGACCACATAGTGCAAACGTTGTTGGTGGAGCTATCTGACATAAGACGAAGATTGGGGGCGCTCATTGGTTATGACACCGTTTGCGTACCACTCGTTTATACGCAGGTTTGTATATGTCATTATATTAATTAATTTTTGTTTTCGTGTATTTAATTAGAGCATTGCGACGTTTGTCGCAAGCTAACTAATGGCCTTTTTGAACTCCAATCACAACCCCGTTACTTTTTCACCGAAACGCTCGATCCTGAAGCAAAGGTGTTGATAAGCTAATGACACCGCCTTGCTGGACGCCACATAGAGAGTACATCCATCGATTCTCTCAGTAGACGGGTGATCGGGAGCTTGATGGGGTCATAGCGGGTCGTGGCCCGCCTTATATCCGGCCTTATATGTATGTATGAAAAAGTGGAACTGGCACTTTTTCATAATCTAAACACACAAAACGACAATGTGTTGTGTCATGGGCTTTTTCGTTCAAACCCATCCCTTAATGTCTGAAACAGTTACCGAGATTTCTGTCAGGCAATTTTCTATCCGCCCGCCTCTGCTTGGAGGAATAACACAGAGAGTATTCGGTAATCTAAATCTTTTTTTTTTTCATAAGAAGATGTGTAAATCCGGGATGGATGGACGAAAATTTAATCCACCTTAAAATAAATAATAGTTCTAATACCGGTTAAATTTCTCCACGCTTCTAGAATCTAGAGACGTCTTTAGAATATAATCTTTAAATGCCATTTTGTAGGAGAAAAGAGTTTATATTTAAAAAATATAACTAGTCAGCTCATAAGTATTGTCACACAGTAAAAACTTTTCTTTTAGAATGCTGGCCACAAAAAAGTTTATTGAATTCGAATTTCGAACTGTTCATGAAAATAAATATGTATACTTTTAGAATTTTACTCATATTTAAATATGGAGGGGACGCTTAAAGAAGACCGTGTTGCAGTTATTGCGTTGCATCGTTGCGGTTACGCGCCAATTCAAATTTTTAACATACTGAAAAATTTGAATATAACCAAAAGATTCGTTTATCGTACCATCAAACGGTACAATGAAGACTCTAGTGTAGATGACAGGTCAAGAAGTGGTCGCCCTCGGTCTGTTAGGACTCCAGCAGTGATAAAAGCTGTGAAGGCGCGAATTCAAAGAAATCCCAAACGTAAGCAGAAACTGTTGGCCCTTCAGATGGGGTTAAGCAGAACCACGGTGAAAAGGGTGTTAAATGAAGACTTAGGGCTTCGGGCATATCGAAGAAAAACAGGACATCGTTTGAATGCTCGTCTAATGGACCTGAGACTGAAGAGATGCCGCGCTTTGTTGAAGCGGTACGCGGGAAAAAAATATCGGGAAATTCTTATTTCGGATGAAAAAATTTTGACCGTAGAAGAGAGCTACAACAAACAAAATGATAAGGTGTACGCACACAGTAGTGAAGAAGCGAGCAACTGTATTCCGCGTGTCCAACGAGGTCATTATCCATCCTCGCTCATGGTATGGTTGGGAGTTTCTTATTGGGGCTTAACAGAGGTACATTTTTGTGAGAAAGGTGTAAAAACGAATGCAGTTGTGTATCAAAATACAGTCCTGACGAACCTTGTGAAACCTGTTTCTCATACCATGTCCAATAACAGGCACTGGGTATTCCAACAAGATTCGGCGCCAGCTCATAGAGCGAAGAGCACACAAGACTGCCTGGCGGCGCGTGAAATCGACTTCATCCGGCACGAAGACTGGCCCTCCTCCAGTCCAGATTTGAATCCGTTAGATTACAAGATATGGCAACACTTGGAGGAAAAGGCGTGCTCAAAGCCTCATCCCAATTTGGAGTCACTCAAGACATCCTTGATTAAGGCAGCCGCCGATATTGACATGGACCTCGTTCGTGCTGCGATAGACGACTGGCCGCGCAGATTGAAGGCCTGTATTCAAAATCACGGAGGTCATTTTGAATAAACTTTAGTGTCATAAGAATCTATGTTTTGTTAAGTTCATTTTGGTATATGAATGGTTACATAACGAATAAAATTGTTTCAATTATTTTACATTAAACATGTGACAGAATTTATGACCTGACTAGGTATATAATGAAATTATGAAATAAAATGTTAATACAATCGTTATCGTGTTAAGTTCACATCCACTTTGATTCATTTGAATGGACATTAGACGTTCAGTCGTTCAGAATTATCTCGCATAATTGAGTCACTTAAGTGGTATAGTATAAAGTCTAAATAGCGACAAAACAAGAAAACTTGACGGTCGCCACAACCTAGCAGCCGTGTGAGCTAATTCGTTCCGATGATAAAACACAGAATAACAATGAAAACGAAACATGCGGGCGAGGTTTTGTGGCTCGTGTACGTGATACATGACGTACTCGCGTGTTATTGTTTTTTTTTTTTTTTGTAATATTGTACCCAGTAATCTGTTAATTCGTTTCGATTCTTATTTTAGAACAATGCGTTCCAACAAACAGACGGGTTTGCTTTTTTTTTATAAAACTTTTATTTAAACGCGAGCACGGAAACGTGAATTATTCCTTGTGTTAGATGAACCTCTCCAATTTCCTAAATAATCTTCTTGTAAAGGTTGACTGGAAGATAAGCTCGCCCAGCGTACCTACTTTAAGTTTAAAGTTGAAATTTTCGCCATTAACTTTTTCTGTATGCTGTCGTCGATACCTAAGGGCAATTAAGTATTTTGTGTTAAACTGAAAATTATGCAATACTGAAAAAGATTATTTATTTCAGATTTTGCATCTATATTATATTCATTAACAATAACATTTCACATAGAATACAAAAAATATAAATCGTGTAATAAAAATGAAACCCGCAAAATTATAATTTGCGTAATTACTGGTGGTAGGACCTCTTGTGAGTCCGCGCGGGTGGGTACCACCGCCCTGCCTATTGCTGCCGTGAAGCAGTAATGCGTTTCAGTTTGAAGGGTGGGGCAGCCGTTGTAACTATACTGATACCTTAGAACTTATATCTCAAGGTGGGTGGCGCATTTACGTTGTGGATGTCTATGGGCTCCAGTAACCACTTAACACCAGGTGGGCTGTGAGCTCGTCCACCCACATAAGCAATGAAAAAAAAACAATAACAACAATTTCGGAATAAAATATAAATAATAATAAAAATAAAAATGAATGTAAAAACTACCTTAACCTTAAGGCTGGTTTGGATCTAGATTGCTTAACATGCACACATGTCGAGTGTTCCAGATCCATTGCGAACAGCCGCAGGTAGCCATTGCAACTGACCCGCACGCGGCGTATCGCAACCCTCAGACACAGCCCACAGAGTTTCTCGCCGGATCTTCTCAGTGGGTCGTGTTTTCGATCCGGTGGTAGATTCTGCGAAGCACGGCTCTTGCTAGGGCTCGTGTTAGCAACGTCGTCAGGTTTGAGCCCTGTGAGCTCACCTACTAGTTAAGGTTACGCTGAAATAGCCTCTCAAGGCTCTTTTTCAGCTTAGGTAGGAAAAAAAAGGCGTATCGGGGAAGCGAATCGTTTACGATTCATAGCTGCGATGCTATCTATGAACGTCCTTGTTTTTTGTTCTTTTCAGGTGGTAACTTTGTCCCTGTACACTTATTTCGTTGCGGCATTGATGGGCCGTCAACTGGTCCCTCCGGCGCCCGGAAGTACCTCCAAGTACGAACCTGACGTATACTTTCCGCTCTTCACAGCTTTACAGGTAATTCTACTAACAAAAAAATGCCTTAGGCATCCGATTTGATAAACGTCACATAACATCTGATTTTTTCGTTTATATTACGAGTATTGTAATACTGTATTGTATACTGTAATAATTTGTATTGTAATAATACTGAGATGTTACTTTAAGGAAGATTTTTGTTTTGATTTTGTTCTTTTTTTGTTTTTTGTTCTTTTTTGTTATTCTTTTGTTAATGCACCTACCGTGCATTATCTCTGCACCAACCTATGGTCGACTGGAAGAGAATGCCCATGTCATTAAGTCCGCCTGTGTACAACTTTTGTTTTGTGCATAAAGTATAAATAAATAAATATTGTACTAAAGTAATAGCCTTGGGGTATTGGCCTTTCGTGGTTATTGTAAAAAAAAGAACAAACAATTTTCTGAATTCGCAACGTATCCGGAACGTATTGTAAGCGATTATTAAGACCAATATATTGTAAGTTCTGTTCTATATAGATTTCTATCGTCCTTGTTAATCTTGAATGTTTATTGAATTCCGAGCACGTGGCACTGCACAATCCGGGACTAAGTACACTTGTACCCGTCCTCGTCCACGTGAATTCGCTTGCTCTAGTTTATATTGTGAATATAAATATTGTTTAGATTTTATAAGTGACAGGCAATACTGGAAAACCTGTTAATCAGAGGAAAACGGCTGGATCGACCCCGGCTGATTAGAGCAATCTTTTTTTGTCTTAGAAACAGTCGAGTGTACATCCCATAAGTAAACGGTCATAATCGTTAATGTAGAACAACAATACCGGGACCTATCCAGGTTGCTGCCTAGTGCGAAGCTCGCTACTCAATTCCCATATCATATGAAAAAGGTCATGTCATAACTCTCGGCTCGCTGGCAACCTCTGGCTGAATAGTACGAGCAAAAATTATGTTTGGAATCGCAGTGTGCATGACCGCAGCGGTTCCAGTTACTAGGGATTAACTTTGCTCTGGTGACACGCTGTGCGATGGTAAAAGGAGACGGCGAAATCATCTCAAACATTCAAATCACTTCAGAGCCTTCAACAAAACAAAATAACAACAAAAAACGAAATTCCTTTATTGACCCAGAGGTTCCAAACTGTCTGTGAGATTGGTCTCATGCGTGCAATAATGTTTCTCTTAGTTCAAGACACCTAATATTTTAGAAGCTAACTTGGCTTTACCGTTCGTTTAAAATTCAATTACAACTAATAAATCAAAGTATTAACTACTGCTACTGCTCCCTATCTTCTGTCCGTAGCTCACCTAAATTTCTATCTAACTTGTTTATTCTTAGCCCTCTAGATCCTCTGATCCTCCGGGAGCCTCTGCTTCCAAACTTTTTGTAGAGCATTTCATGCCTTTTCTTCGTTTTATTTGTAATTTTATTACAACAGTCGTATGGTACCTATTTATAACACGATGCACCCAGGTCTAATAAATAAGATACAGAACACTTCTTTGAATATGGTGTGATTTAATCCCAGGTTCGGTATGATTTTTAATCGTGTTAGTTGTGAGCGCGCAAGAGTCGCCGGCATCGTCCGGCTTTATTTTTTCACTTCTTAAGATATTATACCCATTATTCCAATGATGTTGAGATCTTGACCTGGCATCTCAATAAATTTTGTAGTGTATAGTGGTGGCAATCAGTGTACCTAATTATTCTGTAGACCGCATTAAAACTGACTTCATAAATTCTTTCCTTTCAGTTCTGCTTTTACGTGGGATGGTTGAAAGTAGCTGAAGTTTTAATTAATCCTTTCGGAGAAGATGACGATGACATCGAACTAAATTGGCTTATTGACAGGCACATAAAGGTTTGTGTAATATTTTATTTATTTATTGTTTAGATGTATATAGGAGCACACAGCCCACCTGGTGTTAAGTGGTTACTGGAGGCCATAGACATCTTCAACGTAAATGCGGCATGCACCTTGAGATATAAGTTCTAAGGTTTCAGTATAGTTACAACGGCTGCCCCCACCCTTCAAACCGAAACGCATTGCTGCTTCACGGCAGAAATAGGCGGGGCGGTGGTACCTTCCCGTGTGGACTCACAAGAGGTCATAGAAATATATTTGTAAAGTAAATACAGTATGTCAAACTCAGACCTAATATTAATGGAATTTCTCTTCGTCTCTTACGTGGCGTTTCACGTCACATTTTCTACGTGGCGTTAAATACCCTTGGGACTTCATATCGTGTCTGAAGACTTGGGATACAAGTTTTGGTTGCCGCGCACAACACTACAGATATGATTAGAATTAGACGGTTAGGTAGTATTACCGGGCTCATCTAAGTCAATGAAAAATACTACAAATGACAGACTTTTTAAATTGTATAGCGCACTCATGAATCATAAACGTTTTGTAGAAAAGCAAATGTAATGGAACCAGACTATCATATCGAATAAATGTGAAATACAATTTTGTTTGTGCTGAGAATAAAATAAGATAAAATTTTAAAATCATTAATGACTAACTTTTGTTCCTTCACACACAATTTAGTTACAATTTTCCGAAAACAACCCCTTTGAACATATTAGTAAATGTATAGTGATTTTATAGTTAATAATGAATATTATATCCAGTATAAAGGTTGCTTTGACTACGAGCAGTTGTGGGATTATGACGATTAAAAAAAAAAACAACTACCTACACATTCACATAAAAACCTTCTAATTGAATTGCCGTGGCCCAGTTAATTAAATCTATACTTTTGATTTTTATTTAGAGTTGAACATAATTAAAACTACTTTTTACGCACAACAGTCGTCCATGAAAACTGTAAAATATTCTAAATATCGGATATACTATATCGGATAATACTATAGTGACGATAAAAACCGGGAGATTAAGGATTCAAATAATTTTAATTATGATTACGATTCACGAAAATAATATCGGCGTAGAACACTTTCTCATATTCCATTAATATTATTTAATCTATCCAAAATAATATTTTCGCTACTAAATCATCTAGTTTGGTCACGTAGATTTAGGCAGTCTAAGATATTAATTTTTGTTTTGTTTACATGATAGGCCGCGTCGTATGGTTCAATATTAATAGAACATTAAATTGTAGGCGTCACGAACGAAGTCCCGTTTTAAATACGATATATTGTTTACTATTTTTTTTATTTTCTTTTTATTGCTTTGATGGGTGGACGAGCTCACAGCCTACTTGGTGTTAAGTGGTTACTGGAGCCCATAGACATCTACAACGTAAATGCGCCACCCACCTTGAGATATAACTTCTAAGATCTCAGTATAGTTACAACGGCTGCCCCACCCTTCAAACCGAAACGCATTACTGCTTCATGGCAGAAATAGGCGGGGTGGTGGTACCTACCCGTGCGGACTCACAAAAGGTCCTACCACCAGTAAGAACCTACCACCAGTAATAACTAAAACTAACTAAACTAAAACTTCAATTGAATTTTGCAGGCAGCCTATATGATTGTTGACGAGATGCACGAAGAGCATCCTGAACTGCTGAAAGATCAATACTGGGAAGAGGTGGTCCCCAAAGATTTACCGTACACCGTAGCCTCAGAACATTACCGTCGCCATGAGCCCCCTTGCTCAGCTGACCACTACAAAGTAAAAGCAGAAGACGCTGTCTATGCTAACGTTCAAGCACCCAGAAAGAGTCACGATGAAACTTACGCTGATTACGTAAGTTTTGCTCATAATTAATGATTAAACTAGCGACCCGCCCTCGCTTCGCTTCGGAAACATTAAATTTTATTATTGATAGGCGAAGCCCGCCATGTTGCGCGCGGTACGACAATAACTGCGCGTGACGCCGCGGAGCGAAGCTAGTCTAAAAAAAGTAGCCTAAGTAACTCCTTATATCATCAGCTACATATTAGTGAAAGTCTTGCCGAAAAGAGATTAGCCGGAACAAACAGACAGACAGACAGACAAAAATTATAAAAAATGTTATTTTGGTGTATGTACCGTATATAGATGCATATTATTATGCATGTAGTAAAAAGCGGTTATTTCAATACTACAAACAGACACTCTAATTTTATTTATATGTATAGATAGCACGTGAGTTCTTGATGTGAATTCGATGTACTTACTAAATCAGTCTTAACCTGATTTGGTAAATTCTTACCGTAGTAAAATTTTCAGCAGCTTTATTTATTATTACCTAAGCACTATGCATTAACCGTATTTGCCGAATCGAATTTTCAGAAATGTAGTATACACATTAAAAATTGACGTATACATACACCTGTACCACAACTCGAAATAATCGCACTTATAAAACCTTACGGGGCATCATATTATGATCCATACATCCATTTCTTGTTACAATAAAAATATAAGATGTGATAAATAAATGATTGGTCTAGACTCGTCTTAAAATGTCTTGATAGTAAATGTCTAATGATTTTTACTAACAAAAAATGATATTTTGCTTATGCTTTTCTTCAAATAGAATCTAAAAAGTCAAGATACGGTATGAACTACGAGTAATTTATACAGCTTTTATTCAATTCTAGCTGAGTCCCGCGATGTTACTCGCGGTTATAGTCGTACCGCGGGTGACGCCGCGGGGCGAAGCTAGTCTAAAAAAAGTAGCATAAGTTCCTCCTTATATCATCAGCTACCTATCAGTGAAAGTCTCGTTAAAATCGGTCCAGTCGTTCCAGAGATTAGCCGGAACAAACAGACAGACAGACAAAAATTGTAAAAATGTTATTTTTGTGTATGTAACGGTCGTCTGGTATAACGGTCGTAAGTGACATGGTCACTACACACGGGGGTCGCGGGTTCGAATCCCGCCAAGGGAAGATATTTGTAAGATAAATATAAATGTCTTTTCCAGGGTTATGGATGTATATTAAATATATGTATGTGTATAATAAAAATCTTACATTTATTTCCGTTATATGGTACCCGTAACACAAGTACTTTACGAACTTATCACGGGACCAGTTAACGTGGCGTGATTGTTAGTAAATATTTATTTATTTATTTATTTATTTATGCACCGTATATATATTCATATGCATGTAGTAAAAAGCGGTTATTTCAATTCACACCAATTTTATTTATATTATTCAAAATAAGGCTAGTGAATAATGTAATCAGATGAATGAATTCGTTAAAATATTTCAGGAAAGTGTGGACACTCCCTTAGTTGAAAGGCGAAAAAATTGGTTCCAGCGACAGATATCGAGGATGGGCTCGGTACGGTCCGCTTCAACGGCGTATTCATCGGGAGGCCTCTTTGGACGAAATCGACACAATTCTGTTGTCTATTCGAGTCCTGAAGCAGGCCAGCCCGTGGCGCCACCTCCCCCGCACCACAAGATGTCTTTATATGAGCGACTTGTTGGTCGCAAATCGGGCAGAGGGCAGCATCGACAAAATTCAAGACACGGTACTTATTCACTTGATATTTGAATTTTGATATTTGAATTTCACTTGATTTTGAAGTCGTCGTGGTCTAAAAGATAAGACGTTCGGTGCATTCGTATCTAGCGATGAAACGGTGTTCTAATCCCGCTGGCGTGTACCAGTTTTTCTAATGAAATACGTACTCAACAAAAGTTCACTATTGACTTCCACGGTGAAGGAATAACATAGTGTAATAAAAATCAAACCCGCAAAATTATAATTTGCATAATTACTGGTGGTAGGACCTCTTGTGAGTCCGCACGGGTAGGTACCACCACCCTGACTATTTCTAGCGTGAAGCAGTAATGCGTTTCGGTTTGAAGGGTGGGGCAGCCATCGTAATTCTACTGAGACCTTAGAACTTATATCTCAATGTGGGTGGCGCATTTACGTCGTAGATGTCTATGGGCTCCAGTAACACTAACTTAATACCAGGTGGGCTCTGAGCTCCTCCACCCATCAAAGCAATAAATAAAAAATATATGAACATTATTTACGTTTTAAGTCAATTTACTAAAACAGATTAGAAATCTAGTAAAAAAACGAATGCTTTATGTGAACTGATTGCAAAATCAACAGATTATCCTATTTCCTATAATTTATTGTTCTTTAACACGTTTAACCTTACTCCTGCTAATTATTTTTATATAATTTGAATTAAACGCCTACACCAGAAAGAATTTTCCTTAAAAAAAAACAACAGAAATGTCTGTTTTAGAAAGGTTATAACAATTCTCTTTTAATGCGATCAATTGATAATAATATTGTTTTTCAAAGCAAAACTGTGATTGTTTTAAAAGTCTTAAGATCGTTAATTTTACTACAATTCGTTGTTGCAGGTGGCCAAAAAAGTAATGGATCCGCCGTTCCTATTACCCTGCGGAACAGACCTCGTATACCCACACCGGACGTGACGAAAGAGGTCATGGACCGTGAAAATCGTATCGCAATGGGTATGCAGAACATGGGTGTAATAATGGCTCACCAAGGCTATCAAAATGAAGTTCCCGTATTAGGTGCACTGGTCTTATCGCCTATACAGGAATTGGATAGTGGTTCCGTGAACAACACATTACACGCAGGGCAGCCTGGCACCACGGCTCTGGCGCAGGCAGTGTTGGCACCCGGTGGACTAACACCAATGCTCACTACTGCACCTGTTAACTTAACACCGATGGGTGTGTCCCAGCTCACAACTATAGTGAGCTCAGCGCCATCGACGCCACGAGCTGAGCGTGGCCCAGCTGATGGCTCCGGTGGTTCACCGCAATCTCCAAGAGCGACCATTACAGAGCTCCCTCCATCGGATCGTGAAAGTAATCATAGCGGCACACCTCCAGATTTCGCGAGGAAACCAGGTTCTAAAAGAGGAGAGGTCTATGTATAGAGGAAATACGAAGCGCCCCGAAAACTGTACTTGTAAGTGGTGCTGAAAGTATTGTGTGATTTCAAGAATTTTGTACAGAGCAACACGACTGACACAATTGAAGGAACTTCATTCGAACCAAGCGAAGAGCTCGTATGAGATGTTGAATGAATGAAAATTATATTGAATTTAATAAATTAATAATTTTAAAATTATGCACAAACAGGGATTGATTGTATAGCTTTCTATAAAGATTTTTTAGTTAATTTAGCTGTTTTTTTTCCCGAGCATTTTATCCTCACAATAGATTTGGTGATAATCGTTGACGGCTTTGCTCGCCTTTCGGCATACGATTTTGGTTGGAGATTACAACTCATTCGCATAAGGAATATGAATTAAGTTGCAATGATCACTCGATCAAAAGCAAATATTGATTATATTATTCATAGTTTTTTTATACACCAAATCTCACACTTGAGCTAAATTTCACGAAGTTGCTTTTCTGACTGTCATAGCTTGGAGTTAGAACCCAGTGGTCATCGGAATGCCTAGTCTACATATAGGATATTTAATCAGTAATTCGTCACAAGGGTGATGTGGCTAATGCTATACATAACATTCAACTGTACGTACCTTCAACGAAGCAAAACGATCACAATCAACCTGCCGATTTTCCTAAAAATTAAACAAAAAACATACAGAATTCAGTTCTCGAACCAGGTACGGGAAATCTGATTTCAATTATTCCACTAGTTTTTGCAATCAGTTATTCGAGCAAAGAGCTAAACTAAGCGAGTTATTCTGTTCTTGTTACTTTTAAACAGTTGATACTCAGGTGAGTGGCGAAAATTGCTTTGTATAGTCGTTTTTCTATAGTTTTACCTATTAAAAAAACGATAAAGTTGATGTTTAGTTGCTAATTAGAAATCAACCTCTCTAAATTCACATTTGTTAGTTGGTTGATCTTTGTTCGCCTTCTTTGTGGTCGTAGTTCATTTTTTGGTATTCTTGTTTTCACTTCATTTAAGGTTTCTGACATAAAACTGATAATATATAAGAAATTAATAGATATGGTACACGTCATAATTTAGTGTACATTAAGTGTTTTTTTTTTATTAACTATTCTTATTATGAAATAGATACTAATAAAGCTTTCCCAAAGCGTAGACAGGTAGCGGTAATTCCATCATATCCAGAAACGTTATGACTTATTTTATGACCGTAATTTAATTATTTTACAGTGAATGTAATGTAACATAATAGGATCCAATAGCCTACAAAACACCTTTTTTCATATTTTTTAAGCTTAGGTGGGTGGACGAACTCAAAGCCCACCTGGTGTTAAGTGGTTACTGGAGCCCATAGACATCTACAACGTAAATGCGCCACCCACCTTGAGATATAAGTTCTAAGGTCTCAGTAGGTATAGTTACGAACGGATGGCCCACCCTTCAAGCCGAAACGCGTTACTGCTTCACGGCAGAAATAGGCGGGGTGGTGGTACCTACACGTGCGGACTCACAAGAGGTCCTACCACCAGTGTAGCCTTTGCCTTGAATAATTCATCCAATCTGTCTATTCCAATGTGTAATACAATGAACTTCTTTCGAGTATCTACATGAGTTTCTTTTATTTTTGTAAATACATATTTAGCACAGAAAAACATCACTAGGAAAATTAACAAATTAAAAAACGAAATTAGCATCTTCACCGTTATTAATTAGGACCGTAAATGTCTATACAACAATGTTTAAACGCTCCTGAATCGCCAATAGCTAAGTACATACTTTTAACCAAACGAGACAGTACAACATCTTGCCGATTTTGAGCGTAAACCATTAATGCGATCAAATTTGTATGTACCCCGCTAAATTCGATTAAAAATGCGGAGGTTTTCGGTGCTGTTAGACAATTTAAGGAATCCTATAAACTCCTCCTTTCAATGGTAGATCATATTGCTAGCTAATACGGCCGCACCAATATCGTGCCTATTTCTGATTTAAAACAAAAATACATTTTGATATGAAGGATCGGATAACTGTTGCTAATACAATTGAGATTTTGATTTCATTCTCGCTGTAGTATCTGTAAGCCTCCGAATCGTATCAGATGAATCGAATCGAATTGTAGCCGTATACTGAGACCTTAGAACTTATATCTCAAAGTGAGTGGCGCATTTACGTTGTAGATGTCTATGGGCTCCAGTAACCACTTAACACCAAGTGGGCTATGAGCTCGTCCACCCATCTAAACTATAAAAAAATGAACCGCTAGATATATACATTCTATAAACCCATCTCAGTTAATAAGAAATTATAATCAATTTTTTCCGTGAATTTGGTTTCTAACATTTATTTAAAAATACAGTATATTTATTATGTTGTATTATTTGATATGATATACTAATTATTCCGTACCTAATTATTTATTAGATCGTAAACAAAATCTAGACGGCAACGGAAAAATATCAATTATACTTTTGAAAAAGAAATGCCTGAAACACAGGAGCCTAAATTCACTCGAGGCGAAAAATGTATTTTCATTCATTTAATAGTATCATTTTTCTTTATAATAATATTAATAATCATTTATTTTGTACATATATGCGTAGTGCAACACAGACCCAACGAGTTATTCTGGATAACGCGCAGAACTAATAAAGGCAAGTTTAAATTCCATTCGATCCTTGCGGATTAATTATCCGTCATCCAAGATACATATTAAAGGAAGCGTCATACGTATTTATCTAGGAATTACGCAAAATCGTGATCAATATTTATATGGGTACTAAAAACAAAAAAAAATGTGTCGAGTGTCTAGTGTGAATATTTAGGTGATATGTCATTTTTATTTTAAAGTACGTAAATGTATTAATTTCTTCTTCTTAGTCGCATACTTCATTGCTGAAGGTCGTGTCCCTGAAAGCCCTTCGTGGCTCTCTGTACCATCGGCTTTCATTTCCTTCGGTTTTCGGCTTCTCTCAGGGCGGTCGCAATAGAAACTCCAGTGAGCGCAGTTATCTGGTCTGACCAACGGTTTGGCGGCCGGCCAGCGGGTTTTTTCCCTTCTACCTTGCCCACCACAGTCAATTCCACCTATTCTATTCCGAACTAGTGAAAATGAGTTACCCTTTCGGTGTGACTTCATGAAACTATTCGCGCACCACCTATTGCACTATGATGACATTATGGCATAAACTTTCCTTAGAATGCAAACAACAATTCTACTAAGTTAAACCGATAAACAGTTTACGAATGTATATAGGTCAATCATACAAACATCAAGTTTCATATGTACATTAGTGATGAAGTTGTATGGAATAAAATTTCGAATTCATTTGACCTGCCACAACGTCAATGCACATAAATATTGTTTAGCTGTGACTGTGACAATGTCTTTCGAATAAAATATTGCATTTTCCCCTCTTTTTATTATATATTTACATAGATAAATAGTCCCCCACCTTATCAAAATTGCAGTAATGTTTTGTTTTGTTTTGTGAAAACAAGGTCATAAACCTTCAAAAATACTTATACCATAATAATATATGTTGATAGAGATTTTAGATATATATATATATATATATATATGGATTATATGGATAGGTATATTTATTAGATCTCACGTTAATGATATACTTCTTAAAATTTTGACGTTTCATACACTACTTAACTTATACATAAAGGAAAAATATTTACCTACTGTTCTTAAATTCAAGTGACAACTATATAAGTTTGTCAAGTTTTAAAAATTTAAAAGTTGTGTTGAACCTGGTTGAAACTACGTACGATGTCATTTAAAAAAAATGTGTTTTCTGGCATTCCATACTATAATATTTGATTGTGAAAGTGTGCTTGTTTGGTTTTTTTTGTGCTATTTGTTTTTATTTCACATCAAATAAAAAAGAAGCAATGGATTGACATGATTATTCTAAAGTAATAGTTTTAGATCACAAGCTATGTCGCTACCTTTTATCCTGATAAAACATTTCGTTCCCACAGGAAATCATGTATTATTATTTTTAGAAAAATTGCGGAATTTCGTTTGTTTAATTTTCAAGATAGTTTGTGAGATTAGTGTGTAATAGGTCCGCAGATCTTTGGTTTCCCTTTATTTAAAAGACGCATAGCGTATTCGTATATGCTTTTATCATGCTCACGAATACATGTATTAATATTAATAGTGACACAAAACTCATTGCCAGCTTTCGGCGACGGGCAAAGCCGCGTCTACAGCTGATTTTTTAATAATTACTCGTAATATTGATTACAGAGCCGTTCCATAGAAACGAATCTTATTATCCTATTGGTTTCATTTATTTGAACAAGAATCCTCACAAAATCATGTGCAATGTAATATTGCTGCGGGTTCAATGGTCACTGGCCCCAGCTCACTGCGCATCAATACGATCTGACCCGGATTTGGCTAATATGTTGGACTTGTGGCGTATTAAATACAAAACGAAAGACGATCGTTTCCTCGGTTGGTATTCATTTATGTACAGTTTTGATTGTTGGACGTAGACAAGACGACTATATTACCGATCTGGAAACTGGTCTCAAATATTTTCATAATACAACTTGAACATATGAGATAGAAGTCATTATGGTATTGTTCTTGGGAGATATGGACAAGTGTACTGGTGGTAGGTACTATAGCGACCAAGCAGATACGAATGATGTGCCGGTTTTTATATTTACTCCGGCAAATTTATGCTTAAATCTCGGCTTAGTTGTAGTAGACACGAATACTCGCACTAGATGTCTTACCTTTTAAAAAACCGATGATTATAGCAATTTGGCTTGCCCGATAACTTGCATAGTAAGAAAATGCAATAGGAAATATGTTATTTTCTAATATTGGATGGACCAGCAGTATTATACGTTTTCCACGCGTCGGTTATTTTGTTCTGTTCGTGTAATGGGATGGGATAGATTAGCAACATAATGGTTCAATCAAGGTAACGATTGTCCGCAAAGTTTTTAATATAAATATATCCGTTACAGAACTAAAAGTAAAAAAAACCATAATTCACTGGCAATTTAATAGAATAGATTTTCAAAACAACATTGGATTATTCCTGCACGAAAATGTCACGTCTATTATTCCATACGATGGTTAGTAATATAAACTATTCACGTCCAAATTAAAATGAAATGAAAATTAGTTTAAAAGCTAACAAACCCTCTAATTTATCGCGGAGAAGACAAAAATATAAGCTACCGAAGACTTAATAATGGATTACATGATGTGTGTAACGACTATAGGATTACGGTCCAAAATTACACGTCATTACGGATCCTCCCGATCCATTAACGGTGCTTTTAGGTACCACAAGCACCGGTCACCATCCGAATTAACCCATAGACACAGAGAGCCCACTGAGTTTCTCGCCGGATCTTCTCAGTGGGTCGCGTTTCCGATCCCGTGGTAGATTCTGCGAAGCACTGCTCTTGCTAGGGTCAGTGTTAGCATCACTCCAGTTTGAGCCCCATGAGCTCACATACTAGTTAAGGTTACGCTGAAATAGCCTCTCAAGGCTATCAGCTTAGGTAGAAAAAAAAACGGTCCAAAGTGACTGTTGCTTGCAGCACCATGAGTAGGTATGTCTATCAGTACATGAACGATTCACCTGCTAAAAATATTTTGCCGTATTAAATTGGCATGCAAAAAAAAGTTGATTCGCGACATAGTCGAATTCCTCGATACGAATACACCAGCAGCATTTCCAATTACGTAAATCTGGTTCTTCAGAATGCTTAAAGAAGCGCAGAATTAAACGTTTAAGGCTTATAAGTTTGGAGTAATTTTGAAATCGTATGTGTTCTAATGATGACCATTGGATCTTCCCGTTCTAATTTTCAGTAACAACCATCAGTCCAATTTCACCAGACGTCCGAGATCATGGTCACGAACAAATGTTCTTAATAAATTGGGATGTAATATTTAATAATAAAAGTAAGTAATTTTTAAAGTTCTTCATTATAATATTATCGGACAATCTTACGCCAAGAATTGCACTCCCAAAAACTAAACACTATTTAGACTAGTAACCACAACGTTAGCAACCACATTCTCTATTCGTCATTCAGTCGACCAATAATGTGTTAGTGTGTTATCAGCATACTAATTATAAATCGACTTTATTATTTTCCGGATAATCTCGAAAAATGAAGAACATCTGCGTTCGGTATTACTACAATGGCACTGCAAAAATTTGATTCAAATCAATCGTGTTATACATTTTAATAACAATTTCACGTTTCTTCACGTAATGCTACTTGAATACAGTCAACATTTCGTGACACGTCGTGAATCCGTTATTTATTTCAAGTGTGGGTGGACGTGAACTCTTTAATACGATAAGTTTTTAAGCTGTTGCGACTAGGGTCGTGGGTTCGATTCCCACATCGGGCAAACATTCACGGAATGACCAGGTTTGTTTGCTCTTCGTCTAGTTGCTTATTATCTATTTATGTATATATTTAGACGTATATAAGTCAATTTCTGGTACCGATAATACAGGGAAACCTAATTTGAGGTCCGATGATCGTGCGTGATTTGTTCCCATTTACTATTATTATTATTATTATACTATGTTTATTTTTCTATGATATTACTCTAATAAGTTATAGATACTGATTTATTATGATTATTAGCTTAATAGGGGTTTCTGGATGTTCGAAAATCAACCACAATCGCTAGTATCTCAAGATCTGTAGGTATTCATTTTGTGTATTTTTCTTTTATTACGTTCGCGAGATTTGAAATGTTCAGCCAAAAAAAAGTTTTTGATAACATAAAAGACCATCAATCGCATCTGAATAAAAAAATATATTGATCAACATAAAATAACATGTCACTTATATTATGTGCATTGTTATTCATGTAGATAAATAATATTGTTATCCATTTGCATTGGCATAATATAGAAGTAGATTGAGTACACGTATTTTTATACATACTAGTGGTACCTCGGTAGTCGAAATTCGACTATAATTAATTGAAATTATACGTTTGAACTTTAATCACATCACTCTTTAATCACAGATTTCGCCAAGACTACAATAAAGAGAAACAATATTAATTGACAATAAATAAAGAGTATGTGTGTTGTGTCAAATACATGATAGTGTGTATAGGTAATGTTTTTTTTTTATTAATTTAATGTATATTTTATGCATAATTAAAAAAAATATTAGCATTCTGCACTCCTTTTCTATATACTCTTTATGTGTTGGAAATTTCATATTCCTCCCTCCGTACAATTTTGGTAAAAAGGGGTACAAAGTTTTTGCTTCACGTATTAATATATAGATATATAATTTTTTGGGATTGATTATATGAACTAGTAATAAAATTAAATACGATTATTATTTATTTTTAGGTGAAAAGCGTAATGTTACTGCTGTATACCTCGTGACATCTGAAAAATGTTTGGATCATGTTTCACAAATAATTGACGAAAAAAGACAGTATGAATTTTGTGCCAAGCCTACTCATAGTATTGGCTATAAGCTTGGTTAGCCCAGTTTATATTTTTATGTAAATCTTTGAAATATAATAATAATGATAAATGCTGATTGCTCCGTAATGGAATTTTAAACAAACGCTAAATTACGATACAACTCTTTTGAGGCCGATCAAGAGAGTCAATCTTAAGGAAATTCCAAAAAGCCCTAATGTAAGACAATGGCATTTTATTGGTCATCATGTAAATATATACTTAAATATATTGTATACTTAAGCGCCTAGTTATTGAGCACCTTCTGAGCAATTGAGTCCCTCACTTATATTTAAATCAGAGCAAAAAATAAGTATTTTTTATTTCAGATCACGGAGCAGCATTTGTTGTAAATTCAAAGATAATTGGTTTTCTTTCCTGGGGTGATAGACTTGGAAATGGGACACCCTTTATTGTCATCGGTCTGAGTTCATTTCAAACGTGGCTCGAAAATGCAATGATTTTCTAAAGTACTTCATAATTTCGTATTAGGCAAATATTAAAATGACGAAGGAATACAGTTTATGCAAATAAAATAAAGTTTAATAGTATTTTGAATTTCTCTTCTCTAACATCTTTCTCTGTTGCGAGTGCTATGTAGGTAGGAATTATTCTTCTCAATCGTTCGCTCATCTCACCTCATCTCATCTCATATAAGTTACAAAACCCAGATATATATAAGAATAATTGTATATCTATACAATAGTATTACTAGTGAAAAGCATTACTAGTTACGTTATCACAATTCGTTAGTAAAAACTATAACTTATTACAATTATACTTAATTTCAAACATTTAGTCAATAATGAATGTACCTCTAATACCTACCAAAATTCTTTTTACGTTATTTTAAATATTTCTACGGTACGGCGCGGCAGTACAATATTGTATTATCTGTTTACACCTGTTCACACCACGTCTTGTGAACTCCTTGCCAGCAAAATAAGTCGATTTTGAAAATAATAATCACAAGCACTTTAAAAAATAATTTTGACAACTAAATGTTGTAGTAGGTACCTACTTAAGATATGGGTAATCATTAACAAAGTAAGCTCACTCAATGACATAAGTCAGGATTTATTAACCAAAGACACTGATTCTATGAAAACATGAAACCCAGACATTTTAAGTACCTACCAGGTCAGCACTAACCACTGACCAGACGATCCAAGTTTGTGAAACAATAAAGAGAGTAAATAAATATGAAATTTGATGCGAATAGTAACTCACCGTTCCACAAACTAGAACGAATTACTGCTTCACGACAGAAAAAAAAAATTGACTTATTAGGATTTAAAAAAATGGAGTCTTTCAAATTTATTAAATCTTAGCGGTTGTGGTCTACTCGTCGCATACTTCTATTGGAACAAGACTTCCTGCTTTGACTAGTGCCTGGCGATGTTGTAAGTACCAGAGGTTGTTTTTAATGAAACGACAAAACGATTTGTAAGCTACAAGCCCGTTATTTATAATAAATAACTGAATCATTCCTTTTCAAATAGTTTGGCAACACTCTAGTAATTTGGTGCTGCCATTTTCTATAATATTCCCAATGTGGTACATTTGGTGAAAACTTGGATAAGGTTCAGAAAAGAAATTTTGATGGATATTGAAAAATAACGCGTCATTTCTAAGAAAAATAAATCCTATCTTTATACTATAACTTCCTGCACAGTATTAAAAATAATAATTTTACTGCATTTAAATATTGATAGTCAGCTTATTAGTTGCCATGAAAATTAAAAAATACTCAAATGACAGATTAATTTAGATTCTAGACAAAAATAAGCACAAAATTCAAAAATCATAATTCTATATTTAATTTGGATAAAAAAGAGCTTTATTGAATTTAATTAACCAAAATACGAAGTTTGAATAGGTAGTTGAACATAACACAGAACCAAATCGTGATAAATGTTGACATTCAATATGGCGGTATGTCGTCAGTGCTATGCTGTGTCGTGGTGAGATTCGATAATATCATAGTTTTGTATTTATTATTTGCTGTCAGACACCATAACGTATGCGAACATTTTGAATAATTGCGTAATTAATATGATACAGTATTCGCATTTATGAGAGCAGTTAAGGTAGTTTCATACGTTTCGGACATCGTTGTAATTTATGCAGATCGGTCTATCGGTCGGCGGTACCTACCTAGATAGCAATGATAAAATGTAGAACGTCCGTCGGATGCATCGTCTTGCTGTAATCCGGACTTATTTAATGATTCGGTATAACGTTTCAATTGACGAAAAATAATTCTCTAATGACGGTGTTTCTTGCAGCTTGTGAATATCGACTTACAAACGTGCAGATAGCAACACGATTTTATTATTGTCTGCAACCGAGCCAATGCATCACGGAGCTCCGATTCAGCAAGCATTGAAGACATCTGAGGATTTAGCTTAACACAATTTAAAGTACATAATTTTATTTTGCAACAATAGTGGTTTTGGTGTGTATTAAATTGTCACAGTCGCATTGGTACATTATGTTCGCGTGAACGCAGACTTTATAAATATGATTTGATTAAAGCTTTGTAATCGCTGTAGATTAAATTGTGACACCATAAAATTAACTGTGATATATTGGTAATAAAACAGATTTTTGACTCTTATACAAAAAACCTAAGAAAAATATAATGTCTAGTAATCCTCAGTGGAAAATGTTCCAACCGCCAGATTCACACTCATCTCCCCTGCAAGATATTTTAGATCTCCAGCACTCCAACATGCAGCACAAATCTTCGTATCGTAATGGTGAGTTTATTATAATTTGTTAATGTTTTGCAATTAATTCAATATCATTTAGTTTCTCAAATAAAATTAAAAGTGACTGAAAAAGTGACTTAAGTTGTTACTCATTAAATATAGTATACCAAGTACAGTGACCCAAAAGTGTTTTGTTTTAAAGAAAAAGACAATAGAAATATTTTTTATAATCATTCTTTTAACCAGTCTACAAAATATGCCCCACAGTTTATAAAATTGTGAAGGTAGATGTAATCCTGAGTTCAAAACTATAATAGCGTGATCATTCTTCAATGTAAAAAAATATTTAATGCATTTTTATTATGAACTTGCCAAGTGATAAAAGGTCATGTTAAATGGGTCAATTGGTTCAAATTATAAATCCAGATAATATGATTTTTTTTATCCTTAATGTTAGTTGAGACATAAAATAATCTTTTTTTTTATGTAAATCTTGATTCTGTAGTTCAGTGCTAAAAATTCCACAGATTAGAATAATTATTAAAATGTCTTAAAGACTCCTTAAGCTATTTTTATAGTTGGATAAACATTTGCAGCTTACTTCATTGACGTTACAGCAATTGAAATGCTTGGCTTATTTAATCACATTCAATATTGAATATTAATCTGAAACAGTGGATATAAATTGGATTTAGATATAGATAAACTCATGGTCCCTTTGGTGTTAAGTAGAACTTGTGGACATTACAATGTTGACCTCTGGTTATGTGGTTATCTTTGATATAATGATTACTCCTAACTGAATTACAGTTGATTTGATATATTTAGAGATCATACAATGGTTTATTTCGTTTCCCTGAAGGTACCTACAGCAGTGAGTACCCAAGTTCTCCTCGGGATAATTATAATGGTGGTTCCAAATCAAGTGGTGGAAACCGATTCTCAGGTGGATACAATGCTGATGGATGTCCAATGGGTGACTCAGCGTATTCATCTTCTTCAACCAATAACAGTTCATCCCAATATGACTCAGTCAATCACCCACCTATTAGAGAGACCGGCATTATTGAAAAACTTCTCCATTCTTATGGTTTCATACAATGCTGTGAGAGACAAGCCCGTCTTTTTTTCCACTTCAGTCAGTTCAGTGGTAATACTGAACATCTTAAAATAGGTGACCCTGTGGAATTTGAAATGACTTATGATCGTCGAACAGGCAAACCAATTGCATCAACAGTCACTAAAATTGCACCGGAAGTGGTGAGTTTATTTTCAGATGAATATTAATAATTTCTATTATTTTGAATTATAATATTACCAACAAATTTATATAATGTTATGTTTTACATAATAAGGTATTAAGCGAAGCTAGAGTCACAGGCACTGTAACAACAGAAGTAAAAGGTGAAGGATCTGGTGATAATACAGGTAGAATATCCTATGAAACTCGTGGAGAATGTTTCTTCTTGCCCTATACAAAAGATGATGTTGAAGGGAATGTCACTTTACGCACTGGAGATGCTGTCAGCTTTCAAATTGCAACTAATCAAAGGTAATTTTAATAGACGAAAAAGTATATTTTAGGTTAAAGACAGAAAATAATGTTTTTTGCAATTTCAGAGGAACATTAGGTGCTTGTCATATACGTTTTGAGAACCCCGTACATCCAGTTAAATATCATGGAGTTGTCTGCTCCATGAAAGAAAATTTTGGTTTTATTGAACGTGCTGATGTTGTAAAAGAGATATTCTTTCATTTTTCTGAAACTAAATGTAAAGAGGAATTGACTCTCGGTGATGATGTCGAGTTTATTATACAAACTAGAAATGTAAGTACATTACTTTGTAGAACAATAACGATCCTATAATTAGACTTTGACGTATTCAGATATTTATATCTTTGCGTTCTTCATAGGGCAAAGAAGTGGCATGTAACATTACTAAGTTACCAAGTGGTTCAGTCGTGTTTGAAGATGTAAGTCCTGAAATAATGCGTGGTCAGGTGTTGAAGCCTTTGGAACGCGGTAACTTGGTGCGTGCAACACAGAACGATCCTCTCCCTGGGCGCATCCGATACCGTGCTGCAGATCATTCTGAAGTTGAGGTACATTTGTTTGGTTATTTACAGATAAGTTATGATTAATATTATTATATCTATAATTAGTATATAAGTAGAAACTTGATATGAGATATAAGTAGAAATAATAGATAAATAATAAATAGATAATAGAATAATAACTATGAGATATAAGTAGGAATTGTGTATACGTATTAACATCTATTCAAGGACTTGTTACAATTGTACAAAGAGTTTTTTTTAAATGCTGCCCTATAAAATCATTTTTCTACATACATTACCCCCTCCTCAGCATTTCAAAACACATAGTTATATGACCTGCCGCACTCTTGCTTTTATGTATGGGCAATTCAAACTTCAATTAGGTCACCTTTTCAGTGCGTCTTTCTCGTTTTCGTTGGAACCCTTTTTCTTTTGGTACACTTAACAATACTTCTTTTGGAACATTTTATATTGTCTCTTGTTAGAGCCAATTTATTCGAAGGTTATATGAGCTATGTAAATGAAATTTAAACGGTCTATTTTATATTGAAATGGGTACAGAATGGGGTTATGAAGTTTACACACAAAAATCATAAGAAAAAAGCAGTTCTTTATTCATTTCTTGAACTAGATGGTTGGATATGTATTGTAGTTATTGGAGCTCATATATATTATAAAGTGATTACTGTTACTAAAGACATGAGGTTCGTCTCATTTGTATTGTTTAACGATTATCCCATGTATTTATATTTGCTATACATAAGTATGTATCAGTTTCAATAAAGGATATTCTAGTTTGGGGCCCAGGTGACTTGTGCATCCCTGATTATTTATTTTTATATTTCACACCGAAATCCGTGACTTATTCGCGGCTAAAAACGTCGGATTTAACTTACTCTTTAGTACAAGTGTTCAGTATAAGGTTAGGGACAATAGTAGAGGTTAAGTAGGAGAAACATAACATTACTGTATTTCGATTTTTTATGACTTTGAATAGTAAAAGTAAAAATTCGTCCCAACATTAGCAATAATTAATTTGCAACATTAGATGATGATAAAATTTGTAAATATAAATATTACGAACATTATCTTTTTTTATCATGATTCATTTCTTTATTTATTTATTTCCCGATAGATTTACTAACACAGCTTTTTATCGGAACTATGTGCTTGCAATGTACACACTACAAAGCTCATTCATTTGAACAAAATGTTGTGACCCTTCTTCTAACGTACTATGTTCGAATTTACGATACGACTCTTTTTGTGATGTGCTTTGGCGTAATTTTGCAATACGTTGCGGACGTGTGCATTGGAAAGATAGAATGCTAGAGTCATCAAAAAAGTTCTCGGAATCAGCTTGCCAGTTTATGACGGTGAACTAATCTTGAACAGGTGAGGCGTAAGCGCGTCTGATTTCGATAGCAATATAAAAATTTGTGAGACCGCGCGGGTAGGTACCACCGCCCTGCTTATTTCTGCCGTGAAGCAGTAATGCGTTTCGGTTTGAAGGGTGGGGCAGCGGTTGTAACTGTACTTGAGACCTTAGAACTTATATCTCAAGGTGGGTGGCGCATTTACGTTGTAGATATCTAGGGTTCCAGTAACCACTTAACACCAGGTGAGCTGTGAGCTCGTCCACACATCTAAGCAATAAAAAAAAACTGTATGGTAACTTCTTATAAAAATGACCATTTAAACTATTCTTACCAGGTCCCCTTTGGAGATAAAGACCAGTGTGGTGAGTTTACGCTCCGACACGGAGATTGGGTGCAGTTTCAAGTTGCAACCGATCGTCGTGACCAGCTCAAGCGCGCCACCAATATTTCACTCCTCGATGAATCTTTTTATGTATCTGGTGAACGGTGAGTTGTATACTTCGAAACCTTTGTTCGTTTAAAGTAAATTCAGCAAACAATGAGATATGCAACATTGAGCTAAGTCAAGGAGAAATTTTCGAATTTGGGAATCCTACAAAATACCTACAAAAACTATAGTAAATATTTGAATAATAAAACCTCATTTTCATTGATATGTATGTATATTATCTGTAGTGCAGTGTAATATAATAATGTATACAACTCACGCCAGCTGGAGTAATAGCTATCTATGTATTTAATTATGAACTAATGTTCAAGAAAAATTTGTAAATTGTTTTTTTTTTTACTGGCGTTTGTTTGTACTTGATAAGCGAATCAGCGAATTAAGCGGCAACCGAAGCTCAGACCCTGTAGTGTTAATCTTGCCGTATATAACGAGAAATGAGGTTCAAGTCTCATTTGCATTGGAATAGTGGCTATCTTTACACTTATAGTCGGAAATAATGATTTTTTTATGGCCGACATTAGCAAGACTGGTTCCCGAACGAGCCAAACATTTATCCCACCACCACTAACATCTTAAACTTAAATCTACTTTTATTTAAATAATACATTCTACAAGATACTTCCGTCTCATGTGAGAAGATGGAAGGTAACATTCACGTTACGATATTTACTGCCTCCGGAAATCGCTTAACACGAGCCGGGACCATGAACTAGTTCATCGATCTAGTGTAAGAAAAGGAAATTAATCAGCTAAATTGATGAATTTATCTGAAATACACGACACTAAAATGTGTTCAATACTTTACGTAATATAGTTTAACCTTGACCCGTTTGATAATTGCATAAGTGATTGTAACAGGCGGGAGCAAGGTCTCGTGTGCTCTCTGCGGGAAGGGTTCGGATTCATCCGTTGCGTGGAAAGAGAACAGACTATGTTCTTTCATTTCGCCGAGGTTCTTCGCTTAGGACAAGATCTCACCGTTGGAGATGAGGTAAATATGTCTCCAAAGAGTACTATAGTAAAATTGGTCCGGATTGTGGAACTGTATTTTCAATATAGTACTTTTAAAAAAGAATATTAGCGCTTCTAAGATACTGCTTGTGCTCATTTTACGTACGTTAAAATCATGTTGTGATCAAATATAATAAATTGTAAATACATATACGTAACGCTTTTGTTATTGAATAGACGCATATCACGATGTGAATGCTGACACACACATTAAGTCTCAATTACTCAATTAGTCTTGTTATAAAAACACTTTAGTGTTTGTTTATTTTTTTAATTAAGTTGTTATATTGACATAATATTTATAAGTCTTGATGTGCGGAGTAGTTAACGGCCTACATTTAGTGTTCACCGGGAATTAGAGTAAATGACAACATGAATGCCGCTCGCTACTTATGTTAAATGTATATAATGTTAGACACGAAGTTAATTTTCTTTTTCTTTTTTTTTTCCTGCTTATGGTGAAGCTGAAATAACCTCTCAAGGCTATCAGCTGAGAGGCTATTTCAGTTTCACCCTAATGTAGGTGAGCTCTCGTGGCTCAAACCGGAAGTGATGCTAACACTGGCCCTAGCAAGAGCAGTGCTTCGCAGAATCTACCACCGGATCGGAAACGCGATCCGCTGAGAAGATCCGGCGAGACTCAATGGGCTGTGTCTGTGGGTTAATTTACTCGGTGACGACTCGACGGTGACTGAAGTTAAAATCATAACTGTTATGTAAAATTACCTTCTCACCCTTCAAACCGGACCTTCTTGGCTAGTAATGGATAAAGTGGTGTAAGTTCATAATTACTTGTAGTGCAAGTAATTAAGCAAGGGTAAATTTTGTCGATTTTATTGTTATTCAACAAGGAACAACCAGGTAATTGTAGATACAGTTACTAAATCATGAAAAAGTACTAAGGGCCCGAGGAGATTCAGTCGAATTTTCGTGTATTCTGTATGTCAACCGAACATACTTGTTATATTAGATACTCTGCTCTCACAGTTGCAAACAAATGACCATGGAAATTAAAACTTGAATCCGGGTGCAAATTTAAAGTATTCCGCAGGTGGAGTTTACCGTTGACCATTTATCGACATTCTCGAACATGAACACGCGGCAATCAGCTATTCGCATCAAGCATCTCTCGCCGGGCACGGTTCAGTTCGAGACTCTGATCGAGCGCGGCGTCAGAGGTGTTGTGACCAAGGAAGCTCAAGTGTACAACAACACCGGCAGTCCGACCCGGCAGCCTCCAGTAAGTTCTTAACGCCCTAAACGCGGGAAAATTTTTGAGAAATTTTCAGGCAGCGCGTATGAGATATTTTTGAGGCAAGATAGGACTTCTTTATAGTGTGTTTGAGACATTATAGGACTCACATAAGTCATTTATGAATACACCCGTAGTATAGGAGGTGATAATCGTTCATGGGGCTTTTTAAGTAGCATAACGCAAAAAACGTATTAAATGTGCCAAATTTGCATTCAAACTTCAATGGCGATAACAACGTTCGATGCTGATAGCGCCTTCTTAGTCCGTTATATCGTCACGTCGGATTGTTTATTAGAGAGCAGATGGGTCTATTGTAACAAGGGGCGTGGATTCCATTCCCGATCGAAGTTAACATCTGCTGAAGGCTGAATTCTGGTCTCGCTTTATTTGTCTCAAGTGTGCATCAGTGTTAATAACCCGGGAGAAAAATATAGCTTGGGGCTGCGGTATGTGGAATGTACGTATGAATTTTACCTATATTGGCCATGTGAAGTTTATTTTTACAAAATTATTTTTTGTCATCATAGACGAAAGACGCAGTGTTGGAAACTAGACAAATTGACTATGATTTGGTATGAAATATTTAAATGTTATTCTACTGTTCTATTTTTAGATTAATAAATGACGGTAGTAATTAATTGCGGTCCATTAAAGTCCATTAAAATATACCAAGATGTAATGAATGAATTGCTTCTTTTATTATACGTAAATAATAAACAAAGCTTTTTCCTTCAGCCGGATACAAATGGACTAATCTCTTGTCAGATTAATCAGACTAAGAAATCTCTGCCTTTCATGGCCAAAAAATGCGAATCAAAAATGCTACCCCGTGTTGGAGACAAGGTCACCTTCGACTTATACCAGGTAATGTATATTTTAATTTTGCCAGTGCAGTGCGGCTATTGCTACATAACTGCTTTGCGAATGTAATAAATGAACATAAGTAGTTCCTAAATGAAAATGAAGTGAAAAAAAAAACACGCACGTGATAGAAGTGAGGGTTTTCAAATGAGAGGGACCCAGTTTACATCTGAATATAAATGATAGGATTTTCTTATTAATCAAAATCTTGAGGATGTCCCATGTCCCAAGGTGGGAAGGTATTTTATTTGTGGTACTTATCCTTTGTAAATACCTAAATAACAGGTGGACCATAAACACTTTTCATCTTTCCATTTCTAATTTTGAATTAAATTAGAATATTAAGTTTGTAACAGTTGGAAGTACTGAATTGCAGAAGGAATTCAAACAGGACTGTTTACTTTTTTTTCCTACCTATGCTGATAGCCTTGAGAGGCTATTTCAGCTTCGCCCTAACATGTAGGTGAGCTCACCGGGCTCAAACCGGAGTGTTGCTAACACTGGCCCTAGCAAGAGCAGTGCTTCGCAGAATCTACCACCGGATCGGAAACGCGATCCACTGAGAAGATCCGGCGAGAAACTCAGTGGGCTGTGTCTGTGGGTTAATTCGCTCGTCGAGCCCTTCGTCGCAAGCGACGGGTTCGACGAGGACGGTGACCGGTGCTTGTGGTACCTAAAGACTGTTTACGCGTTAGATGCTTTACTTCAGTCGACGAGCAGACAGCACCTAATAATAGGTAACCGAATATTATTAGGTCAGAGATGTGTGCGTTTCTAACGGTAAGCGGTAGTCTGGTGTCGAAGTAAATTTCGTATTGAGATATAGGGGTCGAAGTTTCTAGATTGACTTGCCATAGAAACAGATTTGAAGTACTTCATAGTTTGTTATACTGTCATTGTACGGCAGTAGATTCTATCAGTGTATTTTCGAAGCACAAGTTTATAAATTACTAAAATTTTATTGAGGACTATTTAAAAAGGATTGATATCGTCGTTTACGAGCTAACAGTGTTGTAAGGTACGCGTGATGATTTTGAGAAGCAAGAGTTTGATAGGTTCTCCCGTATTTTTGACTTTTGTTCGGTCTCTAGTACCAGGAGGCCGTCAAATGCTGGAAGAATTTTATAAATGAGTGAGTGGACTTTTCCTAGGACAAAAGTGGTCGCACCTCTGGAGGTGCTATTAGGCTATTGGTCGGGTCTTAATAGCTTAATATACTTATTAGTGTAAGGTCCTTCTGGGCCTTAAGGATAAACAGGTATTAAAGAAAATCGCAACGTTACATTGAAAATGACAGCAATTCGAAAAATGTAAATTAGTATAAAATCGAAGTTGGTTATTATGTGGTTATCGCATTATTGTCTGTGGCACATATATGATTTCATTTGACCCTAAATCCATTTGCATCATAAGCGAAAATAAAACCTTGCCAAAGTGAAAAAGTTTTTTCGAATTTATAAGTAAAAATAAATCACAGTAAAATTTCTTTGGTTATACTATTTGTAATTGACTGGTTTTTATACCATTGAATAGATGACATTAATTTTTTTTATGTGAAAACGGTTACCGCCTTTTTTGTTTTGATTTTCTGTCGAAAATTACCGGATCTGACGAAGAAGTTGCGATATATTTTGAAGTTAACTTATCGAAGTGTCATTAAGACTAGGATAAAATTGGTTCAAGCCAAGTCCAGGAATTTGTACGTCAAACATGAAGCTTGCTCTGGTCGACCTGTATCGGGGCAAAGTCGATGCCATTCTTTGAAAAAGTGGAGCAAGGTCGGCTTGTTAGTGATAGGACGATATTACTGAGGGGATAGAGGCTCACCACAAAACATTTTTGAAAAGGGGTTTGCCTATAGACAAAAACTTCGGTATTATACACGAGCGAGAATAAACTTATGAATCGTTTTTTATTCTCTTTTTGAAAGTAATGAAACCGAACCGTTTAAAAAAATATTCATTGATAGGAGTGGTCAATAGGAGGTTGTCTGAACCAGGACTACACGTTAAGTGCTAAAAAGTTGTCAAAGAGCAGTCAAGCTCCAAACTAGCGAAACCTGGATTACTTCGCAGTAATGTGATGCTCGCGTATGCTTGGATTGTAAGGGCATCGTTAATTTGAGCTTTAACTGCCGGGCAAAACCGTCGATTCGGATTACTACTGTTAAAAGCTGAAAAGACTCGAACAAGTTAATTAAAAAATAAAAGTTGCCGGAATTGGTTAACACAAAGGGTGTCGTAAAAAAAACGTGAGACTACACACAACTTTGGCCACTCATTAAATATTGAGTAAGCTTGTTTGGATAGGGTTAATGAGTCTAACATATTGCCATAATCATCCACCCTCAGATTTTTATCTGTTTTGGTCTCTTCAGAATTCATTGTAGTACCAGATCTACAGCAAGAGAGGACTCAAGGTACTTTTTGAACCTTTTTTTAATCAACAGACCGGAAATTTTGGGCAATGTGCACGTTTACATTATAATTAAACGTAATGTAAAAAAAAACACGTAAAAACACATTTAATTTGTGTTATATATAAAATACGAAAAAACTTTATCTCTTAACAACAAAATTGCTAACATTGGATATTTATTTGTTTTGTCGAAATATTTAATGCATAAAGCCACTTCACAGTTGTCACATTGAAAATTAAGTTTCTTTTGATCCAAATGATATAACGTTTTAGACTTCGTTCGTAGGGAAATCTCTAGAAAATTTGAGCGTATACTTGCGCTCTGGTGATAATGCTCAGGAATATTGAGCGTATGATGCAGATAGGTTTAATGCACGTGTTACTTTGTGGGCTATCGTACTCTACAATTGTTAAATAGTTTATTCTATATCTTTTTCATTGCCTTTTTTTTTGAGAATCTTCTACGAGGTACCCGCGTTATATTTTTTATATTATTTGAGAAACTTTATTATTATTATTATTGCTTAGTTTTACATGTAACGGTTTCATTGAAATTCTCATTAAGCAATGCTTTGTTGTAGTGTAATGAATATATGGAAAACAAAATAAGCGGAAACATAATATTTACAAATAATTGCACAGGTTAAACGCACAAAGGAGCTTGTAGCGATGTCAGTACAAGTCCAACACAGTCTTACAAACGGCAACTCGAGTAATGGAAACGGCAGCCGTCCCATCATGCAAGGTTTCATAGCTGCTCTGAAAGATGGATTTGGTTTTATTGAAACCTCAGATCACACCAAAGAAGTGTTTTTCCACTTCAGGTGCGTAATATTGATATTAAACCTTGATTGTTTCTATTTGCTGATTACAAAAAATACGTCCAATCAATCAATTTTTTTAATAGATTATTTTCATGGAACTGGTGGTAGGGTGTCCTAGTTTCGGCTTGGAGCGAGTGGTAACTGTTTTACAATAAAATTGGGACTTAAATCTCATATCTCATCGTGGGTGGCAGTATTCATAAACTTCATGTCTCAAGGTAGTTGACAACGTTCACGTTATGATGGTTATCGGCCGCAATACCTACTTAATACCAGATGAGCCCAACACTTACACAACGATCTTCTTAATGAAAAAAAAAAGATGAAAAACATATGAAAATTGGCTTAGAAAATGAAAGAAAATTCATAACTTGAAAATCAACGAATCTTTTCACTTGCACTGCGAAATGTATATATGTAGATATATTTTTTTTTATTTAAAAATAATTTGCTTTACTCATTTTGTTTGCATGTATTAAAATTATTTTGCTCAGTATCAACGTACCTCTTATTATAGTATGTAAAAAATGAACACGCTTATAATACGTTGCTTTTACCTTTTTCTTTCTATCCCTTTGTGAACGATATTTTCAATTTATTTTATTCAGCGCCGCTGAACGTAACTAATGCTATCTAAAGCGGGTTTATCGCCCCCTTTGTAAAGTGCGTTTATTTATAGTTCTAGTCTATAGCGCTTTTATTGCATAAGCAGCGAAGCGATTGTATTAATGGTGTATTTTTCGCAATCGTAAAGGATTGCAAGTAAGTACTGTATTAAATATGAAATGTGTTGTTATGCTTTGCAGATTATTTTATTTTTTTCAAATTAAACAAGATTCATATCAAAAGTAGCAAAAAAAAAAAGAATTATTAAAACTGTCGTTTCTTCTTATTTAGATTGTAAACTTCAATTTTGTTTTTATAAAAAAATCATATAGTAATTCCCATTATGATGGATTGTTGATAACTTTTTGATTGGTACGAATAAGCATATAATGAGTTCACCAAAATCTCTTTGTTGATCCAAAAAGTACACAAGCGAATATTTAACAAACAAAACGCATATGTAATGCGAATATTATTTTATTTAAGCCTGGCGCTGAGATGTTGTAATATATTTAAGAAATTTGAGTATACGAAATTCACTAAACTTGTTAATCTTAAATTTCAGTAATTTGGAAGGTAGCCCGGAAAATCTGGAATTGGGCATCGAAGTCGAGTATAGTTTGGGTCGCCTGAACGGCTCTGGCGGGGGCTGTGCAAGCGCTGAATACGTCCGTGTTTTGCCTCGAGGTACTATACCTATTGCGAAGACGCTAGAACCAACTCTAAATGGAACTGTGACGAGAACCTTACGGGCTCTGAACCCTGATCAAGCCCAATATTCCGGTAAGCAAATTTTAGTATTGAAGTTTGGAAAACCCACGAAAAATTATAGTTGTATTTACAACCCTAGTCGAGGGAAAAAGGCCTAGGGGTAGAGGTCCCAAATGATGGTCGAACTAAATAGCGGAGGAACTAAAAATACCTGTCAGCGACGCACTTCACCAAGCTACAGAACGGGATCGATGGAGACAGCTAGTTGACGGAATCAAACTGAGTCACGATCCTCAGCAATGAGGGACCGATTGAAGAGAGAGAGAGAGATATATACGTTGACTGCAAAGTAAAAATGAGTTATTGCTTTGGTTCACTGGATAAAAAAATTGAGATTCATTGATGAATTCAGCTTGTTAGCTTATCATGCTCTCTTGATCTTATTGATCCTTGGTTCTGGACGTACCCGCTTCAGTTACACAATCATTGTGCTAGTAATAGTGTTGTCGCGTCAATTAGAGAGATTGCTTATTTAATCGATTGAATTGAAAAATAATTAAATTATTATATAAGTATTAACAGTTGTGTATTGTGCTGATAACAAAATTTAATCTTTATAATTCATTTAACTTTTGTCTCGTTAACAATTTTACTTAACTTTACAAATTAGAAAATGGTCAAAATAGGTAGGAGAGCTATGATAGGAATGTCTTCTGCATCCTGCCCCCTGAGGGTTTATTTATAGTTTTTCCCGTTGGCCGGTTTGGGACTGTAGATGACATGCAATTGCTCTACCCGTGTCTTTCAAAAGAGCAACCGGCTCGTGTAAGATTACACTCCTCGACCCACGCTGTTCCGACTCAGCGGGGTGTCTGTAGGGTTTTTTTATGTTTGAGAAGTTACTGGTGGCTTGCAGGTCTTTCTAGTTTTACCAGGGCAGGTGGGCTTTGCTAACAGCTACCCAAGCGCCTCCAAAGGAGCCCTAACAACTCAAGAGTAGCTGCTTCACGAATGAATCTTCTACCAGATCGGAATTGCGATCCACTGAAAAGATCCGGCGAGAAACTCAGCGGGCTGATGTTTAGGTTAGGTTGCACGTTGAACTCTTTGCGGAGTTCGACGAGTATGAAGAGTCCGAGTGGCCGTGCCGTCAACCGAGTTATATTCCTCTTAGGCCGTCGACCGAAAGTTTCGGTGGCCTTTGCAACGACAACTGTACGGCACCCCGTGGGTCCATAAGGGTTCCATAATTTTATTTTTCGATTATTTAGTTGTGCGCGTTATTAAAGCGTATCTTTTTAGTTTAGTTTTAAACTATAATTTTGTTTGAATTATGAGTTTAGTGCACTTTTTTTTTCTTCAGGTTTGATTCAAGTGGAAGGTGGGACAAGCTATGAGTTTGGCATTATGGGATTATCATGCAAGCGTGAGATTCTGCAGGTTGGTGATCCAGTAACTTTCCAAGCTGATATAGAGGGACGGGCCAGTAACATAGTGCCAATTAGAAAGAAGCGACGTGCCATTGTTGACGCCATAAAAGGTACATAATTATTTTGACTATTATATAAAAAATTAGAAAATCTCTAGATAAAATGAGGAGAAATTATACTTAACTATTCTGTTTTTGCCTGTATAAATAATAATAATATAAATATAGAAATTTAAATGAAGTAAATAGCCTGTTGTTTAACGTAAATTTGTACTAAATAGTTGAAAGTATTCTTTTTTTTTACTGTTTAGATTGGGTGGACGAACTCACAGCCCACCTGGTGTTAAGTAGTTACTGGAGCCCATAGGCGTCTACCGCCACCCACCTTGAGATATAAGTTCTAAGGTTTCAGTATAGTTACAACGGCTGCCCCACCCTTCAAACCCAATCGCGTTACTGCTTCACGGCAGAAATATGCGGGGCGGTGGTACCTACCCGTGCGGACTCTGAAGAGGTTCTACCACCAGTTATTACGCAAATTATAATTTCACTGCAATGTTGGATAAATAAATGTATCGTACGTTAATTCCAGGTGTTTTTGGCTTTTTGTCTGTCGACGGCGAAGATACTCGTCGTTTGTTCTTCCACATGTCTGAGGTTCGAGGTAATCCCTCCGAGTTGCAGTCGGGGGATACTGTTGAGTTCGTGATGCTTACTAATCCTCGTAATGGGAAGTCTTCTGCTTGTAATGTCGTTAAAATAGCGTGAGTATACTTTTGGAAATAAAAGTTATTCAAGGCACATATTAATAAAATTAAATGCTTTCTCGTTCAAACTTTGTTTTTGGAATTTGATCTGACAATATTTTTTTTTGCTTCGGTGTAAATTTTACATAAGACACCTCATATATCTGCTTTTGCATATAGTGGGAAATCATTTTAAATCTCAAATTTGTTACGTACAATAGAAAACAATTTTCTTTACATAAAAGCACATTGAGTATTGTTATTTCTGTTGTATCTATTATCATTAGTGTTCCAATCACCGAAATTTGATCAAGTGATTTTCGGACATTTCGCAATTTAGATTCAATTTATGTATTACGTGTTATCTTTTTTGTTATTGAAGTTTAAAAAAATAATTTCTATCTGATTTTTTTTGATAACACGAAATATTCGTCAACAGCTACCAAATCTATACTAATATATAAATCTACAGTGTTTTTTATTAATGTTCCGTTATAACTACTGAATCATGCATCCGATTGACTTGAAACTTGGTATCCATGTAGAAAATACATGTACTCAACGGATAGGCTAATATTTATATTATGAGTGTTGGACTCTCTAATAATATAAATGAAAATAAATAATAATGTTAATTTTAAATGCCCATTGAAGCGGGCGAGTACGGCTAGTAAAACAATAAAAGAATAAAAGGACATAAAATTATTATAATTTTTATAATTCTGTTGCATTTATTTTGTTTTAGGAGCAAGGGTAAAGTGAGAAGTGAACGTCCAGAGCGGCTTCTCTCTCGGCTCCGGACGGCTTCGTTGGAGGAGTCGGCAGGGCCTCGAGTGATTGCTGTGCGCACTCCACGCGGCCCGGACGGATCGAGAGGCTTCCGTCCGCGTCGTCCCATCGCAGGTCATATACTAATACATTTTAATTTTCTTCTTCAGTCTTAATTTCCATAAGGCTAACATACCCGATCCTGTGGACCAAATGGTGAACAGTCGACGTCGCCCTAAACACGTCATTACGGATCCTCCTGATCCATTAACGGCGCTTTTAAGTACCTCAATCGACGAGTAAACTAACCCATAGACACAGCCCATTGAGTTTCTGGCCAGATCTTCTCAGCGGGTCGCGTTTCCGATCCGGTGGTAGATTCTGCGAAGCACTGCTCTTGCTAGGGCCAATGTTAGCAACACTCCCGGTTTGAGTCCCGTGAGCTCACCTACTCGCCTGGTTACGCTGGCATAGCCTCTCAAGACTTATCAGCTTAGGTAGAAAAAAAAGAAGGCTATAACTTGTTCTTCTTGAAATTAAGTGTGATTATCATATCTTAACTTGAAAGACGCCACTACCCATGAGATACGGGGACAATTTTAATTTTAACTATTGTCTAGCTAACGGCTCTGCATCTCTTCTACCCGAACACAAAAATTATTTTTGTTAAAAATAGGCAGTACCCTAGTCCCAGCCTCTACGGGCTGTACAATAAATGTAAATCCTACTATAACTAATTATTTTAGGTAAATATCACACCCCCTGCCTATTTCTGCCGCGAAGCAGTCAAATAATCCGGTTTGAAGGTTTGAACAGTCCTTTACAATTAAGACCGACGTCGTACCTCAAATTAGGTGACGGCATTCATGTTATTAAGCTAATGGACTCCAGTAAAATCCACGCAATGAAAAAAGAGTAATGGCAAATAGTAGATCAGTCACCATCTTATCAAATCACGTCGGTTTAATGGATTGATACCTTTATTTTTAAGTTTCCTATATTATCAAGTTCAATAAATGTTACTCTTAATATTCGATGTTCACGTATTTATAAAATAATTATTTGATCGACAGAATTGTTGGCCGAGTGAGACGTCGTGGTCGACCAACCACAACAAGACCTGAACATTTTACAGCTATGTACGTAGTTAAAAAAAACAGCTATCGGTTTGATTTTCGATTTAAATTGTTTCATTGTATTCGTGAGAGACTGACTGATCCTCTTTTCATTAGCAGCATTTAGATTGTGTTTTGTTAATTGTGTCAAAAGTAGGTGACGAAGGAAAAGAAAAATAATTCGTTACTTTGGCCCTTTCGATAGATCGGATCGCGTATCACCTATGTCGCTTAATGATCAATAAGGAGTTCAACATATCAAGTTTATTGATATCGTTTTTTATTCGCTATTTTTTTTTAATTTTCTTTTATAAGAGGTTCTTTTTCGCATAGACACGTTGTTCAAAATTCCAACTATCTATTTATTGTTTAGCATATTACGGTTTGCCAAGTTCAATTATGTATTTGTATAGGCTACTTGGCGGACACATAACAAATGAAGGTCGAATTAAAATTAAAAACGCATGTATTACATATACGTCCATTAAATATACTTCTCTTATATGTATTGAATATATGCTTTGAAAATTTAGAAGCATTTTTATAATTATATGAAAAAAAAAAGAAACAAAACTGGACCACGTCTGCAAAGTGATAAACAAACTTTTTGTATATTTATGTACAGTTCGCGAAGATCGGATATAAAAATGGAATGTTATTTATTATTTGATGGCTTGCTGTTATGTTGTTTAAGAGATCTCTGTTATACGAAACATGTTCTGTGATTTTGTAAAATTTACGTGCAATAAACTATGAAATGAATTATGAGCTACTTTTATCAATGATGTAATCAAAAAGTGAAATCAATTTCAAAAATAAAATGTTAATATTTTAAATACAAAGTCCTTACAGGACAATTCTGCTAGTCCTTTAGTGTTATGTGTTTTCTCTCCATTGTTATTTTACTTCATATGCTATGTGTCGCCAGAAAATTAATACTCTTGTAATTTACCAATAATTAACAGTATGACGAACAATCACTTGCAACAGCAATACATTTGCTATGAATTATGCAACATTTTTTTTACCAAAGACTGAAATAAAAAATCATTTGAGTAAATAAGATTGGTGTTAGATTTAATTTAATTGTATGTTGCACACATATCTATAGTACGAGTATTTTGTGGCAGTTTAGATGTTTTTTCTTCATAATCTACAATAAATAAATAAACATTAGAATACAAACGTATTGCCTTTCATGTAAGCTTAAACGTACGGAATTACGTTTTTGCTTGTTTTCATATTTATATAATAAAATATTGTACATAATATGTTTGTATCCGACGAAGAATCGAATTTAGCTCGGTTAAGAAAATTAGTTTTGGCATTGTATAGACATACATATATATTTTATGAACACCTGTCTTACTACACCGCAATAAAGATGTGATAATAATAAATTCTTGAAGCGCGTGGAACTATCCACGTAACTATTCGTAGAATTAATCAACATGTGCCTCACTGGCCAGCCGAGATTAGGCTTTAGGTAACGCGACCGTAAAAAGCTTTTAAGGATCTTTATGAATGTGATCGAAGTCGGTTTTGGAGACGTTACCGACGCATCAGTGTTGCCAATAACAAAAAATATATATATCAGAGAATTAGTTTATATGTAACCCATGTTGACACTTAAAATACTTTTACTCATTTTGCCACTAATAAATTATAACGTTTTTTTTGTCTTTTCAAATTAAGATCATTTTAAATTTGGAAATATGGTAGTCTTTTTGGTCACCTGACGACGTTGAAATTTATTATTATCATGAGCGTCACATTTAATTTTATAATCTTGATATACAACCGGATTTATTTAATTTTATACATATTTCTGTTACTAATTTATCTCTATAAATTTATTTGTTAACAGCGCTTCGTATTATGACCTTCAGAAATGTATTGTCTAATCATACTAAAATAAATAAAAAATTGATTTTCACAAGATGGCGGCTGATGCGCCATTGTTATCACGTTCAAAATGATCCTTGTCTTGCGTCTAGCTATCGATTCTCAGGTTACCTACCGAAGCTGGCTAACGTCTTATGCATATAAAGCAATAATACATTTAATTAATATACAAAGTACCAACTGTGCATTATTAAAATTTGTTAAAGCGATATTAGGAGAATTCCTTTAGCTTGTCTTTGCCTAGCTGCATATCATATCCCGAAGGCGCCTCTCGGGTACTATTACGTTAGAAAAGGGCAAGCAAGACCGGTGTTTTGATAAGCGTCATTTACACACTGGATCTATAAAATAGTCGTTACACGAAATGAATCTATACAACAACATCAGACTTCGTCTTAGACGGAAACTTATAATTATCTTAGATAATATTTTCATTACGAGCAATAAAATGTGTTCAAATATTTAACGTGCCCAATGTGAATTTTGATATTTCTGATAAAATTTCCATATTTTGTGATAATACCTGGCCGCGCTGACCAGTTTTTGTGATCAATGATGAACCGTAAATGTGTAAATGTCGTTTTTTTTAATCGTACGATTCGACGGGGCCACTGCGTTTTGATGTGGTAAGTGATTTAGTGCTAAATGTGATTACACTAAGAAACGGATAGGTGATAAAATTTACGACAAGAAATTCAAAGTACAAGTACAAAGTGATCATAGATTTCTCATTTTTTGATATCACGTTTTTAACGTGTTAAGATTAGTGAAATAAGCCTTGTTGTTTGATGTGTACAATATTTTTGAACGTATTTCAATTGAACGGACTAGAACCCGAAACGGTAGGAGGCTATTAAATGTATTTTTAGGTGTTGCCAGTTTTTCTTTTTTTTCTTTCTATATCGGATCTTACCCTTCAATTTTTTTTAGTGCTCTGTAATCTAATACCCCTCCTGTAAGCCTTTCTAGACGAACAAATTTTTTTAAATCACATTTCTAAGTATTTTAATGTCTTTGACTATGGCGGTATGTCTTAAATTTCGTTTACGATCGATTACGTATAACTGTTTAGGAGTGTGAGTATTGTGAATTGTAAGTAAGTAAAAGCGAATCCTATGTAATTAAGACCGGTATAACCGTTATCGCTTTCTCGCTTGTACATATTTATTGAGCGAGGGAATTTTGAACAAATGTATATGCTTACTTAGCCTTTAATCTTGATGATTTGATATTCTGAATCGTAATATTTATGCTCATGTAACCATAACATAGTAATAGTAATGTAATAATATTATCAAAATATTTGGTGTTGTAGTTTACGAAATTAAATCCCGTGCTATTTCGGGTATAGGTATTAATATGTACTAGTCTTACATATTTACATCATCTATTTTCACTTGAAAAATGTATATTTAAGATGCTATGAATGTCTTGTGAGATCTGACCAACGTAAACTGTTGTTTATACTCAAACCAAAGTGTCTAGCAGTGAATTTGGCGAACCTAAAACAATTGTCAAATACAGTGCCTAAAAGAACCTCTCGGTCGGAAATACCAAACAAGAAATGTTAAATTATTTAAGCTTTCAGAATTACAAACTCTGGAATAATACTAAGGGTATATTTTTATTTTTTATTCTTCGAATATAATCGTAATGGGAACCGTCTTTGCCAAATGTTTTTTGAGACTTGATTAAACAAACTTTTACTATTTCTGATAATATCCAAATGTGTCGTGTAATTTGTAGATAAAATTAAATAAGAGTCGTCTCGTAAAATTCTGTAAACATTTTATTAAAAAAAAAAAAGTATTAATATAAAATACATTTCTTGCATTTAAATAAATGTTTTGTAGCTTGGCTCTCAAAAACGTATCTTGTTTTTTATGCACGTCTATGAATGAATTTAAGATCTGAATTTTTCGTAAACATTAAACTAAGGCTAAAATAACGTCAAATTATTCAAACACGAAATTATTATAACGAAAAATCGTCGTAAATACTAATCGAATTTTATTTATAGGCCTTAATAGTTTTAGTGAGATAGTAATTTTAATCTGATTAAAATTTATTGCACGTTACTGGGGTGAGTGCGTTAATTTTTTGATCAGGCTATGATTACGCGTTGTGCTCGCTAGCGTATTACAATCGAATGGACCTCGCCAGTGATAAATATCGGAGTTTTGCTCCTAACTATAAATACTAAAGCAACGACGATTTTATAATTTTATACAAAGCAATGAGTGCTGTTTATTAACGACTTTGAAATACCTCTCGATTATTATACAAAACAAATTAGGTTTTACCGTATAACTTTTAGAATATTAGTGTCGGTGTCCGCACTGTGTTAGTTTTATTTGAAATTTTCCATGGTTATCATGTGATGTGAAATCGAACAAGGCACACCTGGGTTATTCCATTTAACAAATGACATTGCTATCTATATATATATATATCGTTCAATGTGTTTATGTTAACATGGTATAAAACTCGAAGGCTGTATAATTATCGAAAAATAAATAAAAATTAGAAATTGTGATGTCTTAAATTTTTTGAAAGATTTAATTGTTTTTTTTTTCTTTATTATTTATTATTTTGTTTACGGAAAAGCCTATTTATCGCAACGTTATAAGGTAGATTAATGATCAACAAGTATACATATACTTACGTATTTAGTAAATAACAGGTCTTTTACAAATTTATGCATTTCTATAGAATAAAAAAATGCAATTTTTCTGTAAAAGTGAATTATGTACGTAGTGTGGCTTTACAAAGGTGCTTTAATGAAAACTTCAAGAAACCGAAATACGTCGAAACTTATTTAAGACAAAATTAGTGAGAATGCTAACAAAAAAATTCACAAATTAAAAGCTGATTTTATCGATTCGTTTTTCCGCACAATGACGTGTGCCGTTATTTATTATATTATATATTAGTCTATATTGATATGAAAAACGTGAAATCGACGGAAGGCCAAGTTCACAACTAATAAAATAATGAAATTAAAAACTCTAATGCAATGCACCAATTTAAATATAAACCAACGACAAAAAAGAACAATATTATTTTTATTATTTATTATTTGTCCAAATACAATTTAATCACAAAGAAAAATGACTTGGACATTTTGTAGACCAAATACATTATACGCCTTTGCATAACCAATAAATTTGAAATTAAATAAGTGAGTATCGCAATTTTTAAAACAAAACGATACATCGATTTCCTGAAAATGTTCGTGTACTATCTATCGTTCGTTGATAGTATGATGTTACTTTGTAATAATCCTTGGGTACGTCGTAAACAACAACTGTGCCATATTTCGTAACACCTGGATTAATGGCTTAGGGATGTATTGAGGACAAACGAAGGATTAACCATTGCGTCGGTTGCCATGGTGACGGTTACCTCAACAACGGTTATTATAGCAACCATTTGGTATTCCATAATTTGCTTGTCGCCCACAGGCAAAATGAGTGATGGCTGCATAGTTAAGAGAGTTTAAATATTGTCTAAAAAGGACAGATATAATTAAATACGTTGCTATTGACAGAAACGACCATAAACTACGATCCTAAAATAAATGTAAAACAAAAATCATTCATCTACCTTTTTTTTTTTTAAGGCTGGGGTATCCATTTACGGATTCCCGGTCGAGGGGGGTAACGGACCGGGTTATGTCGGACTCCGGCGCCTCCTGAGAGGAAGAAGGGGAGAAGAGAAGGGCCTCCTTCACCTCCCCCAATTTCTCACAGGAGACTACGCCTTGAAAAAGGCGCACGAAGCACTTGCCCCACAGATCATTCATCTACCTAGTCCTACATATTATGAACTTATCGTTCAAGTATATATTAATTAATAAAACAGCACAGTGTGAAAGTACCCCATGTACATCAAAAGAAAATACAATGATTACTATAACTGAACTATAAACACAAACAAGCGACAAATCTGATTGTATCAGCTGACCAACATTTATTGCAGAATAAAAGAAAGAATCTATAACAGCGGATTTGGGAACCGGAGATCCGACTTCTCTGTTTGAATTAACATAATATAACTTTTTGAGCCTATACGAGTATGAAACTCTTTATTTCCTTCACCATGAATTATTATCATAAATACTTGAAAATTTTGATAGATCGCCTTTTCGCATTAAAAGTGTACAATTTCCAAAAATATTCGAAATTGAGTTAATATGCGTAAACATTTGGTATTTTTCCAGTATTTTTCTCATAAATACTGTCAAAAGAGCGTAGTTTAGTTTTAGTTTTTTTTAGTTATGTTTTGACTATTATTAACAAAATTAATACATAATTTTATCTTATACTTTTAAACGAGCAATTCTTGTATATATATATATAATCTGAATCTCGGAAACGGATCCAACGATTTTCATAAAATTTAGTATACAGGGGATTTCGAGGGGCGATAAATCGATCTAGCTACGATTTATTTTCAGAAAATGTTGTTTTATTCGTGTTTTCAATAATCAACTTTTCTCGACATCTATTGGCGAATAATAATACTATTTTTGTAATTGAGGGCAACTAACCGCTTTAAAGACGCAACAAGATGGTATTATAAAAAAAAACGGTCATCATCTAGTCTTACTTTAAAAGAGAGATAATGTAATTGGTAAAAAAAAAAATGTTGCAAATATGATTAATATTAAAAATATTATTATACATGTTAAACCTTTAAAATATTCCTGTAAAATTTGTAAGTTTTGAGATTATACAGTTTTAATGCGAGAAGACGAGATATGCATTTTTGACTCCGGCATTGTCCTTGTGTGCTGATGATTATTCGGTCAGCCAAGCGGGTACCTATCTTGAAATACTATTAGCATAACTATAATGCTTAAATAAGAACCCCGTTGAACTATTAATCATCGGATTATATAACGTGCTTCGTATCATATATGTGGGTAACATTTTTAGGGTACGCCTAACGGTTTTACAGAAGAACCAATTACAGAAAAGTTTTAGAAAAAATACAAATTTTAATTCCTAGTGTCAGGAAATATGTTCTAGAACTACAACCAAACTGGTAAGTACAACCAAAAAGCATAATATTACAGCTGCAAGGCGTTCGTGGTCTCTTAATGAGTCAGGCGAGGGCTAATTATCACTATAACAATATTGAAATCTGTATATCTCGTTGCGAAAAAAATGTACTAAATTTATAGGACAGTAGCGGTACTCATGATTCCTGACAATAAACACACCCAATCCTGCGGACCGAACGGTAAACAGTCGCCGTCGCTCAAAACACGTCGCTTCGGATCCTCCCGATCCACTAACGGTGCTTTTAGGTACCTCAAGCACCGGTCACCGTTCTCGTCGAACACGTCGCTTGCGACGCAGTGTTTGATGAGCAAATAAACCCTCGGACACCATCCACTGTGTTTCTCGCCGGATCTTCTCAGTGAGTGGCGTTTCCGATCTGATGGTAGATTCTGCGCATCACTGCTCTTGCTAGTGTTAGCAAATTCGTCAAACTAGAGCCCCGTGAGCTCACCTACTCGCCCGGTGAATCTAGTATAACCCCTCGAGGTTACTAGAATAGGTAGGAAAAAAAAACTGACAGTAACATAATGCTATTGAAACATTTTCTAACTAACATCTAATAATTTTGTATACTGACGTTGGTTGATGTTAAATATCTGGTTTCTTTAACAGGAAAATAGAATAGATTTAAAAATTAAGTAAAACAAGTCAATCTAGTGATTACTTATTTAATATTTCAATCGAAAGCTTGAATTTTTTTTGTTAGTTCAAAATCACGGCTTCTTTCTCTATCTCTCTCTTCAGTTAGGATACAAAACCGAGTTCAGCACATATGTATTAGCAAATCAAATTGCAATAAATAAGTTGCGATGCAGAACATCGCCATAGCGCCCAACTTCAAATTAAATGTAAATGAAAGTGTAATTTGTTAATATCTAATTATTAATATATTAGCGCCAGTAATTATCAGTTTTAGTGATTACAGTGAAGTCTGCAAGGTAATTGAATGACGAATAAATATTTTATTTCACGTGTTTATATGTATATTTCACATAACATTTTAGTTAATAATGGAAATTACATTTGAGAAACAAAACTAATAAACAACATCAGATGTTTCAAAACTAAAGTTTTTTTCTACATCAGGACTCTTAAAATATATTAGTGCTAATTTAATTATCTAATAGCCTAGTACTAATTTTGGCGTCAAACTGTAGGTTGGAAATAATCTTCTTTACAGTATAGATTCGTTTAGATGGTTTGAGGCGTTTTATCATTTCTGTTAAAAGATTGAGGTAAAAGGAATTAACGATTTATTAGAATTAGGTTCACCATTTTGGAGTGGCTGAAACTTTTGGTCGTGAAACCCCTTGTGTTATATGTAAAATATCACAGTAAGTGAAACTAAATGATTTTTTTTATGTTTTTCGAGGAATGAAGATAATTACTTAAAATATATGTACACATATATCTAGAGGTGCCTGGAAATATTTCCTTTTTCTTCCTTAGTAAGAAAAGTTTTTCTATACTTTTTCTTACTCAATCATATAATTTCCGTAGTACATAGATATTTTAGAACCAGATTTCTATAGCGATGGAAAAATAGCTTTTTCCACTTAGTTGTAATTAGGTTACATTTATTTTTAAGTATTATAATAGCTTCATACCACTTAAACTTCATAAAAATACTCTAAAGTGAAATGTCGATGGCAAATATGTAGATTGTTTTATGAAAGGCAATGTTCGTGTCGTATAACTAACCACTGGCATATCTCGATCTGGAACGTTCGCTTACATAAGTGGTTTGTAAAATTTAAACACTGAATACTGCTACATTTCTACTTAGTATTTTTTTTAAAATAGCTATTGTTTAGCTGTGTTGAAAACATTTTACATCTGCACAGACATTGGTTAGTGCTTATGACCAGTGAGTCACTGGTACGTCACCTTTATATACCTAAAATGATCATTATGAACTACTGCTTACAATTTTTTAAACCAATTTCATTGATTTTTGGCTAGATTAATCTGATTAAATTTTATTCTTGAGAATCGTATATATTTCATCACATGTTCTGTTCGCTAATATTCCTTTGTGGTCGAAGTGCTCAAAACTTTTCAAAGCTTTGTACAAGTTTGACCCTGGACTGGCGGTGCTTTGGAAGTCGCAAGCACCATTAATGTAGTACTTGGGATGCAGAAAGCCTCGCTTCACGCCATCTTCAAGTAAAATTTTCGTCCTTGCTATTTGCAGATCCGTAACTCTGGTGTGTGGGTCAAGTTCCTCGCGATAGTCGCCTGTAATGGTAACGTGTGTATGACAGTTAAACGAAAACCAGTAGTAATTAATAAATTTAAAATCTGTAAGCATATAAAAATACCTAAATATCAAGAATATAATAAATTGTGCGGCGCATTTAAACAATGGCTACACAGCGAGATATCTTTTTTAAGTATAAGTCCAAAGTTGTCGAGTTTATTTTATAGCAATTCGCAAGTGATTCCGTGCCTTATTTTTAGATTTTACGCCACGTTACTGGTATCTATCTGTAATGGTACTTGTGAGAGCTGTGAACAAACTACTGCATGAAACTTCTAGACGCGTCAATATGAAATTGCCGCAGAGAACTAGTCTACTTAACACTATGGGCACGTTAATTGATCAATGTAATTTTAAAGTAAACATCTTACCAAGAAACCCGATGCCGAGGGAACATCGATTGTAATGATACGTATGTGCTCCCACAAGTCCCCAACCTCGTCCTTCGTACACTCTGCCATCGTTGCCGATCAAAAAGTTGTAACTGGAAGTAAGACCTTGACAGAGCGATGCTGTATTACGCTACCTCAAACTATTATAAAATAAACTATTTAAGTTAAGACAATAAATTCCAAATTTACTCTTTCATGTTCAATTCACGATTTCTCATCGTTCTCTACGAACACGTATCGTGTGCTGTGTTGATTTTTAAGAGTTCACTCATCCCATGTACGGAATTTGATATGCGATGACATCTTTAATCGGGAAAATTGATGTACCACTACCAATTTCTATATACCTTTTTTTTATTGCCCGATCAGGCAGACGAGCATACGGCCCACCTGATGGTAAGTGGTTACTGTCGCTCACGGCCGTCAGCAATGCCAGGGGCAGAGTTAAACCGCTGCCTACCGCTAAATACCTCATCGCTGTTAATTCATTGTGACACCATTTATGACTATTTAGTTCCACCTATTAATGAATTTTGTAGTTATTACAATCAATACAATCCGCTTATCTTTAGAGAGATAAAAAGCTGACTTGACACAACAATATTACAATTAGGTAATACATTAACTAGCCGTACTCGACCGCTTCGCTGGGCATTTAAAATTAACATTATTATTTATTGTCATTATCATTAGGGAATCCAACACACATAAATATTAGCCTATCCATTAAGTACATGTATTCTCTACATGGATACCAAGTTTCAAGTCAATCGGATGCATGGTTCAGTAGTTATAACGGAACATCCGTAAAAACCACTGTAGATTTATATATTAGTATAGATATAGATGTTGATGTGCATACATAATATTTTAGACAACTTACGGAATGTCATCTTCAAGATTTAGTAAGACATTGGATTGAAGAATACGCATTTGCGACGCACATGTTTGGAAGGTGTCGCATTCAGGGCTGACCGTATGCTGAACGATGACCAGACGAATCGGGTTATATTCTCTGACCGATTCTGTGTCGTTTACAATTTGAGCCAACCACATCTCCCTTGTGATGTTCCATTCATGAGGAGCTAAGAAATATTTGTGTATAATAAATTACATCATGTATGATTATTATTAATTTCTCGCTTGCACATGACGATCATTGAAATATTTATTTCATTATGACGCTTAAAATTTAATTGATGCATATTAACGGCCGTCTGGTGTAGTGGTAAGTGACATGGTCACTACACAAGGGGGTCGCGGGTTCGAATCCCGCCAAGGGAAGATATTTGTATGATATTTGTATGTCTTTTCCAGGGTTATGGATGTATATTAAATATATGTATGTGTATAATAAAAATCTTACATTTATATCCGTTATCTGGTACCTGTAACACAAGTTCTTTACGAACTTATCACGGGCCCAGTTAACGTGGCGTAATTGTTAGTAAATATTTATTTACTATTTATTTATTTATTAAAAAAGTAAGCCGTAAAATAATAACTTTTAATTTAAAATTATTGTCAACGTAAGCATTTAGGTATGCCTACAAAATAGAAATCAGTTGATAAAAAAATATAACAAAATTATAGCAGTAGTTTCATATTTTTTACATATCTTGGAAAATGCTATAAGCATGATGGAAAGATGGAGAGACGAGCTCACAAATTATCCGGGATTAAGTGGTTATCGAAGCCTAATTAACGTATTAACACTATATACTTATTGACACGTCGAAATTTCAATACCATGTGGTTTTTATTACCATCCCAAATGGTTTGTTACGGGTAGCAACGACATTGCACCATTTTAACCAGAACACATAACTTCTTCGTTGTCATCAAAATTTTATAAACTGTAGCTTCGCTATTTTGTTTATAGTCCAAGATCCTAGAGTTCCCATGATTATTTAATTTTTAACTGATTTTCTTTTAATATTAATAATTAATTGATATGAGTCAACTGTAAGAGAGAGATAGAGAGACAAAGAAGTCAATATATCTTAATACATGTCTCACTCAGTCTCATACGCGTGGATAATGCCCTCGCGCTCTTACCCACAGAGGTATTAAATTGAATTTAGGGGATGATTGGCCCTTTAAAGCGTTTGCAAAACAATTCGGCTGACGGAAAGTGTCTGGGAGTATTGGCGACTTATTTTTAAGGATATTGCCTAAAATTACGTAAAAATCAGGTCTCAGAAAATACGTGAAGTAGGTCATGATTTTATGTACCTTGAGTACCTGATACCTGAAAATTGGCCGTCTAAGCAAGTTAGCAGGTAGGCATGCGTTCTTAGTACATACTAACACTACGCAATCGGCCATATTTCGTTCGTCAGAAAATACGTGACGTCTGGGGACCCTGGGATCTTACTTTATTATTTCTTATTGTTCATCGGCGAAAAAAAAATTAAAATGCGTGAGGAACCTACGTAGTGGTTTTAGAAGAAAATTACATATCGTAAGGATTTAAAACTATTATTATTTTTGTACAAGTACTCGTTAGGCCACGAGCGAAACTTAAAAAGAAAAGATCTAGAAGTTTGCCTACTTTTGTGGCCACGATAACTCACCGACATCGATGTCATCATCGTTTGCGACTGTCTCGGTTGTCAAAGCGAAGTACAAAGTTAGCCCGATGCATATGACAAGAGCGGTAAGCGCTACGGAGCACGATAGTCTCTCTGCCCTGCTTGTATTCTTCAAAACTTTCCATAGGTAACGCGGCAGCGGGAGTTCTGAAATATAAATTAGTTTTCTGTTTATCCATGAAAAAATATTCCTCATGAAACAACAAATGTATCTACTAAAATGTGACTACCTGCTTTTGTCTAAATAGATTTTTTATAACTAAACGAGCTGAGTGCCTTGATCAGCGGTTAACGGAGAATATGTTATAATTACCGCGCGGCAAAAACAAGTAAGCACCTTCTCGTGCAGGTCTGCAATATAGGTACCTCACCGTCAGAACGGAAGGCCGAAACTTACAAGATTCTAAATTAATTTAAAGCTTGAATCAAAAACAAAATAAATTTACTGACTTTAGGTTAAAATTTCACTGAACTTAAGTTCCGTGTTAAATTTATTGAAACAACATGAAACATAATATGGTGTACAATGTGTGTCAAGAAATTATGGACCCTTTCTTTATTATTATCACTGTAAATTTTTTATTATATTAATATTCTATAACATATTTACTTACTCTGATAGCTGAACATGTTTTCTACAATATTATATAACTTAACAGTTGAACTAAACGTAAAACGTAGCGTTTATTCTATTTCAAAAAAAATTCATGTTTATACTGTAAACCAGTGGTGAATTTACACTGCGGGCGGCAAATTTTTTAGGGCGGCAAAATTTTGAAAGTAATTTTTTTTTTTTCTCATCAAATCTTACATAGAGCAATCGCTCTATGTAATTAATTAATTCTATAATTACCGATGAACGTGAAATTTACCACACTTACAATATGTATGAACGGCCGTCTCGTGTAGTGGTAAGTGACATGGTCACTACACAAGCGAGTCGCGGGTTTGAATCCCACCAATGGAGGATATTTTGTATGATAAATATAAAATGTCTTTTCTAGGGTTATGGATGTACTTATATTAAATATGTGTATGTGTTTCCGTTATTTGGTACCTGTAACATAAGTTCTTTACGAACTTAGCACGGGACCAGTTAACGTGGCGTGATTGTTTTTAAAAATAAGATATAGAGAAGGTGTGCAGAATGCTAATTTTTTATTAAAAATGCATTATTAATACATTAAATCGATAAAAAAAACATTACGCACACTACCATGTATTTGACACACACAGAACTATATATACTCTTTGTTTACTGTCAAACATTTTGTTATTGCTTAAAGTCTGTGGTCAAATTGAAAATATATTAATATTGTTTGTCTTTAACTATTTGTCTATAGTGTAGTCTTGGCAACTTCGATCAATTGATCGAAGCTTGGCAATGTATAATAATAGTCTTTGACAATAGAACCTAATGTTCAAACTTATAATTTCAATTAATTATAGTCGAATTTCGATTACTGCGTAAGTATATTTACCTCGTGCGTAAGTATAAGACCTCTAGTAAGTATATTTTAATACATAACCATAAAAATGTTTTGTTCACTAAGAAATTGGTGGTTTTACGTCTACCCGTTGAGGGCGGTAGCCAAGGAATATCGTGATTGAACCAATTAAAACGCCCTGTCTCAACAACTGTCTTCCATACTTCTGATGAAGCAGAACTCATCCAAGGCAGGCTGGGAGCAAAAGTACGCGCTTCGCGCTGAGCCCTTACTCCCCGCCGCCCTACTACCACTAGAAACCATGCTCGCCGGGCCTCTCAGGCTGTGGGCTGTCCGAGGCCCCTTACATGGCACTGCCAATTCGTACCGCTGGGATAACCCCTCCCTTTTTAGGGCCCCCTCCTTTGGGCTGTCCGAGGCCCCCTACACGGCACTGCCAATTCGTGCCGCCAGGATATCCCCTCCCTTTTTCGGGCCTCCCTTACAATGTCCGTCCACCTGGTTGGCGATCATCTCGACTTCTCTTTCCTTTCACGTGACCTACAACTATTAGTTTTTCCAAGTTGTCAGGATTTCGTCGGGCCACGTGTCCGAAGTACTTGAGGAGACGCTGCATACAGATTGTATTTAGACGGGTCTTGACGTTTAGCTTCGAGAGAATTGACACATTTTGCGCCAACACCACATTTCAAATGCGTCAATTCTCGATCGGGTACGGGCCTTGTCTTGATCCCGCTTAGTCAACACCATATACTCGTAGCTTGCGGTAGGCAGCGGCTTGGCTCTGCCCCTGTAATTGTTAATGTCTATGAGAGCTGTCGCTATCGTTAACCACTCCATAAGGTGGGCCGTATGGTGAGTATACTAATATGGCGAACAACACTCGAAAAGCAACGCCTAAAAGATACAAACATAAACGTCTACAGGAGTTAGCCTGCGTAAGGGGCTCACAGATACCGCTATTAATTACATTAATCATTTTTAAACGATGTTATTGCTACATAGTTAAAATTGGTTTTCATTAGAAAAAAATGTATTTTTCCTCACGACTTTAACCTAAACATAGTCGCATCGAAATTGACGGCAAACGTAACCTGACTCATTTCGCTGTTCGACTGTGTAAATCAAATATATGCATAGAACATTTAAAGTAAATCTTGTACTCATAATACCCACTGCCATAACTAATATTTTTAAATGAGTAAATATTTTTTATTAACTTTCGTAGAGTCTTTAATAATTAATTGTTGTTCGCATTGCTATTTGTTATATTAATGTTCAAGCTTCTGTGAATAAAATAATCTATTAATAGGTAATTAGATAATAATAATAAGATAATAAGAATAAAGTAATAAGATAAACACGAACAATTTTTTTCTGGATAGACATAGTTACCACTCCGGGTATTTCTGCTGAAAATAATTTAGTTCTGTTGTTTCATTATTTCGTAATAGGACAGACACACAGACTTTCCCATTTGAAATATTGTAAAATTGTTGTTAGTATACAAAGCTGAAAGATTCCTGTACAATCGTATTATCTAAAATAATTCTCAATTGGTCTACACGCACTCATTAAAAAACTAAAATATTCAAACTGGTTCAGTCATTATCACACTTCTCGTATGACTATGTGTCACATGTATCTGATGGACTTTTGGTATTATTATTAAGTACATACGTTTATTTCTATTCGTACTTATGGTGTCAGTAGTAGCACCAGGCTCATCTGTTTATAAGTAGCATTTTAGTCCATGGACATCATTGTCCTAGCCAGACAAGCCGCCTAGTACCTTAGTATTACTAACTTAACCTATACTAGGTTTCACACCTGTATGACAGTATAATTTCAATTATTTACCTAATTAATATTCGATAATGGCAGTTCAGACGGACTTCAAGGAAAACGACAGAATGTTAAGAACTACTAAACATCTTTATTGAACTATCATAAAAATTGACCAAACATAACTTAGAATTCTTTTCGAGTTGAAGTGATAGTTTATCTATTGGTTATTTATAGCTATGTATGTAATGGTGAGCAGTACACAAAATAAAATTAATCAAAGATATAACGGTCTGTTATACAATGGTGCACATTGAACTTAAAATACATCACTTTGTACATCATTACTGTATTAAAAAATAGCGTGCATATTTAGTATCATTTTGAGAAAATTCGTTCTAATGCGGCACAAAAGCATCAAATCAAATTCTTTTATTGTGACACAACCGTTTACAAAGGTATAAAGGTATTTATTCCTAATAAGCATAGTGTGGCATAAGACACATTTTTTTTTAAATTTATTGATTAAAGAAAATTCGTGAAACTGCTTTTCTATTTTTCTTTATACTAAAACAAATTCTTTTCTACGTTGAAAGCTGGTCATCAGGCTCGGGACTCACCTGGTGCTAAGAGGAGCAATGGATATCACAAAATGAATATCAGCGCCTAACTTGAGACATGAGGGATATTGCACTGTCTTTGAAGTACTTCATAAAGACCCATTAACTTAGAAAAAATCTTAAGTTCCCCAAAATCCAAACCACTACATAGAGTTATACAATATATGTATATTAAGAGATATTAAATACTGGATCATATTTTGATATCTGCAGTAATGTAGTTTAAAATCCAATTTTTTTTTGTCCTACCTAAGCTGATAGCCTTGAGAGGCTATTTCAGCGTAACCTTATCTAGTAGGTGAGCTCACGGAGCTCAAATCAGAGTGATGCTAACACTGACCCTAGCAAGAGCAGTGCTTCGCAGAATCTACCACCGGATCGGAAACGCGATCCACTGAGAAGATCCGGCGAGAAACTCAGTGGGCTATGTCTATGAGTTAATTCGCTCGTCGAGCCCTTCGTCGCAAGCGACGGGTTTGTGGAAGACGGTGATCGGTGCATGTGGAACCTAAAAGCACCGTTAATGGATCGGGAGGATCCGTAATGACGTGTTTTGGGCAAAAATCTATACTATATATAAAAATATCTTTTTCATGATAATCTAGCAGGCAGTAAATGTAAAAGCGATGGAAAACAATTTCTAAATTAAGATAGTACGGTTGTTTTGTGGATTATCAAAACGAAAAAAAAAAGAACGATTCATCAAGTACTTCGTTTTGTGCAATAGAAAAAGAATGTTCTTTTTTTCTTAATATAAATTATGTAAGTACATATATAAAATAACCAATTTTTTTTTTAGTATTTTCAAATATCGAAACAATCAGGAAAAAAAAACCAAATGAGATTTTGGACGTTTATTTTTAACAGTTTCAACATTTCTTTCTATTTGAATTACAGACGTTAGTAATTTGTGGTAGCACTACGTTTTAATTACATAGAAGGTATGACGCAGTACAGAAAAGGCTGTTAGGCCCGGTTTCATTTAAGAATAAACAAGGTAATGGAATGATATTTAAAAGTAAAGTATTACAAACTTTTTTGAGGGCAGACATGATTAAATGTACTTAAATAAAATTATTTTGGTTAAAAAATATGTACTTGATTTTTATTACCTTTATGTAGGCTACAGCAAAAGGCAAAGACCCGATAACAGAATGTGTATTGTTTTATGAGGCTTTTTGTGCGATCACAAAGATAGGATACAAAATGTATTGTTTTAATTAAAGTTTTTAAATTTTTATGTGTACGATTTTTAGTCGTTACGAGGACCGTTACTTGATAATTTTACTTCAATGTGTAACAAGAAATTTCAAAATAAAAGAACGACAGAACCTATCGCGAAGTAATTGAATCTTCTCGGTTTTCGCCTCCCTTCTGCGATAGAATTAAAGTAAATTCAACGTTATAAACACAAACGACAATTCTTTGTCTCTTATTTCCTGAGAAGCCAGCTGGTATTTCAAACCGGTCAAAATTCATCCAGGCAAACACAGGTGTGCGTTTTCCGAATTCCAGTGTTGAAAATCTTTTAGTTCTTTCAAGATGTTGCGGCCAGGGCTGACGGTGAGTGGCTTCACCTGACATTGGCCTAATATTGTGTAGTCAGGCCGCAGAACCCCTTGCTTAACGAGCTGATTTAAAAGAATGTCTAGATGTTCAAATTGTGCAGGAGTCGTTTTGTCAGTTCTATAATCTCCAAGGAACATTATCGTAATACTTCGACGGTTCCACCCTTTCAACATAGTACTTAATACGTTGGCACCTCTCCCTTCGAATACTATACCATTTCCGCTTATAAGGAAATTGGGGCCGATATCCTCAAAGCGAGCGTCCAGGTGGCTCTTCTGTACATTTATGATTTTCTTTATGCAGTCGTATTTCTGATTGCAATATTGGCTAACGGTGTGGCCAATGATAACGAAAGATACCGGTAGTTCGAGGAAATCCATAGTGTAGGGCCTCATTGCCTGCCAGTCGCCCCGTCGCAGATACCACGGCTCGTGTATATCTAATCAAAATAACGGAGGCGTTATACACCATGATATAAAATTACACTGTCGATGAGGTTTGATTTTGGAGATAAATTAACCATATAGTAACAAGCTTGTGAGTTTTATAATAATATATTTTCTTGTGTGAAGTACATGTAAAAATATTAGCATTGTAAAAAAGAAAATAGGATTTTTGTGTAACCACAAAATAACTGCATGAATAATGCCTAATAGCTTTGAACAATTATATTTCAGGTTTTAGTCAAGACTATTAAAGGGGTCTATTAGTTTAAAGAGACATTTAAAAAGGAAGTTGAAGATTAGAATCACGTACCGAGATCGAGACGAGCTTCGTTCTTGGATAGTGCGTAATGGAAGACGTAGAAACTGAGGCCTACTGTGACAATGAGCGCCCAGCAGACGAACACGGCGATGCTACAGCGAAGTTTGCGCGTATTTTGAGACGAAACCAGCTCCAGACCGAGTAATTGGCCTGAAACAACATCAAACTTTGTACAAACGTAATTTGTACAATTCGACATTCAGTAGCATCTATATAACTATATTAATACGTGAAGCAAAAACTTTGTACCCCTTTTTACGAAAATTGTGCGGACGTAGGAGTATGAAATTTCCCAAACTTATAGAGAATATAGAGAAGGAGTGCAGAATGCTAAATTTTATTTTAAATTATGCATAAAAAATACATTAAATTAACAAAAAGACCACTACACACACTAGCGTGTATTTGACACACACGCATATAGGTATATATTTATTGTTTATTGTCAAACTTTTCCTATTGTTTAAAGTCTGTGGTCAAATTGCGAATAGATGAATATTGTTTGTCTTTAATATTATTTATCTATAGTGTAGTTTTGGCGAAATCTGTGATTTTATTCTAGAAGTATAATAGTGTGTGACAATAGAACCATAATAATGTTCCAACTTATAATTTCAATTAATTATAGTCAAATTTCGACTACAGAGGGTCTACTAGTATTGATAATTCGACTTAATGTCTTAGATCTATAGGTAACTCTAGGTTAGTTTACATATCACCCCAGCTGGGTATTCTGGAACATCAACAGCACCGCGCAGGAGGTCTTACCGGCCGCCTTACCGCGGAGACCAGTGTTATTGGTCGTCGATAATCGCCTCCAAGACCCGTCGGTCGGGCGACTTCAGAGTGGCGCCGCGTGTTAGGTTGTATTGTTGACCGCGGGAACCCCCTACTCTGCCCGGGTTCTGATTCCGGGCGGAGCAAGGACGTCGGGAAGAGAGTGCAAGGGGAGTCGTTTGATGGGTAAGTCCCTAAAAACATCCTTGGGCCTGCGGTTCGATCCCATCATCTGTGAACTATTAAGACCCACATACACCGCACCTAGGCGTTCATGAAAGAGGTTCGGCACTGTCCGAAGAAAAAGGCAACAGTGTCACGGCATGCGCTCCGATAACCACTTACGAGTTAGAGCATGAGCTCGTCTGCCGATCATAAGTGAAAAAAAAATGGAATGGAACTAAATGGCCCTTAACAAATATTTACTATATTAAACGGTATATATTATTGGTTGTCATGATTTTCTTAACCTAAGGTACCTTTCATGAAATCGAAGTTAGGTGTTTTTTTGCTGGTTTGTGGTGGTTCTGGTAATCTTAAAGGCCATTTAAAAAGGACTACACTACGACACTTCGAATTGTATGCATATTTACATAAATAAATAAATATAGTTATTTTATATAGGATTCCGTTACATTCTGAGTTATGTATAAAATGTAATGTAGTAAATAAACGGTTTTCAAAAAATGTGTTATTGGAAATAGATAATTATTAGGTACGTGTGTGTTTCACCGCAATCCGGCAAAATTGCTTGACCGATTTTGATGATTTTTTTTGTGCGTGACTATTATATGGGATGGTTTAGATTTATAATATATAATAGATTTATATGGATGCGGTAGATTGTTCGGAAACTGGGTTATTTTTTAGTTTTTTTCAAGGCAGGACATGTTTGTCCTTAGTCTATATATACGTTTAAGTTTAATTGCTCATGGCCACCTCAATGCTCACCTAGTTTCAACCATTACCCTCGTTTTGGATAAAAGAATTCTTCATTTCTACCAAATTTTCCCGTGAATTACCATTTATTTAAATATCGCACTTATTTCCCTTTTCCGTTTACTTTGTTCGTAAATTTATATGATTTTATTTTTACGTAAGTAATTAGAATACACGTATGTCATGTTTTTGGGTGAACACTATATAGTTTCACGAGCTTTGTAGCTTAGGCTCAGTCTTTATATTTTATTCTAAAATATAATGTTATTGAAATGATGGTTAATTTTTTCGTTTGCTGCACAAGATAACCTTTTTTTGTTTTAATATTCCACCAACTTCCTATGCAGTATAATCCAGAGTATGAATAATCATAACTATTTCCTGTCTGAGATTGACTTTAGAATTAGCATCGCTTTCGTTGTGGCCGTTGGGATACTGAAGTTACTAAATATATCATTTTATTTTTCGACATCCTTATAATTCTTCCTGGAAACTTATCGTAGTGTACCCAACCTTTGGAAAAGGTGACAAGATTTTCAAGTCCTGTTAATTCATGAGATTTCTTGATCATTCATTCATTAATTTATATGTGATTTCTTAATTTTCGATTTGCCATTGCCTACCAAGGTGAATTCGGTAGAACCACAATGTCTATTATGCATAACACTTCTTTCCCGTACAAGATAAATTACAAGAGATGATTCTAAGCGATAAGAGAATCTTCCGTCGAACCCTTTATTCGTTATTCGTTTTATAACCCATATTATTTATTTCAACACTTTTATAAAGATGTTCTAGTACTAGATGAGTTTCCTAGAGGGCCGCTCAACGGTGGACGTAATCCTTCGCGTGCGGGCCCTCTCGGAGGAGGCCATCTCCGGGGATGGAGTGGCCTTGGCGGTGTCGCCCGGCATCGCCAATGTGTTTACCGCCTGCCCTGGCCTGTGATAGGGGAGGGCCCTGGAAAGACACGGAGTGCCCCCCTACCTTAGCCGGCTGGTGGGTTCCTACTTGGACGACAGATCGGTCAAATGTACCGGACACGGTGGGATCGTGCACCGGTTTCCGGTCGTACGCGGTGTTCCACAGGGGTCGGTGCTCGGCCTTATTTTGTGGAATATCGGGTATGACTGGGTGCTGAGGGGTGCCCTCCTCCCGGGCCTGAGCGCAATCTGTTGCGCAGACGATGCGTTGGTCGTGGCCTGGGGGGAGGTGTCAAAATCAGGGGATTGGGCCTCAACGTGGCACTCAGTAAATCCGAGGCCACGTGCTTCCACAAGCCACCTGTCAATGACTGTATCGTGGTTGGAGGCGTCCGTATCGGGGTCGGGGTGCAGTTGAAGTACCTGGGCCTCATTCTGAACATTCGTTGCACCTTCCATGTTCACTTTCAGAAACTGGTCCCTCGTTTGTTGGGGTTGATTGGGAGGCCTGACCAGGTGACGAGCCGTCTCTATACAGGGGTGGTGTGATCAATGGCCCTATACGGGGCGCCCGTGTGAGGCCAACGGCAACGGCCGCAACGCACTATCGCGGTCAGGGTCATCGGTGGTTATCGCACCATCTCCTTTGAGGCGGCGTGCGACTGGCTGGGACGCCGCCTTGGGTTTAGAGGCGGAAGTGGAAGCGCTCGCCACTGACTATCAGTGGCGGGCTGACCTTCGTGTCCGGGGCGTGGTGCGTCACAGCCCCGGTGTGCTCAGAGCACGGAGGGCCCAATCTCAGCGATCCGTGCTGGAGTCATGGTCCAGGCGGCCGGCCGATTCTTCAGCTGGTCGTACGACCTTCGAGGCGATTCACCCGGTCATTGTGGATTGGATGAATCGTGACAGAGGACGCCTCACTTTCCGGCCCACGGAGATGCTCACCGGGCATGGTTGCTTCGGTGAGTTCCTGCACTGGATCGGATCCGAGCCGTCGGCAGAGTGCCAGCATTGTGGTTGCGACTTGAACACGACAGAGCATATGCTCGTCGTATTTATAGATTTCTCATTGGAAATGAATCTTCGAATTTTCGAGCAAATTCACGGTGGTACCGTTATAAAACCAATATTTAATGCGCACTGCAAAATGAACTTATACATTTTATATAGCAAAGTTTCCCTCACGCACACGATTACCATTTTGAATTTAATTATTTAGTACTCCTATATGAATTAAAGAAAATAAAAAAAGGAAGTTCATCACATTAATTAATTAGTTCAATTTATCGATGCTATATATTTTTTCGTTCAATTTAAGATTTGCATTTCTAAGCTTAAGTGAACAGAATGATTAACAACTGAGATTTTAGTGCTATATGTACATATTTGTTTATAATATGTGATCATCGATAATTGAACCACTTTTTCAGGCGGCAGAATAAGAATTATAAATTTCTAACACACCTTAGTGTAGAAGTACCCTAAATGATTGTTTTCGTATATATTTTTTTCTTCTCATTAAGAAATTCAGAATTTAATTTTCCCCTAATTATACTGGCACCAGTTTTTTTCTTGTGTTTACCTTTTTTGGGGAACGGAAGGATTATTCGAACAAGGCTTTAGGGTGGTTCAGGTGGATCTATCGTATCTATAACATCAACGGTGGCTAACTGCGAGCCACGGGTTCTGCCGCAGTATCAAAAACGCTATTGGTACTCTCACGTCGAGTCTGAGTATGGCATGCACTGTGTAACCTGATAGTGTATTTGGTAACCGTCTTACACTGATCACCAAATATAATAAAATTGGAAATAAAGTCATTACAAAACATGAATACTAATGTCATTGTACCTAATAACGGGCAGAACAATAAGCAAGTAAGACTTCAACCTAGATAATATCGTGATTAATCAAAGGAATTGCTGATTATTTGCTTTCTTATCAGTTTGCAACTATTCTACAAAATATTTCGAAATTATTTATTAGGTATATTGTTATCACTTTTGCTGCAAAAGCCATGTCGATGCGTGGATTAAATTTAAGTTGATAAAATTAATGTATTTTTTCTGATAGCGAGACTTAATTGAGTTGATAAAAAACTGTTCGATAAAATTGACGTATACTGTCAACAAGTTTTTTTTTTGTTTTGTGTAAAAATTCAGATTTTATACGAGTATTTAGCTTGTTTTTTAATTACTTAATACATTCATTTATTAACAGACTTTAAGAAAGTACGCAGATAGTTCAATTCTGATTAATCTATAACACAAATTGGCGTATTTGAGTATTGTTATAATACTCTTAACATTGTTAAATATCTGCGTTTTAAAAAAACTGTTGAAAGGAGTCAGTTCAATATTTAACAGTCGCTGGTTTCTTTGAAAGTATTTTGTAAATTATATGGCCAATTGGATGTTGTTTTAAAAAAAAAGGTTACTGAATGAATAGCCTCCTCATAGCAGGATATTTTACAACATTCCGCAATACGAAATATTTGTGCTTATGTCAGATGTTTAAATATTGTCATTGGCCAAACAGTCCGCGCGATTTCTACTTATTGTACAAAACTTATAAAACGACTCATTAAAATATGAATAATTATATGGAAATTAAGAGAACCGATTTCAGAATTCATATCACGATATGCCATTAGAAAAATAGGGTTTGTTAAAACAAAATATTTTACTTTAAGTGGTCTGGTCTAATGTATGCATATATGTATATAAATATTCTTTATCTCGTTGCCTTTAGTGTTTAATTTTTCCTTTATTAAGTTAAGTATTATTCAGTAAAACTGTACTCTCATACGAGACTGTGGTTTTCTTTGTTGTTTGAAACGTTTCAGTGAAATAATAACCTACTCATGTATCTAATTTTAATAGAAAAATGAAAACGAAAGGAAATGAAATAATGATTACAAAAAAAAAACAATTCGCAGTAGATAAAATAATTATGAATGCAAGTAGCTTATTAACGATCGTAACCAATTAGTAAATTAATCGTTAAGCATGGCATGAAAACTTATAGTACGCTAGCTTTATTAGTCCTACTGAGTCGCCAATTGCAGAAAGAATCACAGAGATTAACACTATAAAATATTCTATGGATTATAGAGGTCACTTACCTTTTATTTCTTCTGTATTCCTGACTTTTTGTGTGACCGATACGAACTTGGGCCCGATGTGGACCCTCGATGATTTGGACACGTTAAGCTGTGATATAGGCGGCGATACTGCTGCACGTGAAGCTGATGCTATCATTCGTTCGTCCATCAAAACGACGTCAGAACTGCAGTCCGGACGGTACATCATCGCAAGTTCACGTTCTCCGTCACTATCGCTCCACATGATTAGCACCGATGTAAACGAAAAAAAAAAAAACAAATGGAACAACACAATGAGTGAAGCGTGAGTAACCACTGAGACGACGGCTCGCTCTGTCTATCAAACGCGTCTAAGTTCGTTTCTTTTGCAAAAACGTTGGCTGATAAACATTGTAGTAATAACCAGAATATGTCGGACAACTATAGCCTTCCTATTCTATCATTTACCAGAAACTCCCGTCGGTTACAATCACCTGAGTTTCTCTATAAATAGCAATGCTTATTGAATTTGTGCAACGATTTTATAAACGGTACTAAAAAGAAATTGATGATAAGTCACTATAGTTGCAATTGATGAGTTAAATTTATATTTATTTTACTAGAGAAAATCACTGTCGCTGCACCCTTGTTCACATTATCGTTTCGCTTACAAAAATAAATTATCGCGTCGCGATACAATTGATGCAGAGCTGATTTTGATAACAGGCAATCAGCAACACCGAACTACTAAGATTTTTGAACATTTTCATTCATTCGAACTTCAGGTATGCACTTCGTTTTAAGCTTAATTATGATCCGGTAGTAGATTGATTTGCTAAATAGCTGCTCTTAAGTTGTTAGGTCTCCTTCGGAGGCGCTCGGGCGGCTGTTGTCAAGTCCCACCCCTCCTGTCTGGTCTGAGCCTTTGCTCGCCTACCTGTCCTGGTGAAACTGGAAAGACCTCCGGGCCACCAGTAATGACTCAATCATATATTTTTTATTGCTATCTAAGAAATGAGTAAAAATGCTTACAAACAGAAATTTTCATTCGACAATAATCTAATGTACAGTATCAATACAAGCAAAGGCGTTTTAATACTTCGTGTGTTTATGAGAATTCTGACGGAACACCTGATGCCACGCGATAGTTTCGAAACAAAGGAGTGAGTTTATCGTGAAGAGCAAGGTATTGAAATGTGTCGGTGGATTTCGTTAAACAGAGAGTAAGGCTAAGTAAGGAGAGATGGCGGGACATCGTGAGACGCATCAAGTCTGCCCGTTCCAACACTACATCACGATCACGACCACTCTGTCAAGAGTGACACGATTAGGAAGAAGAAATGCTCGAACGCATCATGTTATTATGACTTACGACACGACGCCGCCGCTCCATAGGAGTGTGTTCGAGCCCTTATGCTTAAAAGTTTCAGTATCCAGTTGTCAAGATCATTGGAATAAAAACATGTGCGACATTGAATTTCGTTTAATGGATCAAGCTTTTTTTTTTTAACAACACTATGAATACGTACATATATTGAAACTTCATTAATTTAATTCAGATTGGTATTACATGAATTGATCTCGGTTAGAATCTAGTGAATAAAGAAGCTCAAAAAGGAAGGTACATATATTTTGGCCATTTAAATATAGTGTATCTTGTATTAGCTATACATATATTTAAATTTTAGTACAACTAGATTTTTTGTCACACTATGTAGATCTTGTTAAATCCGGGCTGTTTTCTAGAAATATATCTTGTTCGCAGATAACATACACAAAAAAGACGATTGATGGTAGATAACATCGTAATCATAAATATAGCTTTTCTGAATCGCTCGAACAGCTTTGGATATACGTTACGCTTGTGAAACCTTTGAAATACTTAACTCAATAATAAATAGCTGCTAATGCAAAATAGAACGTAATTACGTCAATGCCAAAACGAGTGTCAGAGCCAATATGTAAATTATTAAAAATACTAAAAAGTTGTCAAACAAGTTCTTACACTCTAATGGAAATGGTTCGGTCGTCGCATCCAAAGAATAACTGGTCGAAGACGGTAAACGATTATCAATTAGTGTTGTGCAAATAAAGAGATCAAGTGATGATATTGTATAAACTGCAAATAAATATAGCCTAGATTAGTACCAGATAGTGTCACGTTGAGATGTTTGCTAAGGACAGCTCTTATACCGAACAAGGTAAATATTCACGTAAGAAAACTACAATACAGACCAATCATTAAAATGAGTATTGCCTTGATAAACCAATGATGGAAGTAAATCTAGTTGAGTCTCTAAGTAAATTTAACATTAGTCTTCGATTTCTAATTCAGTTATTGTCAAGCGTTTTGTAAGTTGACATCATTGATTTTTTCCAAACGTTCCATTACAGGATTAGACTCACGTAGACTAGCTCTTGCTCAATAATTACGGCAACAAGTATAGGGTTGGCTAATTCATGATGATAGAATGAAGATTAATATTTGAGAACTTGATTTTTTGTTGCTTTCAAAAATAGCCTGATTATAGAGCTCAAAAGAGTTATGTACTTCAATTTTAAACTTAGTTTTTAGATCTTCATAGTTATGGTTCTATGGGAATGGTATAATAAATAGTTGATGTAGCGAGTTGAATAAGCGCCCGTTGAGTGAAATGGCGACAAGTCTCTGCAAACACCATGTGGTCGCAGAATGCCTTGTTAAAACTCAAGGGGAGAACTTACAAAACGATCATTAGACCTGTCGTGCTGTATCGATCTGATGCTGGGCGACGAAAGTAAAGCATAAAAAAGGGTGCATGCGGCAGAGATGCCAATGTTGTGATGGATGTATGGAGTGACAAAAATAGACAAGATGAGGGTATATATATGAATATAAGGAAATGGTAGTGCAAGGTGGGGAATAGGTCGACCGAGGTAGACATGAATGGAGTGTGTGAATCACGGGATGAGAGAAAGAGGAGTAAGTGTTGAGATGACGGCTGATAGAAAAGAATGGAATAGAAAATTCGCTGTGCAGACCCCACCTAAAGGGATAAGGTGGAGACAAAGACGCCGTGTGGTTCTTAGTCTGGTTTCTTACATATCTGATTATATTATAATTCTCCATTGGTCTCCTTGCAGGAGCCGTAAGGATGTATTTATGATTTATTATTATGTAAATACGTGTTTATTTATTATTTATGAATTATTTTTATTGAAAAATATCAAGGATCTATATACTATATACTACACTACCAGATTCCAGCTTCGCCAGGAAGTGTGACCGAACTAAGGGTGCCAGGAGTGACCCGTTCCGATTTAAGGGGGGGGGAGGGGCGTGTACCTTTAAATCTATATAATCGAGACATGGACCTCACTTCTCAATGTGGGTGACGCCATTCACGTTGAAATGTCTATGGGCCCTTGGTAACCGCTTAACACAAAACGAGCTGTGAGCTCGTTCACCCGTTAAGGCAATAAAAATGAAACCTAAATTGAAACACATAGCCCTAGTTCAAGAAATAGTATTAACTATGTGTTATATTATTGTTTGATTTGCTTTTGTTTGTGCTCGTTCTGGGTCCGCCATTTTAATATGGCCGCGATTTGTGTAGATAATGCTGATTAAATGTGTTTGCCAATATCGTTTTATCTTTAATCTAATTTTTTTAAAGGATTGTATTTGCAATCAGTGTCGCTAGGTTAATTTTATAAGAACAGACATAATATAATATGAGTGCGCATAAAACTTTTTTACTCTTCCGGTCCGATAGATCGATAGTCATAAGTCATAGTCGTAGTCTTTATACAGCGCAACCTTGAAAACATTGAGTTTGACATTCGAGTTGCGTCAATAAAGCTACTATCGGAGCACTTGAACTTGATTACTCGACAGAAAAAGGTTCGCGGGTTCGCTTAACCTGTTCCTCAAGACTTCAGGTCTAGTCTTATTAGAAACTAGAAGCCAGTACAATAATGACAGTATCTTTTTCTGAATGAAACACCTCAACTATGCTTGTAGGTATTTTTTTCCCTATTATACATAAAAAATAAGCAGTAAAACTTCGGTTATTCCATATATATTATGTTAATAGTGTATAGGGTAATTTTAAACAAACATCTCGTGTTACAGAAGTGCCATAGGTATTTTAAGAGGGTTTTGGCCATTTTTTCTTTTCGTCTTAGCTTGGAACCATGTTGTGGAATACCGTGTTGCTTATGGTTATTTTTTTTATTCTACTTATGCTGATAGCCTTGAGAGGCTATTTCAGTGTTACCTTAGCGTGTAGGTGAGCTCTCGGGGCTCAAACCGGAGGTGTTGCTAACACTAGAAACTAGCCCTAGAAACGCGACCCACTGAGAAGATCCGGCGAGAAACTCAGTGGACGGAGGGTTATAGTAATCGGCACGAGTCTTAAGCTGTCATTTATATGTGCAGCACATATCTGTCATTTATATGTGCAGATATGTGCAGTAATGCATTTTGGGTCTGTTTGGGGGAACGAGGTAAGAACGGAGGTGGTGCCGGCCATATCGATTACGTGATTGGATCTTCCCGCGTCGCGTCACAAGCCGTCAGTTGTGATTGGTTCCCTGTGTTGTGCAAACGCATCACTGCAACAAACTACGCTTTCTTCTAATTTTATTAACTCAAATGTTAAATGTTATTATCTATATTTATTAACCACACATTTTTTGTCAACCTTATTTTATTCTTCCAGGCACCAACTTCTTATGAATAATGTACTGTGGATAAATGTACATTTAGTACCACAAGTACATATACAATATATATTATTTGAATTTTTTTAGTAAAAGTCGGTTTATTGTTTTTTGTCTTGGACCTTGATCAATACTCGTATAAAAAGATAACTTAAGGAAATTGCTTATAACTTCCATAGTTTTTATCTGAAGTAGCTGTAAGATTCTCTTATAAGCTTCTGAAATTAGATATGTTTAGCTATATTATTCAAATGGTTTCCCTGGCACTACAGAAATCAATGAAAATCGTCTAAAATCTAAAGCTTCATAGTATAAATTCGTGTATTTCTTCCATATCCGTCACCAGACGGGAAAAGCAAATTAGCGATAAAAACTCGACAACATACCGCTTCTATAGAAAAAAACGGAATGATTTGATAACCTTTTGGAAGTCGATTAAAAATAGGGTTATTTCTGACTATAATACGAGCGAAAGCCGGGCAAAACTGTTATAAAATTACTTATCCATTTTTAAATCCCAAATTGAACGAAGTGATCCATTTAACTTTACCCTAAAAGAACGATGCGCAGACGGCCCCCCCCTCTTAAGTTGAGAGATCACGGCTTGTGCCGATGACTATACCTGTAATGACAACAAGAAGACGATATTAAACCGTAAAATAAGTTTTAATTATATCTACGACCCGCGAAAAACGAAGAAAATATGTACTATATTGCTTAACCTACTTTCGATACTGATGAAGGGTGATTAAGAATTATAAACTAAGATAAGAGAGAGAGAGAGGGAGCAAATACATGAATAGAGCCTGTTGCTGCGTTGAACCATCGATAATGACGTAGGTCTTAAGGTTTCTTTTTACTTTTTACGACCATCGAAACTGTGTCTTCAATGGTCGTAAAAATTATTCGTGTGTGTCTTGTTTATGTCAATATTGCCATACTGTCATGGTGGCATAATTTAACGAATTAGGTAAGACGTGATTACTTTTCTAAGCTAGTAGTAAGATTTAATCCATTAGTTTGTACTTTAATATAAACTACACACAATGTGGTCACAGATGTTGTCGCATTAAAAAATGAAAACAAAAAAATTGTATTTGAACTTCGAATTTATTGTTCTTATTTGAAAATTTAATATTTCATTATTTTCGTGCAAAGTAGGCGGTAGTATACTTCTGTGATATTAACATGAGTGAGGCAATGGTGATCCTAATAGTTAAGATTTTGTTAGCGAAATAAACTTATTACACAGACCATATTTTAAAAGATCACTTAAAAGAGACGCGCGTAGGCCAGAACATTTACATATATGATAATTCAAGATATGGTAAAATCATAAAAAACTTTTTGGGCGGTACGAATATACGATCTTCCTTTTTTATTTGCTGATGTGGATGTATTTCCTATTGAACCGCATTTTAATAAGCATTTTTAATAAGTTCAATAGGTTTTAATAGCACCTGTAGAAGGACAGCTTATGCCCGAGTAGGTAGCAGCTCTTGTGAGTCCACACGGGTAGGTACCACCACCTCGCCTATTTCTGCCGTGAAACAGTAATGCGTTTCGGTTTGAAAGGTCGGGTAGCCGTAGTAACTAAAATGAGACCTTAGAACTTATATCTCAAGGTGAGTGGCGCATTTACGTTGTATTATAGATGTCTATGGGTTCCAGTAACCACTTAATTTCAGGTGGGCTATGAGCTCGTCCACCCATCTAAGCAAAAAAAAGGCTCCACCTTCCTACCCATGTTTGCTGCGAAGCAGTATTGTGTTATTATTTGAAGTTTTCGGGCAGTCATTGTAGTATATAAAATTATATACCTAGAACTTATGTCTCGAGTGGTAAGCGTTGATGTTGTTGATGCCTTAAATAAACTTCAGTAACCACTTAGAACCGGGTAGGCTGTGAGCTCGTTCACCGTTCTAAGTAATATAAAAAGCAACATGACTAAGTTAAGGCTCAAAGCTCTACTGAAGCTTCTCAATTAATCAGTACAGTGGCGTGGGCATTATCTATTAGCGTAACTATTAATGTGTATTATCTTAACCATTTTGCGTTCCAGAATTGTATCTCAGTAATTCGATTCTCCTTATCAACCCACTCCAGCTTAATATCGGCAAAATATCTAAAAAAGATTGGCGCTAAAATCAGAAATCACATAAATGTTATTACTTGATAGATTCCAGATTTAAATTTTGAATGTTTATTTAATTTTTTTATTATATTTGCAGCTTGTTATTGTACCTTATTTTGAATAACATAATTTATTTTATTTCATCCACATAAAAAGATTAGAATATCCAGAGATGAGATAAAATCAAAAGTTAATAACTTATTAAATCAATTTTTGTGCATCAAGCAAAAACTATAAAATTAGTTAAGTTAGCAATAATAAATATGTGATGTATTATATACTTCCAAACCTTGCTGTATCTACCATGCTACTTGTTGGACATACTTGCGGTATGCAGCAGATTGGCTGTGCCTCTGGCTTTGCTGACGTCCATAAGTGACAGCGACTACTTACCATCAGCTGGATTATTTGCTCGTCTGCAAACAAAGGCAATAAAGACATAATACTCTTACGTGTTAGTAGGCATGAATAAATCTATGAAGCGATTTTTTTAATCTTCAAAGGCACTGACTGCGTAATTTGGACGTTCGCACAAAAGTATTAAAAAACATTTTTTTTAATGTTCTATTGGGTGTGGACGTGCTTACAGGCATCTGCTGTTAAGTGGTTACCGGAGCTCATATACATCTACAACGTAAATGCCGCCACCCACCTTGAGATATGAGTTCTAAGGCATCAATATAGTTCAACGGCTGCCCCACCCTTCAAACCGAAACGCATTACTGCTTCACGGCAGAAATAGGCAGGGTGGTGGTACCTACCCGTGCCGACTCACAAGATGTCCTGCTACTGGTAAGATTTTCCATAATATAAATTTAGAATATATAAGATAAGGAAATGTGTATTATAGTACATATCTATGGTATTAACTATAAATGGTGTGGGAGTTTTGCAGTAGTACTCAGCGCTTAGTCGGTGAAGTAATAATAAAAAAGTTTGTGATGTAAACATTTGTTTTTCGCTACCGCAGGATGTTTGTGCTTGTCGAAATCTGACGAATGACGATATTAGCCAAACATGTTTGCTATTTAGAATGCGTATCTATTTTTATGGCATCTGTAAACGTATTTATAATTGTCATTTTTTTAATGTCAAAAATGCTTAAAAATTAGCCATCGTATTTTAGAGATTAGTCCATATTAAAAGACGTGGTTTCATCTTGAAGCCGATCGCAAATGAATGAGTTAAGCACTCGATCACTAGCCGTACCCTATGTTGAAAATCTCAGAACATATATTTTAGTGCATCGGAAAGACTATGAAGTTTGAGGATGTTTAATTTTTTATTTATCGAAATTTATAACAGAATGTATGAGTATACATTATTCGTTACAATGTAACATCTATACAATTTGTACAATAAAAGAAACTAGTGGTCCCGCAGTAGTCGAAATTCGACTATAATTAATTGGAATTGTAAGTTTGTACACTATTACGATTGTATTTTATACTTCTATAATCACAAATTTCGCCAAGGCTACACTATAAAAAATATTAATAAAGACAAACAATATTTAATCTATTCTCAATTTGACAACAGACGTCAAGAACAAAAGTTTGACAATAAATAGTATGCATCCGTGTGTGCGTCAAATACCTGGTATGTAGTGTGTGTAATGTTTTCTTTATTGATTTAAGGTATCTTTTATGCATTATTTTAAAAAAATATTAGCATTGTGCATTTCTTCTCTATATTCTCTATAAGTGTGGAAAATTTCATACTCCTCCGTCCGCGCAATTTTCGTAAAAAGGGATACAAAGTTTTTGCTTCACGTATTAATATATAGATATCCATGACTGTGATGTGATTTCTTACTGTTGTTTTCTGAATTTGTATTAAGCGTATTTTTGCAAGAACAGAGGTTTTCGATATTCGACAGTCTCATTATTTATGTTTGTTCGATACATAATGTATTTAATTTCTTTTTTAAATACCTAGTCAGGTCATAAGTATTGTCACAGAGTAAAAACTTTTCTTTTAGAATGCTGGCCACAAAAAAGTTTATTGAATTGGAATTTCGAATTGTTCATGAAAATAAAAATGTATACTTTTAGAATTTTACTCATTTTTAAATATGGAGTGGACGCTTAAAGAAGACCGTGTTGCAGTTATTGCGTTGCATCGTTGCGGTTACGCGCCAATTCAAAATTTTAACATGCTGAAAATTTTGAATATAACCAAAAGATTCGTTTATCGTACCTTCAAACGATACAATGAAGACTCTAGTGTAGATGACAGGTCAAGAAGTGGTCGCCCTCGGTCTTTTAGGACTCCAGCAGTGATAAAAGCTGTGAAGGCGCGAATTCAAAGAAATCCCAAACGTAAGCAGAAACTGTTGGCCCTTCAGATGGGGTGAAGCAGAACCACGGTGAAAAGGGTGTTAAATGAGACTTAGGGCTTCGGGCATATCGAAGAAAAATAGGACATCGTTTGAATGCTCGTCTAATGGACCTGAGACTGAAGAGATGCCGCGCTTTGTTGAAGCGGTACGCGGGAAAAAAATATCGGGAAATTCTTTTTTCGGATGAAAAAATTTTTACCGTAGAAGAGAGCTACAACAAACAAAATGATAAGGTGTACGCACACAGTAGTGAAGAAGCGAGCAACCGTATTCCGCGTGTCCAACGAGGTCATTTTCCATCCTCGCTCATGGTATGGTTGGGGGTTTCTTATTGGGGCTTAACAGAGGTACATTTTTGTGAGAAAGGTGTAAAAACGAATGCAATTGTGTATCAAAATACAGTCCTGACGAACCTTGTGGAACCTGTTTCTCATACCATATTCAATAACAGGCACTGGGTATTCCAACAAGATTCGGCGCCAGCTCATAGAGCGAAGAGCACACAAGACTGGCTGGCGGCGCGTGAAATCGACTTCATCCGGCACGAAGACTGGCCCTCCTCCAGTCCAGATTTGAATCCGTTAGATTACAAGATATGGCAACACTTGGAGGAAACGGCGTGCTCAAAGCCTCATCCCAATTTGGAGTCACTCAAGACATCCTTGATTAAGGCAGCCGCCGATATTGACATGGACCTCGTTCGTGCTGCGATAGACGACTGGCCGCGCAGATTGAAGGCCTGTATTCAAATCACGGAGGTAATTTTGAATAAACTTTAGTGTCATAAGAATCTATGTTTTGTTAAGTTCATTTTGGTATATGAATGGTTACATAATGAATAAACTTGTTTCAATTATTTTACATTAAACATGTGTCAGAATTTATGACCTGACTAGGTAGTACTTTTTTACACTTATTCAGTCGATTTCTTCACGTAAGTAATTCTAGATAATCTCAATTACTACGTTTTCTTCATTATTTGTTTACCCAGCTTAAGTGCAGTGTCTATATATTATACATACAATTTACTTTTTATCGGTTAACATTTTAGCTTCAGTAATATTTGTTGAATTTTTATACGAAGATGCTTGCACTCAATCATGCAATTGTGCGCCATCTTTGTGGTCTTAATAGTAAATATTTACAATTTTTTCAGACAACATATTATTATATTATTAGTACGGCTGAATAAAAATGCTTTTTACAAAATTAAAAATTTATTTATCAATATCTGGAAACGATACAAAGTTTACTTACTTATTTAGTTTGTGAACACACTTTTTTTATGTCCAACGTTTTCATTAAAAATATTTAAACGTAACATTCTCTTGTTGTGAAATAAATTTTTGATATATATATATTTTTACTGTAACTTCACATAATATAACATTAGTTGTGAGCATAAGTGGCCGGTTGCATTTTAAATGTAAAATATCAAGCCTAAATTACTACTTTTTTTGGGCTTTGATTGGTTGACGAACTCACAGCCCACCTGGTGTTAAATTATTACTGGAGCCCATAGACATCTACAACGTAAATGCGCCACCCACCTTGAGATATAAGTTCTAAGATCTTAGTATAGTTACTACGGCTGCGACACCCTTCAAATCGAAACGCATTACTGCTCCACGGTAGAAATAGGCGGGGTGATGGTACCTACCCGTGCGGACTCGCAAGAGGTCTACTACCAGTAATTTCGCAAATTATAATTTTGCAGGTTTGATTTTTATTACACGATGTTATTCCTTCATCGTGGAAGTCATACGTGAAAATTTGTTAAGTACGTATTTCATTATAAAAATTGGTACCCGCCGGCGGGATTCGAACACCGGTACATCGCTAGATACGAATGCACCGGACGTCTTATCCTTTAGGCCACAACGTCTTCAGACTACTGTTACTTTAAGACTGATGTGTTTTCCAATATATTTTTTTTATAAATATCAATATATATATATATGTATGTATGAACGTAGAACTGTAATCAGTTGCAACTAGTAAATATCTTATATCGCATTATTTTCTTATACTTACATATTTAAGGTAGCTACATTTTGTACAGCGGCTTTTTTACACAGCCGAAATAATTAAATGCTTTGAAGTTGGAATTAAATATATATATGAAAAATATAATGTGATCAATATTCATAATCTCATTAAAATAATTCAGTTCAATTAAAAAATGTAGGTCACTCATCATCATTATCCTGCCCTTCTCCCAGTTACTTGGGGTCGGCGCAACATGTTTTCTCCTTCCATACTCTTCTATCATATACCACTTCTTCGCTCACTCCCCTCTTACCCATATCGTCTTTCACGCAATCCATCCATTTATTCTTGGGTCTACCTCTTCCTCTATATCCTTCCACATTCATAGTTAACATTTTCTTACCAACCTCATTTTCATCTCGTCTCATCACATGTCCATACCATCCCAAACGCGCACTCCTCAGCTTCTCTGTCACAGGTGCCACTTTCAGATTTCCTCTAACATATTCATTCCTTATTCTATCCATTCTCGTTACTCCACACATCCATCGCAACATTCGCATCTCTGCTGCATGCAATCGCCTACAATAGGTCACTACAATAAAAAAATCATGTTACTTAGATGGATAGTCGAGCTTATGGTTCACTTATTGTTAAGTGAATGACGAAACGCTTGAATATCACCACGTGAATAGCATACCCGTCTTACTAGTGCTGTTGGCGACAGCGGCGTCGCCCCATAAAAATAGAATAATCTCAATAGGATTTGTAATAGATTTATATAGATACGTCTATAGACATAGACATAGAGTTATAACAAATAGATCACTACATAGTATAAAACAGTTATTTTCTCTGTCCCTATATCCCTATGTATGCTTAAATCTTTATAACTACGCAACGGATTTTAATGCAGTTTTTTTTAATAGATAAAGTGATTGAAGAGGAAGCTTTATATGTACAATAATATCCATTAAATGGAGTGGAGAAATCAATAATAAATTACAGTTTCCGAAGCGAAGCGAGGGCAGGTTGTTAGTAAATAATAAATGGATAAATAAATAGAGTGCATGGAGATATAGATAGATAAGGATATTGATATAGTGCACATATATTTACCATAGAATAGAACGTGCCATGGCTGTTCCTTGCCTTGAAACTGGAACGCAAGGCTGCTTGGCGCAGATATCGTCAGGACGGCATTACCGACCCGTGCGGGCTTACAACGCGTCCTATTCTCTGTGATTATTACATTATTAGATGTTGTTCTTACAAGAGTAAATACGTACCAAGTGTGCATCTTATTAGAAATTCCGGTCAACGTCCTCGTCGAACCCGTCGCTGGCGACGAAGGGCTCGACGAGCGAATTAACCCATAGACACAGCCCACTGAGTTTCTCGCCGGATCTACTCAGTGGGTCGCGTTTCCGGTCCGGTGGTAGATTCTGCGAAGCACTGCCCTTGCTAGGGTCAGTGTTAGCAACACTCCGGTTTGAGCCCCGTGAGCTCACCTACACACGTTAGGGTGAAGCTGAAATAGCCTCTCAAGGCTATCATTATAAAATGAAAAAAAAAAGACAGAAATATTAGTACTCATTTGCGGGGTGCTCGTACCGACAATTGTATCGCTTGATATGGGTACGCCGGGCGTCCTATCCTTTTGGTCATGACAATTTCAAACACACATGCACATGCGATAAGAATATATGCGATAGTTTAGATAAATAGCGACGCCACCATATATAAAAATATAACGTTATTAAGGACTAAAATAAATGTACGATTGGTAAGAACGGAATCTATGAAAAGAGTGTGGAACGGAGTGTTAAGATGTGAGTGAGAGAAAACGGTAAGAAAGGAGTAAGAGAATGACAGACAGAATGAGAGAGAAAAGGAAGATGCCGAAGAACAAGGCGTAAAAAAGGTGATACATACTTTTCATTAATATAATACAAAAGATTTGACAAGATAACAATAAAAGTGCAACAATGGAATAATTTTATTTTATGTGCCACGATCCCAATTCCAGATAAATGACTAGAAAAGCTAGAGAATGATGCACCGTCATAATTTTATGTGGATTTCGGTAACGGCTACAAATACAAAATTCTTATAGAAGATGAACGAAAACCCAACGATTAACCACATATGAAACGATTATGATTTATATTAAGTAGTGTTATAATTATTTGGTTTAACGATTTAAAAAAATCTTCTATCTTTCAGACCACAGATGTCCAATGCTGGACATAGGCCTCCCCAAACCACGCCACAACGAGGTCCTGCGCTGCGTCTTAAAATATTACTATTAGTCGCCCAGTACTCGAAATTCGACTATAATTAAAAGAAATTATAAATTTGAACATTAATATGATTCCATTGTCAAAGGCTATACTTTTAGAATCACAGATTTCACCAAGGCTACACTATAGTTAATTAATATTAATGACAAACAATATTAATAATTTTTTAAGGGATTTTATGACCTAGTAACTAAAACCTTTAGGTCAAGTCTTGTTTTATTATTGATAACTTTTTTGTATGAAAATGTTATTATGAAATGAAATGAAGTTGATTATTATGAATCATGGCATGAAATAAAATGAAAACGAAATGAAATGAAATGAGATGAGATGATATGGGATGAAGTATAACATAATCTCAATAAAATGGTGGTCATTTACTGAGACTATTGGACTTTTCCCGATCCCGAGAAGCTATGTTCTGCGGCTTTGTTTCATTTTCTCACATTTGTGCACTTTCACAGATACTAAACAGTTAATAAACCACCGTTATTACACATTTAAACCTGAAGAAACACTAATTAGACGAAATAAAACAAATCACACAACTTCACTCCTTGCGTTCCCGCCAAAAAGTCCCCAATATTAATCTATTATTTTTGACTACAGACTTTAAGCAATAACAAAAGTTTGACAATAAACAAAAGAGTATATGCGCGTGTGTGTAATGTTTTTTTATTGATTTAGTGTATTTTTTAGGCATAATTTAAAAAAATATATCATCCTGTACTCCTTCTGTATATTCTCTATAAGTGTGGGAAGTTTTATACTCCCCTGTCCGCGCAACTTTCGTAAAAATGGGTAAGAAGTTTTTGCTTCACGTATTGATATAATCTATAAAATATTATTCACTGAAATTATATAAAAGCTGAAATTTGTATCATGATCGTCTTAAGTACTATTAGCCCCTTAGCGAAATTCAACAATATTTACTGACACCTTATGATTTACATTACAATACAACAATAGTTAAAATTGTCTTATAAGGGTTGGGAGAAAATGTCATCGATATTGTTTTGGTAATTGTATATTATCGATTATTGCCAGCAGAGTAGGTTGCATTACGCAGGATATTGTTCTGAGTTCTACATTGTATAGAATTTGTCGTACAAAAATATAAGCTCTAATCTAATCTGAAAACTTTAATGGATTTCATACCCCATCTGATACACGATCGGATAACATATAGTCGCTGTCGCCGAAAACATGTCATTTCGGATCCTACCAATTCACTCTCGTTGCTTTTAGGCATTCCAAGCACCGTTGTCGATGAATGAAAATATTTAATGTGCAACTTAACCCACAAACACAACACAACCCACAATCATGTCAATCTGTCAAATCAAAGTATTCCGGAGCAAAATATCATAAAGGAATCTCTGACTAAACATTTAAGGTTTTTTTTTTTATTTCATAGATAGATGCATCGTTTCTTTTCTTAGCACTGACATATTATGAGGTCGATCTATTGTACAATATAAGGCCTTTTACTAAAATAGAGCTTTTAAAATTAACAGATTCTTTAATTTATTCGTGTAGTTGTTTGTCTGTTCAACTTGTAGTTTGAGGGCTTCAATCTGTCAATCTTCGTCCACACATCATCTAGCAAATATCAATAGAGCATTTCCGCATCAAACTATACTAGCACATACGAAACATTACCTTGAACCTACTAGGATAGATTGTTATTATTATTATTATCTTAATCTCTGTATTATTATTGTTATTATCTTCATCTTATTCTATCGTGCATATTTATAGTCTTAAATTATAGACTCGGTACTGGGCCGGTGCTTTGCCTTCAATGTTTCGTGATGTTTTTGCGGCGTCTACAGTTGCACAAAATTCACAAGAAATTCACAAGAACTGCACGAGTTACATGAACTTTGAATTTGAACGATGAAAACTTCTCATTGATTCGGGATTATAAATTGACGTATTAATTTGCCTAAACAAATGTTTGGTAAACGTTTGCTATAGATAAAAAATACGTTATAGTCATTTACTTCGTAGATTTGAATGGTTTTGATAAAAACATTAACAGTATAAGCTTTCGTTTGCCGCTAATTGGACAATAGTGTCGAATATAATTATAGTAACGACCGATCAAAAATCTTTTACGATCTGTTATTATGATCAAGATTCACTTTAACCCCATATCTTTATAGTAAAAATATGCTTAAAACGAACTAAAATTAAAAGTAGTGGCACATTTAGTTTTCACTTTCGATCATTGCATAGATTTGCGTACAACTTTTATGTTTGAAACGTCCGCTGTGATCAAAATGCTTCAATTTTTTTAAGGCATTATACAGGTTGATTCCAGGACTGACTGTTTCACGGATATCACAAGCACCAACAATATAGTAATCGGGATGTAGGAAACCCCTTCTTACGCCGTCGTCAAGTAACATCTGTGTTCTATTAAGCTGAAGATCTGTGGCTTCCAGCTCGCGGTAATCACCTGTAATAATAATAAAAACATTTAATTGAATTTTTTATACGACTGTTTTCACTCTGCAAATGAAACAGCTCATTGAAATAGAAGACTTTTCGACATTGAGTTTTTTCATCAAGTTCAAATTAACTACCACTATTTCGGATTTTTTTTTTTAATTTTTTTATTTTATAAAAAAAATGTACTGCAATTTTTTTAAATAACGAAATCCAATTCAACGTGTACATTGCGTAGAGTATACATATTTACATTTCTAAGATACTAAGCCAATAAATAGTTTTCAGCTTAGAGAAAAAAAAAATTAATCAGGAATCTGTGGATCGCACCGGTGTTTTCCCTTGAGGTACTATATCCCGAGTATCTGATTTGTGGAAAAGTCGTGTACGATTTGTGTGTTACAAAAAACATAACTATAATTTATCGTACGCGCCTTTTCAGTATAGTCGTATTATTATTATAATTTTTTTCGGAAAGGTATAATCTTTTCTTAGCACTTTGGCTAGTCTGAATCACATCCACGGTCCTAAACCAAGTGAATGCAGCGTGTAGTGAGGAAAATTTATGTTGACGGTATGTTATTATGAGGGGCAATTTCGTTTTCGTCTATCTGCAAGAATTTTCTGACTATTCTACATGTATTCAAGATTGCGACTTTTTGTAGAGTTATGTAGAGGGTTTTTAGAGGCTTTCTTTGAGGTCTAATAGTTTTAGGCTACGGAGAAGACGGTTGGGAATAACGCTTGTTGTGGAGAGAACTATGGTTACCATGTATACTTTTTCCTGTCGCCAAATTCTGCTCACTTCATCTTTGAGTTCTGCGTGAGCTTATTTTTTCAGTTATTGTTTTTTGTATGTTCTGTGTATTAGAAACAGCAATGTCAATAAGGTAAGTGATTTTGTAAATTTTGTCCTGTACGGTGATATCTGATCTCTTGTAATGAATTGCCTTATCGGTGAGAATGGCGCGGTCGTAGTAGCGCTTGTGTGTAGTATCTTCTAGAATGGTTTGTGGAGTATACCTATTATTATTAGAAATCACAAGAATTAATATTTTGAAAACAACATGCTTATTCTAACTTATACAGGTGTCTTAATATAAATTAGACCTACATCGAACATTTATATACCGAATAGTACGTAGGTGGAATGCAATTTTGATCTAAAAGACTTTATTGACCCACATACACCCCCGAATCTTCATATCTCGTTGAACATAACAGTAAAAATTATATTAGATTAAGCAAAAATAATGTTTATTGCCCGAATAAAATTAGTTCGAATAAATTAACTTCTTACCTATAAAAGCCACACCGAGCGAACAGCTATTATAAGATAAAGTATGTGCTCCCATAATGCCCCAACCGCGTCCTTCATAAACTCTATTGTCGTTGCCAATTATGAAATTGTAACTGAAATCAGCATATTTTTCATTGATTTTAATTAATTAATTTTGTTATCTCCGCGCGAAGCTTGAATAGTTCTTTAGGCTACGAACGAATAGTAAATAGGGAAATAATATATTTAAAACTTAAGTTATCGATGTGTGCGCTTGTGCACTTATAAACGGTTATTACAACAAATGGTTGACTTAATCCGGTGATTTGGGAATAATTGTTTTATATAAATTACAATTTTTTACTGATGATAGGGCATTTCGTGAACTCACACGCTCAGGTCCCACCACCCTGCCCATTCCTGCCGTGATGCAGTAATGCATTTCAGCTCGAGCCGCTGTACTATAAAACCAAAACTTTGAACTTATCTATGTCTCAAGGTGTGTGGCGGCATTTACGGTTGTTGATGTCTATGGGCTACGATAAACACTAAACACCAGGTGGGTCGTGAGCACGTCCGCCTCTCTAAGCAAAAAAAAATAATAAAATTTATTATAAATGAAAAGGAAATTAAAGTAAAGCGCTTTGGATTCGTGTATTAGAGCTGCTCCGTTGATTGTTTCTCGTTGGTCCGATCAAATTAGGACGACATTGGACTTTGGAGTATCCGTGTCGTCTCCAACTGATGTTGGGATCAGTGACGCTATCCACTGCACAGAGGACAGGAATGATTGGAGTATCAGAATCCAAACAAAAGCGCTTCATAAAGGTCGCGACCCTCAGCCTTGAGAATCACGATGCAAAGAGTTGGAAGACTTCTTTATTATTAAAACGTGACTGACAAAGCTGCATCCCTAGCTTTATAAAAGGTGATGATTTTTTACCTTTTTAAACTCAATTGAACTGATACTTACGGAATGTCATATTTTTGTTTTTCCAAATAAAACGTTTGAATGATCCGGACTTCGGCCGCACACGTGATAAAGTTGGAGCATTTCGCACTAACCGTGTGTTGGACGATGACCAGTCGCAACGGCACAAACTGTGTAATTGCTTCTGACCCATTGTACTTCTTGGCCAGCCACATATCTCTAGAGATGTTCCATGGGTGAGGTGCTGTGGAATGAAGGACTTAATATAAATTAGTGGTCGCGCAGTAGTCCAAATTCGATTATAATTAATTGAAATTATAATTTTGAACATTATTATAATTCTATTCAAGTCAAATTCTATAATCACAGATCTTGCCGAGACTAAGCTTTAGGCAAATATTAATAAAGACAAACAATATTTAAACTATTCTCAAATCGACCACAGACTATAAGCAATAAGAAAAGTTTGACAATAAACAAACAGTATGCATGCGTGTGTGTGTCAAATACATGGTGGTGTGTGTGTAATGTTTTTCTATTGATTTATTGTATTTTTTATCAATAATTTAAAAAAATGAGCATTCTGCACTTTTTCTCAATGTTTTCTATAAGTGTGGGAAATTTCATACTGCTCCGTCCGCGCAATTTTCGTAAAAAGGGGACAAAGTTTTTGCTTCACGTATTAATATATATATACTAATTACAATATAACTACACTCGTAGAGTAGCACTTCTCTGGTCTTGAACGCAACCGCGGTCTATTGCTTTAGTTATAATTAGTATATGTACCGATAAGCGTTTGCAGATCTTATCACCAGTGAACGGACTTTATGATAAGTACTGAAAAATATTCATACAGCTACGTCAAACTTAATTATGATCGTATTTTTCGGTAAAAATATGAATTATATTTTATAAATCTGCAAGTAAAAATCGGTAATAAAATAGGCAAATCTTGTTTATTTCAAATGCGAAAAATAATAAGTTTCGGGTTAATAAGTTTAGTCCACTTAGCGTTAGTTGTTTTTAAACAAATATGAAGCGTTTTGAGGTTAGTTTTTACGCGAAACTTATCACTAATGACTAAACGCTCCGGTCTGTCCTTGTGCTCTTATCAGTTCTGTACAAAAACAAATATTTGCTATTAATAAAATGAATTGTAAGTGTCTTAACATTAATAGCTGTGGCATTTGAATACATTTTCATTGTGTGGAGCGAATTTTTAGAACAATAACTTATATGTATTTAACTAACTCTCCGTCAGTAGGCGTCAACCGTGTGACGTACGCCTTACATCGTGTAGGCAGAGACTTGTTTGTACTCAGCAGTAAGATGAAAGAAAGCTTCATACAGGGCTAAAGGATTTTCATATTTCATCAAAATTCGTCAACACTAGTGACGTAAAAAGCTTTAGGTATCAATTGAGAATAGTTATAATGTCCTACATCTTGAAGCAATTGTAGGAGTTGTAGCAGATAGCTATTACAGAACACAAAATATTTGCCAGAATCTTACTAATAACATTTTCAGGATAGGTTTGCGTATATACAAGTTCAGAATAAAACATTCGGACCGTGTGTTTATTGAGGAATTTCACTCAGTCGATGAAAAACCCTGGGCTTACTGTCGTATTTTCTATAACATGCTAAATTGTGTTTCCTGACAGCAAATTATTCGAACCATATTTTTATTTGATTTAAATTAGTATTTGTTTGGGTTTTCCCCGAATCGTGGACATTAATTTTTATTGTCATTAGGTATATTGTTTCCTAAGTTTTGAAACTATACAATTTTCGTGGTTCACGGACGACTCAAACGCTTTAAATTGCTGGCGTTGTTCTAAGTATATTAATGAATCATTTACTGTATGATCTCATGTATATGCGCCTGTGATCGCTTAACATTAGGTGGGCTAAAAGTTTGTCCACATTGTAAAATACACTTACCAACATCGTCGTCAGTGGTCGCCTTGGCTGACAGTGTGAAGTAAAGTGTCAACGCTATACATATGATTAAAGCTGAAACAGCAGCAGCACAAAGCGATCTTTCCACTCTACTTGTATTCTTCAACACTTTCCATATGAAGCGCGGCAGTGGGAGTTCTGGAAAAAAAAATTATTTCACTTTATTAAAATAAATTTGTCATCTAGATTTAACTTGGTATGCCGAATGGGGTGGACAGTATCGCATTAAATTCAAACATGCCTTGCACTAATGAGCCCTCGGATATATAATGAAATAATAAGCTAAGACACAGAATTATCCTCATATGCGTAAGAGAGTAAAATAAGTTATTTTAAATATCATAATATTATTATGTGTGTAAAGAAAAACCTTTATTATTTCAAAATCTTTAGTTTTTAAAAAGGATTTTTCTTCAGTGTCATTCTATTAGTAAAAAAAAAACTTCGGTTTGTTTAAAATATTAATTTTAAAAGAGATTAAGGGCTCTTAATGTTGTTTTGTTATTGTATCGCAGAAAACACAATTAAGTCTTTTATTGTTTATTCATTCTGAAATACTTCATATCATTTTATTTGTGTATTATTTGAATGTGTTTTATTGTTTTGTTTCTGTGCTGCTTTAAAACGTTACAGCGCAGATCTTAAAGGTTAGATACATATATGTACGTAAAAAAAAAATATCTCTATTTACTAAGCTTGCTAATTGAAAACAGTGTAAAATTAGTCCTAATAAGTTTATTAGGAACTAAATTCTCTTATATGTTTTATAATTATCTAGTTAAATTTTTTGTGTGTTATCTCTGTACGGAGCTGATTGTATGTTAACCGCTTCGCTAATGAGCACTAAGACCCTGGTTTAAATGGTAACTTACAGGGTAACATTTAAAAATGCACAAAAAATTAAAAACACGCCTGTGCAAGTGTAGAAAATTATAGAGAGAATAGCAAACCTGGTTGAATCTAATTATTAAAATTTGTTATCACTAAATAAACTAATTCAACAAGAATTGCAATGTATAACGTAGCCGATTGTGTTAGATTTTTACAAAGAGCCATGGCAATACTAAAAACTGGAACTAAACTAAATAACTATCGAAATCTAAAATATTTTTAAATAATTAAATTTTAGTACTTGTTCAAACGGCGTAATTTATTTAAGTATCAATCTCTAGAGAACTTTAATAGCCACAAGATTAATTAATTAAAAAAATGTTATCATTTCATTCTCTTCCCACACTACCCACCCAGACATGTTACTAACGTCATAATACATAGCGCTCATAGCGAACATGCACAGACAACTTAATATATGCTTTGCAGGTTTTTGTGCTAACTTACGGTGAAATTGGCATAGATTTGATATCGATATCTGATAATTATTATCTATCTAAATATAGGATACTTATCAGTCCTATTGTAGCTAATATAGCAATTGTTTATCTTTATATATTCATTAGTGAAATACGGTCACGCTCCGCTGTGACTCTCATTGCTAATTATGACATCGGGTTTACGTATATTCCCGTAGCAGCGGTAAAAATTGTTTTGCCCGCTACCGGCGCAATGTCGGAGGTGAACGATAATATGGGCTTACGCATTGTGCCCGCTTTTATCAAACAGCGAGAGGCTTAGAGGCTGCCTCTAAATTAGGCTGTCGTTGTGACATAGTACGGGGTTCCTATGTGAGACCGTTTTTTCCCTACTTATGCTGATAGCCTTGAGAGGCTATTTTAGATTCTCCTTGACGTGTAGGTGAGCTCACAAGGCTGAAACCGGAGTGTTGCTAACACTGGCCCTAGCAAGAGCTGTGCTTCGCAGAATCTACCAACGGATCGGAAACGCGACCCACTGAGAAGATTCGACGAGAAACTCAGTGGGCTGTGTCTATGGGTTAATTTACTCGTTGAGCCCTTCGTCGCAAGCGACGGGTTCGGTGAGGTGACCTGTGCTTGAGGTACCTAAAAACACCGTTAATGGATCGTAATGACGTGTTTAGGGCGAGCGAGATCAGTCTCTGATTCTGAGAGTGACAAAATCTGTTGTCGGGGGTGCAGGGCACCAGCATGAGCAGTGCTACACCCGAGTACGGATATAATGATATTAACAGCTCCAAATCCTAAATGCGTTGATAGGTTTTCAGTCAAATACTGCCGGTAAAATTTTCGAAAAAAATAACATGTAAATATCAATTAAGGTCAGTTTTATCCCAAATGATATCGCAAATTTTGTTGTACCCTTTCCTTTGACTTTATGCATACAATGTGCAATTGTTTTAACTTTTGTGCAGGATTGTGTCTGTTAATAGATTTTAAGAACTAAATTTTTACATAAAGTCTGTTTGATTGATACAGGTTGTTACCAACTTTTTGGAATCCAATTTATAGGCATTAATTTATCGTAAGAGACTGTTTAATGTCCTGAATTAATAGCTAATTAAAATAAAAAGTTTCAGTAGAGTTTCAGCTGTGCTCATTGGGACTTTTTAGACGGTTTGAGTGTATCAAACATTGAGACTATTGCGTCGATACGATAACGATCGTCTGATAAACTGAAAAAAACATGTATCACACATACACTTCTCTGGATGGAAATCGGACACGCGAGCGGACTTTTCGGACGAATGGGCAAGCCTCTATTGAGAGGCTAACAAATATTTGGAGAGACCGTAGAATAACCAAAAACACAAAAGTTCGGTTAATGAGATGCCTGGTCTTTCCAATCTTTCTGTATGGGGCTGAGACGTGGACGCTGAGGATGCAAGACCGTCGTAAGATTGACGCACTGGAAATGTGGTGTTGGAGACGTCTCCTCAGAATTCCGTGGACCGCGCACCGTACCAACATTTCGATCCTGAAAGAGCTCAACGTCAAGGAGAGACTATCGTCAACAGTCCAATTACGAATCCTCAAGTTCTTCGGGCACATCACTCATAATGAGGACTCCATTGAGCGGTTGGTGGTGCAAGGGAAAGTCGAGGGCAAAAGATCTCGCGGACGATCTCCAACACGATGGACCGATCTCATAAAATCTGTGACTCACTCCAACATAAATGTTTGCTCTCACTCTGCGAAACATCGTGCCACATGGCGTCGCATTGCGAGAGCATCGATATCGCAGGATCCGACTGATGCATGACCACGACCACTCTGTCAAGAGTGTAAGAATAAGAAGATAGGAAGGGCAAGCTAGGGACGCTCGGAAAGAGAGAGAGACAGCATTCTACGATGTCTTCTCGGTTCTCTATTGGTGGTAACATTACGAAAGAATTTTTATTATCGCATCGCGTTTTGTCTATATACTTTTAGAGTTAGCCTTCCACTATTACGAATGAAAAATAATGTTGTGATTATATCGTACGATATAATAACATAATACATACCAATTCATTGCTCTGGTTTTATCTTGTCTAAATATTAGTCATTTCTAAAATTTCTAGGGGAAAATTTATACAGAAATATGTTGATTTAGGATTTCAGAGTCGTAATTACATACATATAAGTATGTAATAGGAGTGATGAGGCATTGTCTAGTAAAGTTATATTTATTTCAAGAAAAACGTGAAAAACATGATGTGTATGTACATTTATAGTAAAACCGTTACGTTTTTTGTGCTTTAAATGCCTTTATGCCATCTGTTTCACCAAAATCAAGAATCTGTCGCATGTTATTTACCCTATATTACTCAGGTTTCACACGCATATATCTAAAGATAAACAACAATATTAGATTAATTATTTTGTCTTGCTATAGTAATGATTTACGGAATAATTTAAGGAACACATACATGCTGTTTGTTATCCACGATACCTGGCTGCTCCTGGCCTAGTGGGGATACCGTTAGTAAATTATTGTAAATTTTTTGTTGATGAAAAATGTTGATTATTATAAATAATTAATGTGGCCCCATGTTTGTCCGAGATAAACTGCGAAACTAACTATTTTAAATTTAAGTTTTTTTTCTTCAAAAGATGCACTTTGTTCCAATTTAAGTGAGTTATTATCTTAATTTATAATCACATTTTGTTATTATTGCAAATTACTTGTTTAATATCTGATAAAGGATTATTATTGTCTATGAGCTCTATAAGCTTCTAATAGACGACACTGTCTAACGGCTTTGAATAGACAAAAATGTCGTTTTTGTTTTATGCTTTAATTTGTATATGTATACGTACGTATGTATTTAATTAAAATAGAACAGCCCCTCGGGATAATCGATATTTTATTTTTCTAAATTTATTAAAGAAGGAACAGTTGTTTTTAAATATAAATAAAGTATTACTTGAAAACAAAATACTGTTACACCGGTCAGAGTAACGCCATCTATCGCCGAATATCCGAACGAACATCGTAAGATCTAGTAGCATCTAAAACGCTCGAAAGGTACAACGCCATCTATTGTCAGATAACGGAAACACAATATTCGACTTCTGTGGAATATTCTCGACGATTCTAGGGATTTCGTCTCGATTATAAAAGCGTTGCAGAGATGGCACGCAACCAGTCAGTAATCGGAACTACTCGAAGCGAAAGAAGCGAATTGAGATTTTTAAAGTGTTTGTGAAGTCTTCTAAGTGTTGAATACAGTTTTTAAGTAGTATTCCGGATAGAGCTTTTATTTATCCTGAACCCCAGCGCGCAGCAATACTAAAATAAAACGAGATTTTTTAAATATCACACATTCATTTATTTTCTCTTAAGCACAATGCGAGAACCAATCATGTGATAGATATATGTAGTAATATGTACATTTAATTTTTTTTTGTTTTAAATTTTTTTTAATCATTAGTTGTTCTACGTAATAATACTTAATTGTAACTTGTTTCCATGATTAAAATAAAGATTTGTGGTTTACATACAACTTTGCTGCTTACTAGTTACACATACATATTTACATATTTTACACATGCGTAAAGTGTTGCACAGATACTTACTATACAGGTTGACTATACATTACTATGAAAATTGTTAAGAGAAAGGAATTTTCTTGTCATGTCAGTCGTAAATAGGGAAACCAAAAAACTCAGGATCATTGTCAAAATATTTAAAATTATTTCAACTGCAAGTATCTCTAGGGACAGAAACTTTTATTTTTGGTTATTTTTCTTCAATCCGCCTTTTTTTGTAAGTAACAATTTCTTCTAAACAATTAATCATATCAACTACCTACCTAAGAAAATTAAAAATAATAATATGGTATAATTATTTTTAACTACTTTAATAATCTTAAAATTAATTGAACTCAGTCTTGAATAGAACAACAAAATACTTTGTACGAAATAAATTGACACTACTTGTATTTTCAATTTTATATATATTTGATATCCACAACAAATTTTTCAATATAATTAACATTTAATTTGTAAATATTTTTTTAAATGGTTCTAAGTAATATTAGCACTGGAGGTGGTTGATACTGGTGCTCTATAAGCCCACTAGCTACACCGTCCTTTTTGTTGGTTATAATCAGCAATAGATTCAGATTGGAAGGGAGGCTAAATCAAATGCATTCGAACCGAATATCTCTCGTTGAAATATGGGTTAATAGTAATTAAATTTAAAAGGTTTTAAATTTTAGCTGATGAATAACAACGAAAGCAAAACAGACAGACCCTTGGACGAATGAAGGCTTCAATTCAGAAAGATAATACTATACTAGAGATCCGCCTTGGACTTGTATCTAAATAGATAATTATTATAGTACGCATACAGTACTTTAAGTCATAGTGTAGTAATAAACAATATCCTCTTATTAAAAATCTTGACTCAATTTGCACATAGATAACTTCCACATTGATTTATTCCTTACTTTACTACTTAAGATACAATAATGAAGTAAAGAAAGTAACACCAAAACGTGTTTCGTTGGAACATCTTATTGTTTGCTTACATTCCCGTATGCGCAGAAAGTTTTTCTGCTGGTTACTGATAAGATACTGTCACACGAGTTAATTCTAAACGCCATTATTAGCCAGCCTTAACCCCGGAGACAAAGACTGCTATTTTCAGAGCTCCAGTGCTTCAAATTATGTAGCTCACGTATAACGTTAGGTCCAGGACTTATAGTGAGCGACGCTACCTGGCATTGGCCATACAAAGTGTAATCAGATCGCAAGACTCCCTGTTTTACAAGTTGATCTAAGACGATATTTAAGTGTTCAAACTGTACAGGTGTCGTCTTATCCTTTGTATAATCCCCGAGGAACATGATCAGTATGCTTCTGCGGTTCCAAGCTATCGCCATTGCACCGAACACATTAGCGCCTCTGCCTTCAAATACGATCCCGTTACCAGACACGAGGAAATTGGGACCGATATCTTGCCATCCGCGATGCAAATGGCTTTTCTGCACATCCAACATTTCCTTAATACATTCGTACTTTTCAGTACAGTAGTTGGTAGCGCTGTGACCAACTATGACGAAGGATAGGGGTAAATCGAGGAAGTCCACTGAGTATGGCGACATCGCTTGCCAGTCACTTCGACGAAGATACCAAGGCTCGTGTATATCTAATCAAAATAAAGGAGATTTTATGTAAAGTGTTATCAGCAGACATTATAAAAACAATAATTAATTACATCTTAGATTCACATAAAAATTTATAAGGAAAGTTTATGATTTGTTGTTGCTGACAATGGTACAAACATTTTTATTATTATTAAGACCAGAACGGATAAGGTATGGAATAAAGTTAACCACTTAAGGGTTCAAATCGGATCACGTACCTAGATCGAGACGTGTGAGCTTGGATAGCGCGTAGTGTGATATGTAGAAGCCCAGTCCTAATGTGACAATGAGCGTCCAGCAAACAAACACGGCGATACTACAGCGGAGTTTGCGTGTGCTCTTAGATGATATCAGCTCCTGACCGAGTATTTGGCCTAAAACAAAACCATAATTTCTGGCAATTTTTAAATTAACAACAGAATACATTTAAAAATAAATCATTTAATTTTCTGTTATTACCAAGTTCATAACGGTATTCATTTTTTTAAATAAATTATGGTTAGCACCGATCATATTATTAGATTTTGTGTGACACGCTTCAGTTATTATTATCGTTTAGGTAATCATCAAACTGCAATTTCCATGTGTTATGGTTCATTTATTATTATTTATTTATATAATTAGCCGTATACACGTATATTTACGTGACGATAAATTTTTTATCGATAGTATTTTAAAGTGGATTACAAGATTGAATTATGTTTGGTACCAAAATTAATGCTTCCATAAACAAATATCCTCTACAAAACGAAGTGGTAAGGGAACCGTACCAAAGCTGCCCAACAACACTATACCTTAAATAGAACACGATATTAATTTGGGTAAGCTTTTTTTATTGCCTTTGCAGGCATACGACAATACGGACCACCTCATGGTGAGTGGTTATCGTCGCCCATGGATTTCAGCAATGCCAGGATCAGAGCCAAGCCGCTGCCTACAATTAGCGTAAAATCATCAACAACCCGAAGGCTTATCATACAAAACTGGAAGATCAAAAGCGTCACCCGCTCAACTTCACGACAGCCGACAAACATCTATCGCGCTTGTGAAAGATCGTCGATCACGCACCATACTTGATTTTTAATTTCGTGATTTAAATATTATAAAAAATTAAATTTCAATTATCGAACACGACTAATCACTATTAATTTGCAAGCACTATGGTATTCGTTTAATACGGGTTTCCGTACACTGTGTATCTATCGGAGCGTTAACTTAGATAAAATACATTGATTTGAAGTTACCGAATATAAGAATTCGTTCGGATTCATAGTAGAAAAAAATGTGTTAATCATTGAGTAAACGTAGTTGCCTAATCTTTTTTGTAGACTAATGGTTGCGCACCATTCGATGTTTGATCTATGGTTTTCCTTCTCAACGTTTTTCAGTTAATAGTTAGCCCTGCTGCGTATGGGTACTTGTTAAATATGATAATTAACTATACGGATTCGCCTTAAATTATTTTTTTTTATTTAATACCAACCAGAATCATGGTACAACCAAACATGGTACTCACTTCACGAGTTTTTTTGGCATGTGTCGCTGTCGTATTCGCGTCTAATGAAAGCGTTTGAAGTTTTAGTGAAGATTGAGAGGGAACGCTGTCTCTATCCCACAACGGACTTCTGGTTTGGAATCTGTATACCGGATATGAAAATTGGCGTAGTTATTAAATTGTAGTGTTCTTTCTTCTTTTTTTTTACACCTTATCCCACTAGGTGGGGTCGGCACAGCTAATTTTTCTCTTCCATTCTCTTCTATCAGCCGTCATCTCAACACTCATTCCTCTCTCTCTCTCATATCGTCATTCACACACTCCATCCATGTCTTCTTCGGTCGACCTCTTCCCCCTCTACCTTGCACTACCATTCCCATACATCTCCTAGTTCTTTGTTGAGCTTGAAATTAAAACGCTCTTAGCTTCTTTAAATCTGAATGGCTAATAATCTTATTTTGCTACGTAGCTCTTTATTTAACTATAAAGTGTTATGCACGGGTAGGTTTTGATATTTGGTTTGAATCTTTGTTCGTTATGTTTGTTCAATAAATTAGGCGTAGGTTTTTACGTTTATGTCATACATATTTATCAATAAATAGAACTCGTCATCATTGAAATTGTATTAAATTGTAATGATAATTTATATTTTTCTTCTGTTTACAAATTATCATAATATTATTAACAAAATCATTTCTGAATGCTAAAAAGTCAATTGTCCTTCTCGTTACGTTTCAAAATTCACAAATACTCATAGTTCTCGTGACTCTAATGTATTTTGGATTTGTCAGTGTTTTCGGTAATCCATTTTTCAAAACTCCATAGTAAAAGAATAGTCAGAAAAAACACAAAAAATATTTATTATGCCTTCATTTAGATTCTGATGTTCAGTTATTTAATAACGTCAGTGAGTCAAAAATAAAAAGCGTAAGGCCTTTTATAAGAATTAAGGAATAAAAAAGTTTTTAACGAAAATATTCGCTTTGTTTGTTCATCGATAAAAAAACACCAGCACGGTGGAAGATCTTCCATATAGAGCAGGAAACGATAACAACCACGTAATTTGGAGTAGACTAACTAGGACTAAGACTAAGACTTTCCATCGTGATATTCAATTAAAAGTATTAATAGAACCCGCGTAATGACGCGGGCAGGACACCATTATTTCCAGAACATTCCATTATAACTTTAAGCCTGTATTTAATTTGAGCGTCAGTTCACTGTTTTCTTTACTTACAACCAAATATTGCCTTATCTGTAATAAAATCTTACTTTTTTAGACTATTATCTGGGGGACTATGTATGTTGATTTTAATCAACATTTTTTTCCAGTCATAAAAACTTTTTCCTATTTTGTACGATCATCAATTATTGTTGATTTTTGTGAATAATTTCGTGTTGACGAAAGTTTTATGAAAAAGAGAAAGAAAATTATGCTTATGTTTGCGAAAAGGCGAAATATTTTGCCGTTTGTAAAAAATGTAATGTTCTCATTATCTCGCATCGAGTTTGTATAAACATAACGCTAGTGGGTCATAAATGAGAAGCTTCATATTGTCATGGTTTTTTGTAACAAATACGATGATAAACGATAATAAATTCATTAATAGTGAAATAATATATAATATGAAATAATAATAATAAATTAGTCTGCACTAATTCCAGTATACTAAGCTCGCAGCTATGTTAGACTTTTTGAATTTTTTACAAAGCAATTATTGTAATATTGATCAAATTAAACACAGTAGCTATTCAGTGCCCCAATTAAATTCGACATTTCAGATAAAACAGACAGAATGAATTGCGCCTCTAAATATAAAGTTTATAGTTTTTATAAATATAGCTTGCTTTGCGGTACAATCAGGATTGATTTCAGGGATAAGCTCGATTGGAAAAATCACTACTGAAGAACATTAAAAAAATACATCGACTCAGAAATGTCATTTTACCAATTTTGTTTATTAACTATATACTTTTTTATCCAATGATAACTAAGCATTTCAAGAGTCGTTATTATGTAATTAATACACCGTTACCAAAATGAGAACAGTTACCACAAAACAAATACGCAAATGAAATGATTCAAATTCAAAAACATAAATTCATAAAATGATAGTGATACGACATAAAATTTGAACGTCATATTCGGGATAAGTAAAATGTTATCATTGCCTCTGCTTGAAATTATAAGGTTGAAGTGAACATGTAAATGATAGAGTATAATTATTTTTTGTGTAACGTTAAAATTAATACAAAAAATCGAAATAACAGGAAAAATACGCCAAATAATTCGCAGAAATCGTGATTGTCAGTCTGCATATAAAAACAAGTAGACGTGTTAGACTGCATTTATTTAACTTATAATAAATAGGTTAGTATATGTACATATATGATAGCACTGGCATTGTACGCAAGCCTCGTTAATTGTACATTTAGAATAATAAGTTCGCATAATGCAGACAAGCTAATAGAAAATAATTTAAATCGATTTTCGACTAGCCTTACCTTTGATTTCTTCTGTATTCCTGACGGTTTGAGTTACTGATATGAACTTGGGTCCGATATGGATCCGTGACGACTTTGTTACATTGAGTTGTGATATAGGCGTCGAACTCGCAGCTTGTGTTGCAACTGCCATTATTCTGTCGTCCACTACAGCTACGTCAGAGCTGATAGGAGGCGGGCTTTTCGTCTCGTGTTTAGGATTTTCATCACCATCACTCTTCATGGCTAGCACTTAAAACAAAACAAGAAAAACACACGCACACACATACACAGAAAACAATGGAATGACGCACCGAGATGATTAACCACTCAGACGACGGCTCTCTACGTTTTTCCGATCGCGACTAACTTCGTAGTTCGTTTCTCTGTAAACATTAACAGCATTGACCGATAAACATCTTGGGATCTTGGTTAATTGGCACTGTTTTTTGCTAGCTAGTAGATAAGCAGATGAGCTCATGGCAGTCACTGGAATCCGCAAACACCATAATGCCCACCTTGACACTTAGGTCGTAAACAAAAGTGAACTGTGGTTATGACTATCCAGACATTTGACTTTGGCTAATCCGAACGGACTTTCGAAGCGACCAGTAGTATTCAAGATATTATTTTTGAAGTTTGGACTTGTGAGTATCGTTGTATGGATTAAATACCGATTTGCATACACATACGTTCTGCATAATATAGGACCTACTATCATGTAGTATCCTCTGACCTTATTATCTGTGTCTTCTGTTACCGTAAATGACTAAAGCAAGTAGGCCATCGCAGTCAATAGCCGCGTCGACTGTGATTGTAATGTATTGATGGTTTTGTTGTTAGATTTTATTTGACTTACCTTTAAATTTTTCGAATCAAGTACTCACTAAATTGCCTTAATACGTCTCTAAGGCGATTCGTTGAATGTCCCTCTTTAGTTTAGCGTTAAAACGTACATGTTTACATTTGTTTGTTATCTATGTACTTAACAATTAACAGATTCTTGTTCATCGAATTGCTACACATCTTTTCTTAGTGAAATCAATAACTCGATGTTGATATGAGGAAAAATATGCTTGCTTTTGAGTCAGTGACATTGGACACGTCGAACAACAGGTTCCAAGAACCAGTTGAAAAAGTTACTTTAAAATATAATTCGTATGATATTCTCAGTCGTCCGGAGCTATTTTTATCAATCGAAAATAAACTGTTTTCTATTTAGTAGTTTAACAAAAAGTATATTGGCGATTTCAACACAATCTGAAGCAACTGATACGTCAATCTTATTCCTTGAGCAGGGCTTATTCTTAGCTATTGGATCCGCCAGCAAGTATAATATGGTGGGTCAGGATGAGTTCAATGCCCAAGGTTTTAGGTGTTTTGAAATCATGTACATATTATGTAAAGAAAAGCCTTATCATTTAAAACCTTTAAAACTCTTTAGTTTTAAAAAAAGATTTTTCATAGATGAAATCACTCACCTCCCTGTCATTCAGTGAACAGAATAGTGCAGTTTTGCATAGAATGTATTATATAATAATACTGTTTAAAATAATAATTTAAAATAAAAAAGAGATTAAGGACATTAAATGTTGTTTTCTTATTAAATTACAGAAAACGCAATTAAGTCTTTTATTGTTTGTTCGTTCTGGAGTATTCTACATCATTATATGTATTATACAATATATAATTCATAAGTGTTCTTAAATAAATTGAAATCGTTAACTTTTGAATTCCACCAAACAATGAGTATATAAAATCCGAGACTGCTATACTATTATGAATTAATAATAAAAAAGATATTTCTTATAATTCTCAATAGTTACTACTATAGACATAAACATTGTAATATTTTTTTTAAGCCGGCTTCTTCTTTCGCTAAGTGAGATTGACATATATGTATACATGTTTAGAACACTTCAGACAGCCGACGACTGATAATCAAATTCATAGATCACAATGAAGATCTGATTGATATATTATATTAGTATATATTATATTAGTACATCATTTACTAAACTACGCTTAACTTAACTTATGACGCCGCTTGTAGACGAAAGTAAGTATTGTGCTTTTTGACGAAGCATGTTACTGATAACTCTATTTCTATAATCTGTCGAAGCATGTTTTTTTTTTTTTTTTATTGCCTTTGTAGGCAGACGAGCATAGGGCCCACCTGATGGTAAGTGGTCACCGTCGCTCATGGACGTCAGCAATGCCAGGGGCAGAGCCAAGCCGCTGCCTACCATAATATATAATATATACCATATATATAATATATACCATATGTTGCGAATAATAACATGTACTTTTAGGTTAGGAATATTATGTTCTTTTTTTTATAATATATAAAATCATTTTGTGTCGTTATAAGGAGAAAAGTGTCCTAAAAACGACTAATATATTTACTAAACTGTCGTCAGTACGTTATTAAAGTAACTAGTTTGACCTATCATAAAATAATTTATTTACTAAATAAAATCATGTACTTGAGACATTCTGTAATACACGAAGAAAAGTATTAACTTCTAGCCTTTTTTTTCTTCGTAGAACGCATAGATTTATTTTCTATATAGGGCATATTTATACAGGAAATAATCGCTTAGTAATTTCAATCATTTGTTACAGTGGGTTTTTATAACAAATTTGGTGAACAAAAAAGAATAAATACTTTTAAAATCTCTTTATATTGCACTATTCAAATTGTGCCGCTGTTTTTCTTTTAATTTTTCTACGTCGTTAGATTTGACTTTGTAGAATTTTGTATGAACATAAATTTTTAATTTGTTCCACAAATCTTCGCTATAAGTAATTGCAAGTGATTTTAAAAATTTAAAAATCCCTTCTCGCACGATGTACTCATAAATATTGTCAAATTTTTTAAATTACGTAACAAGTATCTATAAAGCAGAATAGATTTTATTTATCTTCCAGTTAATTACTATAATCTGTTTAAACAACACACGCCAGGCGTCGGTTGCTAGCCTATTTAAATATGATGTAATGAGATGTAAGAAACTGTCGAAAACAGTGATTTTAAAAAGCTCTGTTGAATTATCGAGATAACTATTTAATCAGAGAATCCACCAATAATTGATCTCACATTGAATGAGGAATTATCTGGAAATATCATGAACAAAAAATCAAGTTCACACTTTCTACAACTCCTACAGAATTTACCCAATGTCACAAGTATTTCTTCAAGCGAGTCTTGGGAAGGATTTTTTTGACTGTTACAGTCGCAGTTATACTTTTGCCGTTATCAAACACAACACAAAATAACATTTTTATAACATGAATCGATAATGCAGAGCAGCTGAGCAGAGCAAAGAGAGATTTTGAAGTCTTCGTGGCCCAAAGGATAAGACGTCCGGTTCATTCGTATCTAGCGAAGCACCGGTGTTCGAATCCCGCAGGTGGGTACCAATTTTTCTAATGAAATATAATACGTACTGAACAAACGTTCACGATTGACTTCCACGGAGGAATATAACGTCGTGTAATAAAAATCAAACCCGCAAAATTATAATTTGCGTAATCACTGGTGGTAGGACCTCTTCTGAGTCCGCACGGGTAGGTAACCACCACCTCGCCTATTACTGCCGTGAAGCAGTAATGCGTTTCGGTTTGAAGGGCGGGGCAGCCGTTGTAACTATACTGAGATCTTAGAACTATATGTCAAGGTGAGTGGCGCATTTACGATGTAGATGTTTATGGGCTCCAGTAACCACTTAACACCAGGTGGATTGTGAGCTCGCTCATCCATTTAAGGAATAAAAAAAAACAGAGAAATTAACTTTGAAATACAGTACTGACAAAAAGCCTTAAGAAAAGAATAACTGATTTTAACATATATTCTGCCGTATATTAAATTACGGTAATATATAGTTGTGCGGCATAGTTTATCGTGAGGTTATCGGTTACACTAATGCCGGCCACTGACATGCGCGCAAATATTCGTACATTGTACGAATGTTTGCGCGCATGTGAAGGGCCGTCAAACATTCATTCGCAAACCTAGCGGCTGTGCAAATGGGTTCGCATACTCAATTTGTGAACCCGTTTGCGCTTCCTCCTACACTTGTTTACGAATGTCTCACGAATTTCTCCTCCTTTTTAATTCGTCAATAGAACATTGAAAAGAAAAAGAGTTTTTAATTCTTTCCCAGACATCATTAACAGCCATGCTGTTTTTATGGGATTTCTTTTGATGAAGATACGCTACACAGTAGACGTCACGAACTATGAAAATGGCGTATAGTATACGTCCGTTACCTTCGCAATCGTCGGTGCAACTGGGCAAGCGAATGTGTGGGAGACTACGCGAAGGTTCGAGGTTCGCGCGCTTTGATGTCTGTTAAAAAACCGACACAGCTTGGAAAACCACGAATGCAGCGAAAACTTTGCATAATCACTCGCAAATGTCGTCCTACACTTGTGGGTTTGCGTATTCGTGCGCATGTGAGTGACCGGTGTAAGAAGATGATCCTTAGTGTTCAACACAAGTTTCTATTTCCAAGTGTATTGTAAATTTAGTATCTAATTCAAATTGGATCGATCTCACGCAACATATTCGGGTAGCCGATGAAATAATGTAAATCTAGAACTTCACTGACAATTTTCCGTAAAAATCAAGAATCGTAAGGAAGTCAGGATGTATCTTTTTAGAGTCCTTTTGGCTTTTTCATCTTCACCTAGGACGGATGGGCGAACTCAAAGACTCAAATTGAATTGCCTGAGGGCCTCTAAAAAAGTATATTATTAACTCAAAGGCAGGTCATTTGCGATGAAGTATAACTTCGTGAAGCTGCCTTAAGTTTTTGTATATTTCTAGCTAATTAATTATTATATTGAAAAATTATAATAATATAGATTAATAAAATAGAATTTATGAAATAATGTAATACAACAGAAAAAATTTAGTGTTCCTAAATTAAATTTCTAAATAAGCAGATTTTTTTTATTTTTTTATTGCTTAGATGGATGGACGAGCTCACAGCTCACCTGGTGTTAAGTGGTTACTGGAGCCCATATACATCTACAACGTAAATGCGCCACCCACCTCGAGATATAAGTTCTAAGATCTCAGGTATAGTTACAACGGCTACCGCACCCTTCGAACCGAAACGCATTACTGCTTCACGGCGGAAATAAGCGGGGTGGTGGTACCTACCCGTGCGGACTCCCAAGAGGTCCTGCCACCAGTGATTACGCAAATTATAATTTTGCGGGTTTGATTTTTATTGCACGATTTTATTCCTTCACCGTGGAAGTCAATCGTGAACATTTGTTGAGTACGTATTTCATTAGAAAAATTGGTACCCGCCTGCGGGATTCGAACACCGGTGCATCGCTTCAACACGAATGCACCGGACGTCTTATCCGTTAGGCCACAACGACTATTATTACTCTATTAGGTACCGAATATTACTCTATTAGGTACCATTCAAAAATCTAGATCCAAATTTAAAATGTGTTGATGCTGATGTTTAATAATGATTCCTTATTTTTAAGCTCACATGCTTTTTTAGATGATTAACGGATTGAAATTCATCAAGTTCCTCCCCCCAGAAGCACCCCCGCAAGACCCTGTGCGGACTTTGAATGCGTCAACGTCGACACAAGTGTGTATAAATAAACTATTCGTACCGTAAAATCGTCAAGGTCGTCTGGCAAGGTTACGATATCCTTACACGGTCAAAGTAATAAAATACTTGCGGCACTTCCTATTAGGTATATAATTTTTTGTTTGAAACTGTTGTCAATTTCTAGATAGAAAAAATCGATGCATTAATACGTGAAGGAAAAACTTTGTATCCCATATACGAAAATTGCGCGGACGGAGGAGTATGAAATTTTCCACACTTATAGAGAATATAGAGAAGGAGTGTACAATGTTAATATTTTTTTTTAATTATGCCTAAAAATACACTAAATCAATAAAAACAAACATTACACACACTACCATGTATTTGACGCACACACGCATGCATACTATTTATTTATTGTTCTTGCCGTCTGTGGTCAAATTGAGAATAGATTAAATATTGTTTGTCTTTATTAAAGCCGTTCGAGTGAAGAAGAGTGGTTAGAAAAACGGAACACGACATCTTGATTAAACATGTACTCTTCCCAAAACATGAAGCCACAAGAAATTGTTCGTTTGCACAACAAATAATAATTTGAATTCAACAACCAACAATTTTGCTTATAGCGCACAATAAGGCGTTATAATTCCGAGCGCGGTCGTCCCATTGTTCACTTGACATAGAACCAGGTGTTAGCCTCCTTAATTATAAATATTCTTATAATAATAATATTAGAACAACTATACGTTCTAGCTTGCGACAGAGGTCTTCCAGCACAATTAAAGCCAGTGTTAGCTGAACCGCTAGAATCGTAGGTAATTGATTCCAATAATACATATTTTAACTTTTTGTATGCTTACCTTGATGGACGATCTCACAGCCCACCTGGTGTTACTGGAGCCCATAGGCACCTACAACGTAAATGCGCCACCCACCTTAGGATATAAGTTCTAAGGTCTCAGTATAGTTACTACGGCTGCCTCACCCTGCAGACCGAAACGCATTACTGCTTCACGGCATAAATAGGCAGGGTGGAGGTACCTACCCGTGCGGACTCACGAGAGAACTTACCACCAGTAGACAGTAGTAGTAACTCCTTATATTCGATTTAGATGTGAATAAAAAAAAAAAAAAACAATTTTCCTTCCTCATCAATAGATTGAGACATTAGGCTAGTTAGACGTGATATGCTTATTACTTTTTTTTATTTTTATTGAAATAAAAACGATGCAAACAACTTTACGGCTTAATACTATATATTTTCAACATTACTATGTATTAGTAGATGTTTATTTGTTTTTAACAACGTCTTATCTTCAAATCAGAAATGAGGAGATTCGCAGGAAAACCATGGTAACCGACATAGCCCAAAGGATTGCGACATTGAAGTGGCAGTGGGCAGGACACATTGCTCGCAGAACGGATGGCCGTTGGGGCCAGAAAGTTCTTGAGTGGCGACGGGGAAGGAAGACGTAGCTTGGATAGGCCTCCCATAAGATGGGCCGACGATCTATTGAGGTTCGCGGGGATCCGCTGGATGCAGGCAGCGCAGGACCGGTCTTTGTGGCGAGGCTTGGGAGAGGCCTATGTCCAGCAGTGGACGGCCATGGACTGATAAGAAGAAGAAGATGCATGTTTTTTATGAACTGCAAGATGTTCCATTGACTTGAAAATTTGCACACGTATAAAGTACCTATGGACGTTATTATCTCTTTTTCTTCTTAGTCGTATACTGCATTGCTGAAGGTCGTGTCCTTAAAAGACCTTCGTGGCTCTTTGTACAATTTTCTTCCACTTCGTTCAGTATTCGGCTTCCCTCAGGGTATGGATGTTATTTTCGGCGCGCACTGCGGTACCGTAAGTTTCGTGTAGTCGAAGTGGTGGAGCTCGATGGGGTTTAGTCGGTAGTCGGTTCTGCGGAGCAAGTGCCTCGCGCGTCTTTTTCAAGGCGTAGTCTCCTGTGAGAAATTGGGGGAGGGGGAGGACCTCGGTCCTTCTCTTCTCCCCTTCTTCCTCTTCGAACAGGCTATGGTTGTTATTAAGTGATTGAAAAGCATCTATTTGTAGAAAAAGCTCGTACGGCATCTATTATAGGTTGACCATGGCAGTACGACAAAAATATTCTCTGATTATATGTTATTGTCAACTGCTTCAACAATCCGAAAATGGTGTCCAAATTTGTTTGAGATTTAATATAGTCATAGAGAATCGAGCCATGTACTTACACGTGTGAGGGTTAGAAATCGCATAAAAAAATCAACATGCAACATGCAACATGCAAAATTTTGAAAATAATTCTTATCTATAAGCTATTATGTTATCAACTTTCGCCAAGGTCAGTGACCTTGTACTTCGTAGTATTTATTATTCGTTGTGATTCCGATAAATTGATTGACAAATATATTTTTTTTAAATTCTGATGCGCATTAAAGATTGGTGAAAGCTGTGTGCGTTTTTTCAATGAACATTGATTGATGATTTTGTTTTGCTATAAAGACTGATAAAAGGCGTGTTTTCGCTTATGGTAATAACGTTGTAGTGGTAGCAATCTAAATATGAAGTCATCGTGGCCTAAAACATAGAACGGCCGGTGCATTGGTATCGATCGATGCGACTGTGTCAGTGTCCGAATCCGCAGGGAGGTACAAATTTTTCTAATGAGATACGTACTTGACTAATATTCACGAATAACTTCAACGGTGAAGGAATAGTATTGTATAATAAATCAAACAGGCAAAACATATAATTGTCGTAATTATTGGTGGTAGGGCTTCTTGTGAGTTCGCACAGTTAGGTACCATTACACTACCTATTTCTGCCGTGAAGCAGTATGCGTTTCGCTTTGAAGGAGGGGCAACCGTTATATTCTAAAAAATGAGACTCGGTACATTTTTTTCTAGATGGGTGGTAGCGTCGTTGATGTCTATAGGCTCCATTGACCACTTAATACCAGGTAGGCCGTGAGCTCGTCCACCCATCTTAGCAATTCAAAAACAGAAGAAGAAAATAGGAATGTACAAGTCTACAAGATAAGCTTGTATACATGAACGGTCGAAGGACCACTTGAAGAAGGTTAGTTCTTTTGTCGTCTATTTTATATACACGTGAGAACGGTCAATTCGTTCCTTGACGTCTCGTTCGTGTCAGTCTTTTAGGAAGTCAAAAAAAGTACTGCCTGCCGCTAGTCAGGTACGCCCACTGAAGTAGGAAACCTATGGAAATGAAACGTCAACCAATAATTCGTGCCACTGTGACGTCATCTGGCCACAAAACATGGCGGTTTTAGTGCTGCCCAGAAGATTTTAATGTTAGTAGGTTTTATCGATAAACGTGTTTGGCTTATTTTATTTTAAATATTGTTGAGTATGAATGTATTTGTAGAATTTATACTTTAATAGGAAGTAAGTATATTGTTATGTGCAAAGATGATGTGATTTAGATATTATGTGAAATCTAAGACGAGTTCGTGCTTCAAATTTTCCAAGTAAACGATATGACGATTTTTAAAATTTGCTACACTGATTTTATAAAGTTGTCGTTTGACGCAAAACTTATAGATATGGCATAGTACAGTGCCATCAGCCCATTTCTAGCATGCTGAATGTTATCGTATTTTGAGTACGTGTTCTTCTTAGACTATTACAATCTATTTTAATTGTTTTGCTGACTCTAAAGTCCGTAACACACTACCGCAGCGCACCTCAAGGAAGATGCACCGCACTACCGCACCGCACGCAAATTTTAAACTTATCAAGGGACCGCCTGATAAAAAAAACACCTACAGAACATTTATTCGTTAATGAAATTACAAACGTCATTCCTTGTGACTTATTTATATATATTTAACGAATTTACAATAGTGTTTTACTCACTGCGGAATAAAACTATTTTATTTGAATAGTTCCGAAGAGATTTTGTCGGTAGCCCTTTTCCCGAAATATCTAAACAGTTTGATGACATATTTTAAAGAGGTATTTATGATTAGTGTCATGATGAATAGATTCCGACCGAAAAATGGTGTCCGATATTTCGGATTCAAATATAATAAGTGTATAATCTATCTTTCGGATGAAGGCTCCATAATGAATTTAAATATATATAGATAATAGTTTTGGGGCATCGACTTTCTTGAGATCCTATAAAATATGTTTTAATTATTATTTTTGTATGTTTTAAGCATGATAAAACTAGAAATTTTATATAAGCAATTATATTAAATCGATATCAAAGTCAATAAATAATGTACAACCCAAAACAGACGGCCGAACTGACGTGACATTGACATTTGGCGCGCTAAACATGGCGGATTTTCGGCCTCATTAGACAGAGACGGAGACATTTACGTATATTCATGTTTCATTTTATGTACGCACTGAAATACTGTTATATTGTTTTCCTGCGAGTTAAAGTGCTGAGTAAGAACGAGATAGATATATGTTTATGTGTGTGCTTTCAAAATGGGTGCTATTTATATAAGCAATTGTACGTATAGAACAATATGTCGTGTCCCTACTATATATGGGTACGCCCTCGTTCCATTTCTGTCTTTATTTTTGAATTCTTGTTAAGTGGCTGTCTTAGTCAGTGTCTAGTCGTTGTAGGTCTTATGTCCTGTCAAAGAGATTGCACGTCACGACACATCACTACATAGCATAAAATAAAGTCGCTTTCTCTGTCCCTATATCTGTCTGTCCCTATGCTATCCTTAAATCTTTAAAACTATGCAACGGATTTTGATGCGGTTCTTTTTTTTTAATAGATAAAGTGATTGAAGAGGAAGGTTTATATGTAGGTATAATAACATCTATTAAATAGTGGAGAAATCAATAACAAATTAAAGTTTCCGAAGCGAAGCGAGGGCGGGTCGCTAATTAAATACATATTCGAAATAACATTATCTGGGTCCTCGGTGTACTCAGCAATTTCAAAGGCGCGGTAGAAAATCTTGCCTTTGTCGTATCAGCTCTTGATTACTACAGCTCCCGCAGCTTGACAACAGCAATCAACGGTGATGATCTTAAGCCAGTACCGCTGCCACATATCCATTGCAGCCATTCGCATACCCACTCCGTATACTAGTATCCAAAATATATATTTCCACCTTCGATCAATAATACTACAACAGTATTTATAGGTTAGGTTAAAACACATGAGTATATGTACTACATTTTAATGGTTAGCTTAAAAACGTATAAACAAATTGGGCTGACCTAATTTTACTGACAAAGAAAACGATGACGGATAAAGAGAGGTGACTAGACGGTATATGCAACATTTACCAATATTTTTATTTTATATGTACAATAAATAAAATTTGCTTAAGATACCATCCCGTAGATAACTTCACAGTCGACGTTCCTGAAGCGATCAGTGTGTTCAAAATGCTCCAATTCTTTCAAGGCGTTGTATAGATTCGATCCGGGACTGTCTGTGTTTTGTATATCACTAGCGGCGACTATGTGGTAGTTAGGATCCAGAAAGCCTTCTCTTACGCCTTTTTCGAGTAACAATTTCATTCTTTCGATTTGCAGCTCTGAAACTTGTGTGTGCCTATCGTAGTTTCCTGCAAATACATTCATAATATATTTATTTATAAGTCAGAGAAACCGCATTATTAGCACCATCGTCAGACATCATAGGGGCGAATAGGGCGATTGAGTTATAGAGAAATATTGAGTACACAAAACACGATTGTTGTTTTAGAACAATTTAGAATTCTTGACGTTAGCAAACGAAAACGAATGACACTTCTTAGGACGGAGGCACCGCTCTTCAAGAAGGCTGGTTGGTAAGTGAAAAAGCTGTCACCTCTCGATAATCGTGCCGCGTTTGGTTTTATTACCAACTAATGACCGTCTCCTTTGTAGGAAACTATATACTTAGTCTGGCCATAAATACTGTTACAATTAAAAATAAACAAAATATTACATTTGAATTTGGAATCTGTCATTTTTATATGATTGCTCATTGAACTTTCTCATTTTGGCGCCAATACATTGTACAGTATTTTGCGATATTAAAATGGAGTGGGGTGATAAAGAGAACCGAATCGCTGTGATTGCATTACACAAAGTAGGTATGGAGCCAAATGCAATTTTAAAACTCTCCATACGCTTGGTATTAGTAAAATGTGTGTGTACCGGGCTATTAATAGGTGCAATGAGACCTCCTCTGTTTTTGACAAAAAAAGATCTGGCCGTCCACGTAGTGTTCGTACGAAAAAGGTGGTCAAAGCAGAATTCGAAGAAATCCTGTCCGAAAGCAAAAGATTTTATCTCGGGAGATGAAGATAGCACCTAGAACCATGTCGCTTATTTTAAAAGATGACTTAGGACTTGCAGCCTATACGAGTAAGAGACGTACTGATCATTTCTTAACTGATAATTTAAAAGAGAATAGGGTGGTAAAATCAAAACAACTACTGAAGCGGTACGCAAAGCGAGGTCATAGAAAAATTTTGTTTACGGATGAGAAATTTTTTACAATTGAGCAACATTTTAACAAACAAATTGACCGTATTTATGCTCAAAGCTCTAAAGAAGCTTCCCATTTAGTCGACAGAGTGCAACGTGGGCACTATCCGACTTCAGTGACGGTTTGGTGGGGTATTAGCTATGAAGGAGTGACTGAGCCATACTTTTGTGAAAAAGGTATCAAAACATCGGCACAAGTGTATCAAGATACCATTCTTGTGAAGGTAGTGAAGCCCCTCAACAACACCATGTTCAATAATCAAGAATGGTCCTTCCAGCAAGAATCAGCGCCAGGTCATAAAGCTCGGTCTACGCAGTCTTGGTTGGAAACGAACGTTTCGGACTGCATCAGAGCTGAAGACTGGCCGTCGTCTAGTCCCGATCTTAATCCGCTGGATTATGATTTATGGTCAGTTTTAGAGAGTACGGCTTGCTCTAAACGCCAGGATAATTTGGAGTCCCTAAAACAATCCGTACGATTGGCAGTGAAAAATTTTTCCATAGAAAGAGTGCTTGCTTCTATTGATAACTGGCCTCAACGTTTAAAGGACTGTATTGCAGCCAATGGAGACCACTTCGAATAAGCTTTTTATACTTTAAATTGTTTTATATTTATGTATTAAACTAACACACTGTAAAAGTAATAAATGTTATTTGTAATAGAATTTCCTTTTTTTCCTTTGTCTCAGAATTTATGGCAAGACTAGGTATTATGTATATATAGCTCAAAATTATAAGGTGGGCAAATTTTTTTTAATGTAGGTGCGCGTGTAATATTTTTTTGAATTTCTACTCGACTTCGCACCATACTTTAAGATCGTGTACTATTTTGAAACAAAACTTAACTCTACTGAAAAGTGAGCATCGGTTTCATGAGTTGTTTGAGCTGTTAAAGCTGGCAAACCATTTGCACGACCCTTTAACCACTGTCATTGTCCTGTCTTCAATATTTACATTAATACAGTGTATTCGATTAAAATTTAAAAAAATGAAATGCATTCTTTAATTGTAGAATCGAAAGGCGTCGTTAATATCCCATCGTACGATCGAGAATTTATCAATTGATAATGCATTTAAACATAGTTCGTCATTCAACAGCCTAAAGCTAGAAGCTTTTTTAAGGGCACATTCAGCACATCGAATACCAAATACCGTTAAGAACAGCACTAATTCCGACAAGTAATCAAAAGCGAATCCGAAGCGATTAAGACGGCCTTACAAATAAATAATAGTTTTAAAAAAAACTAACAAAATAAGCTTTTATAGAAAATCTTTTATAAAAAAAAAATATTCAAAGATAAAATGATTTTATTGTAAAAAAAGCGTGGGGTGCTTTTCAGGATATTATCAAAATAACCCTTCTACTCATATCTGTTCATAAAATATTTATAACTACTGGTACCATGCAACCCACGATTTTTTTTACAATAAAATCATTTTTTCTGACACAATTTTTAATTCAAATTTATTAAAATTTATTTTCTATTTTTTAGTGGATTTTCTATAAAAGCGTATTTTGTCAGTTTTTTTAAATTTATATTACATATTGTTTATATTTCATTTTTTAGTTGAATTTCAATTTTTTCAATATTTTATTTTAAAATTTTTTTAATACGATTTGTCATCGGTTCTTAATAAGTGTACCAAATTTAGAGTTAATCCGACGTTTTCAAGGGGGTCAATATCATGTTCAAAGATTCCGTTACATACTAATATACATACGTTTGAAGCTAATAAAAGCGTATCTTATACCTTTAAACGAGCAATTCTTGTATATATAATCTCAATCTCGGAAACGGCTCCAATTATTTTTATAAAATTTAGTATACAGGGGATTTAGGGGGCGACAAATCGATCTAGCTACGATTTATTTTCAGAAAATGTTGTTTTATTCGTGTTTTCAATAATCAACTTTATTGATATCTTCCCAACATCTATTGGCGAATAATAATACTATTTTTCATAATTTCAACTAACTGCTTTATAGATACAATAACACTAAAGCTATTTCAGCAGACGGGTTTGTTAAGCCACTTATCAAAAATAAAAACCGAGCAAAGCTCGGTCATCGTCTAGTTAATTATTATGAGACCTCACCTACAAATCCTAGGCCCAGTGTACATCTGTTATACATGAAGGTATGAGCACCGACCATGCCCCAGCCGCGTCCTTCGTACACTCTGCCGTCATTTCCAACCATGAAATTGTAACTGAAATTGTAATGAATTAGTTCTGTAATCAATGAATAATCTTGTTACTATGAAGTATAGAGTTCATTCTCTCATCTCGTTTTGTCATCGTATTACCCGCCAGATTATAAATCATTCCTATGACCCTGATCCGAGATCGGACCCAGGGACAACTGTACGTCCCTAGTGTGAGTCAAAAGATATTTTGAGCACGTAATCTAGAAAAAAACTCCGTTTTATCCGGTTTTTCCAGACCACTGTGGCATGTCCTTCTTTGAACAAGGCTCGAATACATTTCGTAAGACTCAATTGTAGCCCTGGAATGGCCTATGCTCGTAAGCAAATAAGAGTACAAACAATTAAGTACTACTAAAACTCCTCATAAAAGAGAAATACTGCTCTAAATAGGACTAAGACTAGAAATAATGTAATATTAGAGTCATTATTATTAGTCTCTAATATTATTTATTGCGTAAGTGAATACCACATCATGGATCATCTAGCGTTGAGTGGCTAAAACATCATAGACATTAATCATATTGTGAATGCTCACGTCAAGAAACAAGAAGTAAAAGTCTAACGGTACAGTGCTATTCTTCAAAACCGGAATGCCTGACAGCTTCGCGGCAGAAATAGGCATAATGGCAAAAATAGACACGGTGGTATCCGTGCGGTCTTAAAATAATGCCTTCTACCCGTAATTACGCTAATTATGTTCCTGATTTATTTTTTATTATACGTTTTTTTTTCATTGTGGAAGTCATTCGCGAACGTGTATTAGGTACTTGAAATGAGTAAGCCCTGGTGTCTATTTATCTAGGCCACTTCGACTAATTACTACTAGGAACGGCCAGGAAACTAGTATTATACTTCTACAATCAAACAATTATCATACCCGCAAAATTATAATTTGCGTAATTACTGGTGGTAGGACCTCTTGTGAGTCCGCACCACCACCTCGCCTATTTCTGCCGTGAAGCAGTAATGCGTTTCGGTTTGAAGGGCGTGGCAGCCGTTGTAAATATACTGAGACCTTAGAACTCATATCTCAAGGTGGGTGGCGCATTTTCGTTGTAGATGTCTATGGGCTCCAGTAACCACTTAACACCAGATAGGCTGTGAGCTCGTCCACCCATCTAAGCAACAAAAAAAATACTACTCGAGGGCGGAATAGCACAGCCATATATCTACCGATCCTCATTGTGAGCAGACTTATAAGTGGCATGAACAAAACTAGAAAGTACTTGGACAGCTTACGGTATGTCATAATGTAAGTTTATCAAGAAGTAGCTCTGGAGATTACGTAATGCCGCCACGCAAGCGACGAATGTGAAACAGTCTGGTGTGACGGTGTGCTGGATAATGACCAGTCGTATAGGATCGAAAGCTGTTGTGCGCTGCGTATTGTTGGCCCATCTGGCTTGCCACAACACCCTTGAAATATCCCACTCGTGAGGAGCTGGAGAATAAAGAAAATACTGTTAATAAAACTGATTCTTTTGATATACAATACCGCTAAAACCTTTATAGGTACAATTGAACGTAAAAAAATTGCTAGTAATTAGCTAACTGTACTTAGCTATCTTAATTTAATTTCATAGGTAATATTATTATTATTATACCATCTATATAAAAACGAATTGCTGTTCGTTAGTCTCGCTAAAACTCGAGAACGGCCGGACCGATTTAGCTAATTTCGGTCTTGAATTATTTGTGGAAGTCCAGAGAAGATTTAAAGGTAGATAAATATGAAAATGCTCGGAATTAAATAAAAATAACGATTTCGTTTTTCCCTTGAGGTGTCCCCCGTCGGACGGATTCCTTTTGTTTGTTTTAAGTTTATTTTATACTAAAGTTTAGGTCTTTTATTTATCGATTGAGGCACTCCGAAGTTGCCGGGTCAGACAGTTATTAATATTATTATGAATATTTCATAGGCTAATTTCATAGGTACTGTCTGTTGAACCTCATTTGTTCTATATGGTTGATATGGTGGTTGAAACGTACTCATGGGAGATACGATTTATATATTGGGATCTAAATCGGTCTCGATAACGTCGCTTAAACATATGAGCTCCTTGTCTGCTTAAATGGAGTAGTAGAGTCTTAGTTAAGATATCAAGGTTAATTAATATGGTCATTGTTAAGTTTGCAAATTTGCAAGTTAATTGAACGTCTTGAAATTAATAAACATTAGACAGATTCCGATACATTAAATACAGATCAAACAAATGAAAAAGTATTTAAAAAAAAACAATGTTTGTACTCAAATACAATATTTGTAAAGTTGTTTTTTTTTTTAATGTTTTTTTTTTGTGGCTTGTAGGTATCACGGCTAGTTCAGAGAACTAGTCGATTTTCCAGAACGGATGGGTGAACTCGAGATCTTAGCTATTAAGAGAACTTTTGCTAGCATCTCTTCGAGCGACTCTAAGGTCTAACTGCTCAAGGGAAGCAGCTTCGCGAGTGGGTCTACCACCGTATTGGAATCACGACACTCTGAGATGATCCGGCGAAAAACTCAGCGGGCCAATGCTTTTGGCTAAGCTTCATAACTTCTTTATACACTTCATTTAGCTGGTATTATACATATTAAGCTTGTTGTAATGGTGGAAGTTGGAGAAACCTCATTACTTTTCATAACGAAATGTAGTCTAAAGTAATAGACACCTTTTGTGAAACATAGTGGCACCAATAAATTCTCAGATCGGTTTTTTTGCTTTGCTTTTAGCATTAACTCTAAGTATAGACTCTAAGTATAGTTTCATGGTAGATATTTTTATAACATAAACATATACATTTTTTTTGTCGGATTAAGCATTGGGACAGCATTTTAGCGATTGAAGTGTAAAATTAAATATTTAAAGTATGCATATTTACCGGTACGGTCGCCGTCTTCGGAGGAAATGTTAGCCATGATCGTGAAGTACAGCATGAAGGCGACGACTGTTAAAAGTATTACGAACGCAGCTATAGACAACACTCTAATCACCCTGCTCGATGTCTTCACTACTTTACGCAGGTATCGCGAAAATGGTATATCTGTAAAGTGATAAAAATATATTTCTGTAGTTACCATATATACTAATATATAAATCTACAGTGGTTTTTACGGATGTTCCGTTATAAGTACTGAACCATGCATCCGATTGACTTGAAACTTTGTATCTATGTAGAAAATACATGTACTTAATGGATAGACTATTATTTATATGAATATTGGACTCCCCAATAATAATGACAATAAATAATAATGTCAATTTTAAATGCCCAGCGAAGCGGGCGAATACGGCTAGTAATGTTAGATGTGCAGACTCTTAGCGTACCGTCTTTTTAATGCTGGAGAATCAATTTATGGATATCCTGTCGAATGAGGTAACAGATCGGGCTATGTGGGTCTCCGGTGGCCCCGGGGGTGGGAAATGTGATGGCTTCCCAGAAATAGACTGGATGGAAATTCCTAACGGTATGGACTTGCCGTCTACTGTCAGTATGAGGTATTTTGGGGAAAATAGACCCCTCTTATGCTTCTGGTCTCTTAATATATTATAATATTAAATACATAATATAATAAACATTATACTTATATTGCTAAGATAAACTGTTTTTTTTTGTTTATAGCGAACTTTACGGTTATCAAAAAAACATGCAACTAGTAAAATCAAAATCAAAATTTCGATCTCAAAAGAGCAAATGTAATAAATTCATAAAATGAATCTAAATCTTAAGGTATTATTTATTTAGTCGTGATTATGGTCCAATTTCGAGGATTTTGCGATTGTTATTAGTGTTCCTTTATTATCTATGTTATTAAAATAATTCAATTTCTAATAGAGATAAAAGTATTTTTAAATGCTTAATGACTCACACACTACTTACAAGACACCATTTTTTATCTATGTAGTAGTTGGTAAACTGAATTTTCGTGTTGATAGTGGCTTATACATAGACATGAGCCGAACTGGGATACATGTTTAACTTCCAATTTAGTTATATGTCACACCACAATGTTCACTATTTATTTTATTATTTCGTACAAAGCTGAATTATTTATTATATTCATCAGCTTACCTACAATAAACAATGAACCAATGAACAAACAATGAAATAAAGTTATCGTAGTACTAACGAATAAGAAACGAATCCTCGAATAGCATTTATGACAGTTTCTTCGAGTTTTGCAAGCCAAAGACAAATCTATTGTTACTGTTTAACATCGTGTTTTTTATTATTGTTATTAACGTATTTAAAACATTACAGTTTTCGTTTTACATAGGAGAGAGAGAAAGAGAGAGAGAGAGAGAGAGAGAGAGAAAGAATACTGTATTGCACATTAAAACATATTTAACATTGAAATGCTGTTGACAGGCAGGTATAAAATTTCACCTTACGCCCGGGCCTCCCGGACTAGGTGAACCGCTACCGAGGGCGTCTCATTAGTCGACGCTGGTTCTCACCGCTCTTTGGGTGCTTCGGCCTGCATCCGTGTCGCATTGCCGGCGGGAATTGACTGTTACTGCGACGAGGTAGACCACATTTTCGCTTACTGCCTCGACAATCTACTCGTCGCACAAATAAGACTGGATTTGTCGCTGCCGATAATTGTGACTACGATGTTCGGTTATATTGCTGAAGGAGGCGGCGGAATGAGACAGGGTCCGTTCCACTCCGCACCGATCCGTCGCCGCCGAACCGGGGATGGATCGGACGGTGTTATCCCGGTATATCAACACGGCATCGCCAGGGCGGCTGTACAAACGTGGAGGCCGATGGCGTTGTTCGTCGACGATCGTCTCGACCCCTCAACCCCTCGTCACTCGGGCGTCCTAAAAGTGGCGCCGCGAGTCTGGTTGTAGTGTTGACCGCGGGAGCATTCTTTCTTTGCCCGGGTTCTAACCTCGGATGGAGTGCAAAAAGACGCAATTAGTGGGTAGAGCCCTAAAATACCGTGGACCCGCTCTCTATTGCCAAAATTTGCATATCGTGAAGTCCCACATACCCTGCGCGCCTCTAGGCGCAGACACCTCGTACGAGGCTCGGCCGCCTGGCCGAAAAGAAAAGTATAATTATACAAAAGTCGGCCTAATCAACAAAAGCTATTAATCGTTTTTATTTAGAGAAATTCTAAAAAAGTTACTTAAATATTAGTAACTAATAATTCGAAATTTTAATAAAATAACCAACGGGAATCTAAGCCGTAACATATCTTTATTTCAGTATTTATTTTATAGTTATATTCTACTAGTTCTAATCTAATTGTACTTAAAGAAGAAGTAAAACAAGGGAATTGTCAACATTTATTTTTCATTATCAAGTTTGCAATCTTATTTCGAAATGTTATCATCGGATACGTTGTTAACTTTACCTGTAAGCGATCGTGGCAATACGTGGATTAAGCTTAATGTAATATTTTATGTTTTGTGATAACAATAATGAACGCAAATATTGCAATGTGGATCATAAACCATGTCAACCTACGTTGTCGTCAATTTTTTTACGAAAGCAATAAATATTAAAACGTTTGATATGGTGAACTCATGCCGCCGTGAGCGAAATTCTATCTAACATCGCAACGTTCAGTAGACAACGACTGGGCACTGCCCCTTTTTTTAACACTCTATATAAGTATATGGTGGATAGCCTCTGGTCAACTTTTAGCCCGTTGAGGATGGAAGCGTTCGTCCGGAAAACCGTCCAAGGGATGCGCAACATGAGCCGCCAGCACCACATCTCAAACGCCTCTATGCGTCGCATATCAGACTCTTTCAAGGGCCAGGTCTCAGCCCCTTACAAAAAGATTAAGAAAACGAGCGTCCCAACCATTTGCACTTTCATCTTCTTGAGTATGTTCCGATCCCTCCATAATTCGTTTAGCTGGCTCATAGTCGATTTGGCCATTCCGATGCGTCGCTTTGTTTCGGTTTCCGTACCACCCCTATTCTATAAATCGAGTCGAGGCACACGAAAGTCTGCCTACAATTGTATTAAAAAAAAGACAAAAGAGATGGTAATCTGCCGCGAATTAAAAATATTATCAACAACCAATATTGAATTATTAGCTCATTAGTACAGCGTTTTATCATTAATACAGTTCTTCCACTTGTAATTTAAAAATATTTCTGAAAATACCGGTTGGTTTAAGTCTTCCCTGGCCAAATTTGTCAGATGCTTGGTGTATTGGATTCGAGTGATAGGATTATACAGGGGCTCGAAGCCTAAAGACGGATTCTATATTCTTTGAAAAAAATACCTAACAAATACGATTATGGAAAAACTAGCTGTATTTCGTCCGCTTCGCTGTGCATTTAAAATTAACATTATTATTTCTCACCCCCACAAAGATTCTCATCATTAGCACCCCCTCAACTGGTGTAGGGAGTCCAAAACTCATATAAATATTAGCCTATCCATTAAGTACATGTATTTTCCACATGAATACCAAGTTTCAAGTCAATAATTTATATATTATTTATATATTATTATATATTAAATTTATAGTCTCCGGCAGCAGAATAACATATGAAATTACCTTTTCAATGTTTTAAAAAATTAACAAATAACATAAGATAATAAGATTTAATTTAATATAGGATTTTATTCTAACAAAAGAGTACGCATGCTATCTATTTTATTTGATTGTATTTATATTTCATTCAAACTCATTTAACAAAGCCTATCTACAATATTGCTAAGTAGGTAATAAAGTAAGTAAATTAAAATGCATTATGAACATTATTAATATATATGTATATATATATCCTTCTGAATAAATAAAGGAATGTAAATAATTTCCGGGTTATATTAAATAAAATAATTCGCTGGACAGCACTTTTTTTTTTTTTATAAAAAAATCTTTTTTTCTAACCGCCGATATAAAATTTGCGCTAGCTATTCTATATTAAAGAGTATATCGCAAAGTGCTAACACGATTGTCTCACCTTTGTCTTTTTCGGATTTTTGTGCGTTCGAGGCGTTGGTTTCAACATCTCGAGGGCCTTCGGTTGCATTAAATTGTGAAGTTTGAATCGACGCGACGTCTCCCGACACAGTTGCTACATTTCTGTCATTCAAAATGATGACATCTGCAGTTGTGCTGGGACCGCTCTCTGTATGTACGCCCCGTCTAGGCATCTTAGCCCAAAAAATGAAACAAAACTCACAAAATGATCTTTAAAATATATGGAAGCAGACGACGTATCGCCACGTTTTCTCGAACGCAACTAATTTATGTTTCGTACAAAACAACACTGGTTGATAAACCTTTGCAATGTTGATAAGTTCGAACCATCATATACATAATATATGCTTCCTTTTCTATCGCATTCAGCTATTTAAGTAGCAATCATAAATAGTTTTATAATCTTAATCTACGTATATAAAAATTAATTGATGTTCGTTAGTCTCGCTAAAACTCGAGAATGGATTTGGCTAATTTTGATCTTGGTTTATTTGTGGAAGTCCAGAGAAGTTTTAAAAGGTAGATAAATATGAAAATGCTCGGAATTAAATAAAAATAACAATTTTGTTTTTAGTTTGATGTGTCCCCCGTCGCGTCGGACGGGTTCCTTTTTGTTTGTTTTAAGTTTATTTTATACAAAAGTTTAGGTCTTTTATTTATCGATTGAGGCACTACGAAGTCTACCGGGTCAGCTAGTCATAGTTATATTATTTATATCAATATATTTTAATGAACGAAGCAATGGATAATGAATGCGTATAATAATATAATAATGTGAGCTTTTTTTGTGCCATATACTATTATTTATAAATTTAATAAAATTATTGTTAAAGTATAAACAAAAGTCCTGATAATAGTTGAGTTGATCAATTAGCATAAAATCTCAACTCAGTCCTCACTGGTCGTCAAATCACACAGTAACGGTTATACGATAGTTTTAGACAATTTTAGCCAATTAGTGGTTCATCTCCCGCCTATAGCTGACGTCTATAAGTGATAGTGACCTCTGACCGTCGGGAGGACCCTATGTTCATTTAGGTACCTATAAAGGCAATATAAATCTATGCATAAGTATATTGTACTATTCATTTCGAATTAAGTACTCTAAAAGCTCGTGGAAAAACAGTAAAATCGAAAAAAGTCTACTAGAAGTCTACTAGAAGTCGTCGTGGCGCAAAGGATAAGATGTACGGTGCATTCGTGTTGAGCGATGTAGTGAGCGGCGGGTACCATTTTTTCTTATGAAATACGTACTTAACAATAAATGTTCACGATTGACTTCCACGGTGAAGGAATAACATCGTGTAATAAAAATCAAACTCGCAAAATTAAAATTTGCGTAATTACTGGTGATAGGACCTCTTGTGAGTCCGCACGGGTAGGTACCACCACCCTACCAATTTCTGCCGTAATGCGTTTCGGCTTAAAGTGTGGGGCAGCCGTAGTAACTATACTGAGATCTTAGAACTCATATCTCAAGGTGAGTGGCGGCATTCACGTTGTAGATGTCTATGGGATCCGGCAACCACTTAACACCAGGTGGGTTGTGAGCTCGGCCACCCATCTATGCAATAAAAAATAAAAATATATAATAAAATTATAAAGTAAAAATAAAAAAAAGGAATTCGTGCTACCATCATTGTTCGCAATTGATAGAATATTTTCGTCAGATCTTTATCGATCACCTAATTAAGTGATGATTAAATAGATAATGATTCTTCGCTTGATGTTTGACTTAGATAGTTTTGGAATGAAACAGATAACGTAAAAGGAATTCGCTATTTCAAAAATGAATGGACATTTTTTCTTATGATTACCGGGAATTTGTTGTTCTCTTGGAATACTCTAAGAATCGCTTAAAGAGCGTCAGTTCATTTGTTTATTTTTTATCTAACTAAATCTAGGACTAAGATGTGAATAAAATAATATGATCTTACAGCTTTATGTGGTAATTAATTTAAAACCTTTGATGAGAAAATTATTTCTTAAATCATTTTATATAGTTTTAATGGTCTGAATAGATTGTTTCACATCTAATCTAATTGATAGTAATAACGACCAGAGATTGACTAGATTCCAATAATTTAGTTTAATGCAATATATGGAAATAATGTAAGGAATGGAATGTAAAGAAAGTGGATTTTCTCCAACGTTAACTTTTTCTGCACTTCCATTATTTTTTCAAGTTAGTGTAGTAATGCAGTAGATTTTTAGTTGGATAGTAATTGAAATAAATAAAATAAAAAAACTTTGTTTTTATAGAGCCACATATTATTCAAGTTTTATTTAAAAATATCAACAAGTGCAATTAGAATTTCATAGATCTTATATGTATTAATATGAAATTAATTATATGTATCTATTATTTGAAATTGCTTTGTGCCTGGTCATAAAAATATATTTCGTTTCATAAAATCGGATGTCTGTTTTAGATCTATTATTATTATAACTATTTTAATACTACATAAATATTTATTCTTCATAATTAATGTTTTTGTAGAGGAAGAGGTAGACGTAAGAAGAAATGGATGGATTGTGTGAAAGACGATATGGGTAGGAGGGGAGTGAGTGAAGAAATGGTATATGATAGAAGAGTATGGAAGGAGCAAACATGTTGCGCCGACCCCAGGTGACTGGGAGAAGGGCAGGATAATGATGATGAATGATGAATTAATATTTTTGTAATGAACTATTTACGTCTACATTTTATTATATTTAAGGACATAAACAAAAGGTATCGGAACGAGCGGAAATTAAGAATTTAGATAAATAAATTAGGTGTCAATTTAATGAATTAAAAACAATAACAAGTATCAGATACACATATATTACTATCACCACCAAAATAAAATAGTGCATTATCATTCGTTCGGAGCATTGTAAAATTTGGAATAAAGTACGATAGCAAAGGTTTATTAAGATAAAGGTTGTAAAACTGTTATCGAAATGATTTTATTTCGACAAATGAAGCCAGCACGGCCAATCCGGATGTACGTGACGAGTTCCATATAAATAAAGCGGGGACTTTACCGAAATCGATTATATATTTAAAAATAGCTTATGCCTCGTTAATATCCGTGCACTATGTTAAGAAGCAACTATTTTTAAAATCTTTCGAGTGCACAACTTCTTTATCACCGTCGTAACTAGAACCTTAATAATACAGGAATCACAGTCAAAAACATTTTTTTTTATAGCTTAGATGGGTGGACGAGCTCACAGCTACGGTTTGCGTAATTACTGGTGGTAGGATCTCTTGTGAGTCTGCACAGGTAGGTACCACCACCCTGCCTATTTTTCCCATGAAGCAGTAATTTGTTTCGGTTTGGTGGGTGGGGCAGCTGTTGTAACTATACTTGAGACCTTAGAACTCATATTGCAAGGTGGGTGGCAGTAGTTACGTGGTAGATGTCTATGGGCTGTGGTAACCACTTGAAACCAGGTGGGCTGTGAGCTCGTCCACCCATCTAAGCAATAAATAAGAAAAAACACCTGACGTTTGATTGAAGAGCGCCGAAATCTCAAAGCCAGAGTTCCTAGTATTGCGATGTTGAATTCCAAGTCACCTATCATACAGGCTGCTTGCTGACGTGACCGCATGGATACAAATGATGAACTGAACTATGTGAACTGGAAAAGTATTCTGGTACTACCGTACCAAGGATCTCCATGATAAAGTGCGATATATAACGCGCCTATTTAAACCTAACACGTGGGATATTGAGGACTGCTTTGAAACAACGGTAACGGATAAAAAGGATATATAGTGAATGTGTTTAAGGAATAATACAAATTACTATTCGCCAGGATTTGTTGAGTACGTATTTCATTAGAAAAATTGGTACCCGCCTGAGATTCGAACACCGGTGCATCGCTCAACACGAATGCACCGGACATCTTATCCGTTAGGCCACGACGACTTCAGAAATCGCCATGGAGCATTATATGCTAGCAAACCCTACAGCACTTATTACCGGGAGTTGGACGTCATGCGGGACGAAATACAAGCGGCTATTAAACATCTCAAAGCGAATAAAGCCATAATTTTTGATGAAACTCCAATCGATGTTTTCAAAGCAATGGGAGAATTGAAATGAAATGAAAAGAATTTGGAACATTAATCAAATAGCGTGAAATTAAATTAGTCAATTCAATTGGTAAAATATTAGTCATTTACAATTTAGAAATCTAAACTTAATGTGACTGTCAACACCTGTCAACACTGAGGTTTGAGATTGACATTTGACAGACTTTTGGCGGGAACATATCTTCCCTTTTCCCTTCCTCTAAGTCTCGGAAATCTAAAGTTTTAGATTTGTATAAATATAAGCAAGACTCATAAATTAGTTCGCCAAAAAAGTTTCACTTCTGACATGTGTACTTTGTACGCAAGCACTTTTTTATTTATTTATTCCTTAGATGGGTGGACGAGCTTACAGCCCACCTGGTGTTAAGTGGTTACTGGAGCCCATAGACATCCACAAGGTAAATGCGCCACCCACCTTGAGATATAAGTTCTTTTTTTTTCCCTACCTAATCTGATAGCCTTGAGAGGCTATTTCAGCGGAACCTTAACTAGTAGGTGAGCTGACGGGGCTCAAACCTGACGACGTTGCTAACACGAACCCTAGCAAGAGCCGTGCTTCGCAGAATCTACCACCGGATCGGAAACGCGACCCACTGAGAAGGTCCGGCGAGAAACTCAGTGGGCTGTGTCTGAGGGTTAATTTACTCGTCAAGCCCTTCGTCGCAAGCGACGGGTTCGACGAGAACGGTGACCGGTGCTTGAGTTACCTAAAAGCACCGTTAGTGGATCAGGAGGATCCGAAATAACGTGTTTGGGGCGACGTCGACTGCTTTCCATTCTATCCGCTGGACCGGGAATGAATATAAGTTCTAAAGTCTCAAGTATAGTTACAACGGCTGCCCCCACCCTTCAAACCGAAACGCATTACTGCTTCACGCCAGAAATAGGCAGGGTGGTGGTACCCACCCGCGGGGACTCACAAGAGGTCCTACCACCTGTAAAGTTAAGGTCTAGCCACAGTCCTGATTAGAACAGGCGAAACTGATTGAGTGCAATGCTTTTTTTAAATAATGTAATTATCATGATATGTTTTTGACCGGAGAAGAATAATGAAATCCTGTTTTTTATGTTCTTATAATTTATTAATCGATTCGAATATAATAAAGACATGAACAATTTTTCTAATTTTATTTCATCACATAATTCATCAATAATATTATCATTACAATATCATTAATAATATAAGATGATATTATACGATTTAAAGAAGAAATGTATAATAATACATCCTAAGAACTACAGAACCAAGTAATTTAAAAATTAATTTACTCTAAAATTAATCTTAAAAAGTAATACATTTATTTATTTTACTGTTATTTATCACGTGGTTTTTTCACCTACCTATATTTTTAAATAATGTCTAAGAGTAATTTATTCATAACATTCCTGTCTTAAAATTTGTTAAAAGTTTCAATATAAATATCAACAACCTGATTCAATAATATTTTCACGATCTGATGTCGCATGATTTCCACCTCGTGGACCATCGTGAACGACATTCAAAATTATGAATAGGACGTTTTTAACTTATCTATCTAACTTTTGATTAAATTATTATGTGAGCACGCGAGAAAATATATAGTATAGGCAGGCAGCCATGTTAAATTGCAGATTCTTAATGCTAACAAGTACGTGATTACGTTTAAAATAGTACAATGTTTTTTTTTAGGTAAATAAACATAAATACTTAATGAATGAGATTCAGAAGCAGCCCACTTTTTGGGTTATAGTATATTTGGTACAGAAGGTGCTTGGTAGGCAATGTTCTTTCACAGAAAGCGTGAAAGTGTGCGGATATGGATATACTATGGACATATGCAATAGACCGCTCATTTTCTGCTGCGGTATGACCGACTATTATTAATGGGATACAAGATATTTTAGAATACTCAAACATTAAACCCTACAATTTTAAACGTACAACCCGTTGAAAATAGGTACATAAACATAAAGACAGATAACTTATGAAATCAATAGATTTATGCACATTTCGTTAGTGAAATGTACCTGCAGATGTTACACACGAAGCAGAATAATATTTCGTTTATTCATTAATGTCTAATTTTTAATTGAATTTCTTACCAAAACTTGCACTGTGAGATTAGTTAAATATGTATATGGAATACATCTCGCATTGATCTTATTGTGAAAGAAAGACTTAAAAATGCCATCAATAAATTTACAAAGCTATAGCTGAATCGGAATCAAAAACTTACGCTGACATTTAAAAATTAACAATCAGGCAATTAGTAACATAACAAGATGTAGTATTTATTTCATTAATTATTAATAAACGAAAGGTTTTATTTCTACATATTTCCTACGGGTCGTTTGTCAATTTATCTACATTCTAAGTAACCTATCTATTTAAAATATTTATATTCCTAAAAATTAATTTATTTGATCTAAATATCTTATGTATACTTTAATTTATAAACAACCAAATAAAATAGATGACATCAAACGTTGGTGTTTAAAAATGTTCTCGGCCTCCGTCCACGATACTACTCAAAATAGAGTAAGCCAGCTGCTAATTAGATATAAGAATGACAGGTTCTTATACGATGCCAATAAATTTATAGAAAAATTATTACCTACTCGAAACCGCCATTAAAATACAGCGTTGACACGTCCGAGTTTGAATCTGTCATGTTTTGAGTAATGTCGTGGACGACGTGCCTAATGGATATCGCTTTACTACATTTTAAAACAAATGTCTAAATAAATAATTTTAATAGATATATTATGTCTCATAAAATATTATAACATAAAATTCATGTAACGATATCTGTCGATGATATTATAATAAATTAATAAAAAAAAATAAAAAAAAAGATAAAATTTTAAATTCTTAAAGAGTTCAAAATTACGATCATGAGAATTGTTGCAATAAAAATAAAATAAGATTTGCAAAATCATTCAAGAAGTGCTTTTCGAAACAATAATTAAATATAAAATCTACCATAAATATTTTCAATTCTACAAACACGCTGCGAACCGAAATAGGACGAAATTATATATTTTTCTTCCGCGTACAATTAAATTGACTGTGGAAGATTTCGCAGCAATAATACTCGTCAGTAAAAGACAATGCTAGAACCATTTATTATTTCTTTTATGTAGCTGACAAGACAACAGCATTTGTCTACGTCTGCAGGAAGCAATTTATTTAATAGCAACTATCATGGGATCCAATGGACAGCCACGGATATTGTAATGATATTCATTATTATGAAAACAATCAAAAATATAATAAAGCCATGCCCAGATGCAAAACACGCAATTTTTTGTTGTAAGGCACACAGTACCGCAACGTGCGTGAAATGCCTTACCTGCACTGACTTTAATACAAATTCATATTTTACCACTTCGGTGAAATTTTGTTTTTGAACTAGCTATTTTTAATAAATATAATAAAATTTATATATCAACCCCTTTTCGATTTCACCTGAAGAAATCAACAAAGATAATTAAATTTGCTAGTCCGTTCGTGATAATTATATTTTATCAGAATAACGTTTGATTTATAGCACTACTATTACATTTCAAAAAGTCATGAAGAAATAAATTTATCTCTGAAAACACACAATTTTACATATAGAAACATAAAAAAGTCAAACTACCAAATGTCAAACAATAAAACGAAAGCTAACGCACAAAAGAATGACAGAAAGTTTAAAGAATATTAATATAATTTTCTTGAAGAGCCAGCCCTATATATATGTTATATTGTACAAATTTATTAAAAATTTAAAATAATAAAATATAAATATTCACTTTGTTAAAATTTGTCATGATTAAAATTGAAAAGAAAAATATTTAGAAAACACGCATGCAATTTTGTACTATTGTAATATTTCGCACAGAATTTTTGAAGTCGACTCCTAAAACTATAGAAAAGATTACATAGATATCCATTTCATTTATGTTTACAATACGAATGTCAGAGATTTTGTGTACCTAAACTAGGTTATCATCTGAAATTATATTAATATAAATGTATGGCATGATATTTTGTACGTCATGGAAGTTCTACGTTGCCTGTGGAGTTATTTGACGTGAGTTTTCATATGTCCTAACTGGGCAGTGTAATGCTCCAAATATAACGGGGCATCTGTTGACGACGTAAAGGCTTTGCAAAAGCACAAACCTTTGTGAAACGACCTTTAATGAGATGTGACGGTCTGCTCAGATAGGACACTAGTGCACTAGCTGCGTCCCGGTACAGCCCGAGACAAGCAGCCATGGCTTTACAGGTGAGTGATGACGATTTCGTCGTCAATTTCATCCTTCTCGTCATCTTCTTCTGGTGGTTCTTTGGCGGCTTGAGCGGCGATTGCCGGGTCCTCTGCGATAGCCTTCTGACGAAGAGCCTATGTAAAAAGATAAGGATTATTATGTTGAATAAATGAATGCCGTGCATGATATTAATTTTGCTGTGTCATCCGTCCACAGTAGCTATATGCCCAACTAAATTCATACCATAACCTTCTACTTTAGTACTAGACAGGGCACGCGATGTCTATGAATTTCAAGATCTGTATAAAATATGGTAGGTTGTAGGACCTCTTGTGAGTCCGCACGGGTAGGTACACCCACCCCGCCTATTTCTGCCGTGAAGCAGTAATGCGTTTCGGTTTAAAGGGTGGGGCAGCCGTTGTAACTATACTTGAGACCTTAGAGCTTATATCTCAAGGTGGGTGGCGCATTTACGTCGTAGATGTCTCCAGTAACCACTTAACACCAGGTTAGCTGTGAGCTCGTCCACCCATCTAAGCAATAAATTGAGTATCTATTTGTCCAAGTTAGTTATTTAAAAATCAATATACATACGAATCTCAGACTTACCTTCCTTTTATGTAGAATTTCAACTATAATGTATCCAACGACACCGATTAAGAGCACTACCATCATCACGTAAAGCTTCATTCTGGCGCACAGGTGCGTTGAGTAGGCATAAGCCACAACGAAACCAGCGCCTTCCCAGAGGCGGTAGTTTGAAAACGCAGCCTCTTTGTTGCGCCTGAACAGGACACCGTACAAGCCTGTGGCCAAGCAAAAGAAAGAAATAAATAATCGTAAGCCAACCATACAACATCATCTGACCCTGATCCCTGCATTGTGAGAATCAAACTGTGAAATGAAGTCACGTCTAAAAGGATAAGATGCACAGTGCATGTACACATTCATGTCGAGCGATGCAACTGTGTCGTTACAATCCCGCATATATTAATATTTTCTCCGAAAATAAATACCTAGCACGTCGTGTAAATAATTTGTGGTAATTAGCATTGGATTTGTACTTCGTTACAACTTGAAAACACCGACTACACTATATTCATTTGTTTCAATGCTTTATTTAGTACTTTATTTGTCATATCTAAAGTACATTAATTCGATGACAAAATCAATATAGTCTCACCGTTGACTTGAGTTTGCCATACGGCATCTCCAACACCCCACAGTCCAGAAATTACGAAGAACACCGTCGGAAATCTTGGGTCGGGTTTCCATACAAGCAGCCAGACAATCAGGCCGAAATGCAGTGCTGCTCCCATTATCAATATGGGGAATCTACCGATGAACTTCATGGCCGAACCAAATACCAGCGAACAGAGAGCGTTGACGACGCCGAAGCAGATCATGACGTAGCCTATAGAGCGAATTCCGAGAACGCACGAGACGTATGCCTGAAAACAAAGAATCACTGATTAAGCGCATTCATAAGTCTCAATTGCTACAAAGTACCACCACATAACCTCGCTTCGAAGATAAATGACGAAGACACTTCGCTCTTTTACCTTTTTCGGACAGCTATTAATCATTCGTCGTTTTAAAATTTAAAGCAAAAAAACAAATAAGAAGGATCAATAGGCGCGAGCGATATTCTCTCTATGACGTCAGCACGGTGCAAAGACTAAAGGACTATTGATTTGTGAACGCTGTTTGTCATTAGCATTAGTGAATGGATTGCAGAAAAATTATCACTTAAAATATTTTTAACGTGTAACATTTGTTTGTCTACCTGAGTGTAGTCAGCTCCAATAAAAGCTTGCTCCATTCCAATCCAGATGGTGATTGGAATAAGAAGTTGCTGATTTGGCTTCTTCAGCTGATAAGCGGTAGCAGATAACAATTGTATACCGCTTAGCTCCCTAGATGGATCAGCTTTCCTTTGTTTTTCACCATACCTGGAAGAAGATAAAGCATCCAGAATGTTTTAATCGTTTTTTTTATCGTAATTTCTTCATTGTATTACAGATAGAACTTAGTACCTAAAATAATACTTATTGAAATAAACATAAAATGGAAGGCATGCTTATATGATACATAAAACTTGATAATAGTTTAAGATTAAATCAAGGTAAAATATTGTGACAACTTACATCAAAAATCTTTTTTTTTTTAAATCTATTGTTTATTTAGTTATTGGACGTAGCCAAGCGATTAAAAATAAGATTTATTTATTAAATTTTAAAAATGAATTTGATTGTTTTTTGCTATGTAATTTCAGACATGTTTTTATAAAAAAACTGACATTTACATTAAAATCCAAGTATAGATCATCTACATATTTAAGAACCTTAAGAAGACCATTTTCATTTGGTAACTTATGTTCTGTCAACAATCTTGCGTTTTACTAAATTTGCTCTCAAAAAATCAAGATATGTGTGCATCGGTATTATTGTCAGACACATTTAATACTAAACACATTATAGTAATTATGTTTAAATACTTCTAAAGAAGCGGTTTGTGCTCATTTGTCTCATATAAAAATTAACTTACCTAGACAATGGGTCAACAAGAAGGGCTACCATTATGACGGCGACAACGACACAGGATAAGTAAATTGCACTGATTTCGTAGATCTCGCTGTCCGGTGGTCGGTGCAAATTCTGGTTGTCATGGTGACCACCTCCTATGACGCAAAAGTTAGCTCCACACGTAAGGGCAGTCTTGTTGGTATCCACGACTGTAGAGTTTGTGCTGTGCTCTCCCGATGAAAACACTGGACGGAAAATATACACATTACTCATCAGCTAAATGCTAATTAGAAAAAAAAAATAGCTAACAGTTCGGCCAACTAGCTTACCGAGGCTTGAGATCAGATTTCCCCACAGTTCAGCCGTTTGCCAAGCGAGGAAGAAGAAGCCGAAGAATCGCACGATAATCCCGTCAACGGCTTGGTCAGTTAGCTTCGCGTAAACGCTACCCGCTTGCGTGAGATACGTCGCTTTTGCAGTCCACATAGGAGCTGCGCCCAGACCTACAATAACACCGGCCGGCACCAGCGTGTAGAATGCCGGATAGAACTGGGCCCCGATGTATGGTGCGTAACATATCATAGAGAGGCAGAGGGTCCATTTAACAGTTAGTCTTTTTATCAGGAACGTTGGTACAAATATACACGAGACTACCAAGGCTGCATAGATGGAACTCAGTGAGACTGTTCCTAGGCCATCTGCGGCGTTTATCGACGATTGCAGGTTTGCGGTTCCCTGGAATGCGGTGAACTGGACCATGAATGCGGCGCTAACCGCTGCTACGTTCTTTAGAATTCTCCATTTCTCGTTCCTGGAAAGCTTTACTTTTCCGGTTGAGTAGTTGTCCTCCTCGGTGGGCAAAGGCGGGGGTTTGACTATGTCATCGTTCGAGTCGCGGTCGTGCTGATAACCATCATTCTTGAACCCGATTTTGATGGTGTATACAGAATCTTTGTCCGGACGTTCATCTTCACGTCCGCCTCCGTGAGTAGCCGTCATGCCGTGTTATCTCTTTTGCCCTGTTAAAAACAAAAAGATATAATAAATTTTACTTGAATCAATTTTTCTAATAACATATCACTGTTTACTTTACACATAAAAAATATTTAAGTGGAGTAATAACAAGCATAACAAAATTTAAATTCGTCAGAGGTTCCATTCGTATTCAGAAAGCGAATAAACTTTAAAAATTCACAAAGCATATTTATTACGTAAACTTGAAGTTGATCAAGAAATACAAAGCAACAAATTTTTTAATTATATTATATATTATATTGCTATTATAAGGAGTATGGACAAAAATAATAACATATTTCAGAATATTTTATGAGTGACGAATGTGAGAACCGCATTATTTATATTTAAGTGGAAAAAAATCTCGTTGTAACCTATGATATGTTTTCTTTTCCTGCAAAACTAAAATGCCTAAAGAATTAGCTTGCGTCTAAAGAATTAGCTTGCGTTGCACAGAACGATACAGCTCAACTCAAATAAATTCGCTCGAAACAGCGTGACTTAAATGATTTTAAATCGCTATGTCCTTGCTTGTGCATGATGGAATTATTTCCCCAAAACTTGGCACAGCTGTGAGATTTATTGTCCACACGAATTTTATATAGATAAAAATGCAATAATATTAATTTATCACACGTTTTATGCAAGATAGATGCTGCTTATATTACTTAAGTATTTCCCCTGCATTCAGACGTTTGAATTCTTTCCAAATTTAGAAACTATTAAGAACCAATATTACTTTCGTTTCCACAGACACCTTTTACTGATTAAATGTTTTAAGGATATTAAATCCTAAATTTGTGAAGGGAGTTCGCCAGTCGCTTTGCCGTAGATTGATTGGACGTTTAGAATCGATAAATAATAAGGAAAATAAACGAAGTGCTTTTTATACCTGGCCTAGAAAGCGAATATTTATATCAATATTTATATAGTTTAGGTTTTAGGAAGGGTTGTTAATCGTTAAGGTCAGTCGTCGGTCTTATCGTTAATCGTTTTGCTATTCTATACTTGTACATTGTTAATACGCAGTACTATTCTAGTCAAAGGAATGCATAGACCTATCGTGACTGATACTTTTTAATGATCTCATTGTTTTCCTAACTTCACATTGGATCACGTGTGGTTTGTTTTCAAAGCATGTATAGCATATATATATATATACATAAATTTTTTTTTTTTGATCCTTGGTAGAAAATATTTTGGCGTTATGATTATTACTTTGATTTTAATAGTTACGTAAAATGTTCTAAAAAGTTTTAGTTTTGTAACCATGAGCGATGACGGTCAAAAGAGGTGTTTGTAACAATTATTTACGATTTGATACACGCTCTCTGACACAATAGACAATATTGATAGAGTAGGTACATAAATACATCACTATTGTTGTCGGTTTTACAAAAAAAATATCGCCATATACACGCACACACGCTAGCTTAACAATCACGCGTGAAACATGTGAACCGAAAATTTACCGGTGACTCCGGTGAGTACGTAATTTTTTTATTTTTTTTTATTGCTCTGATTGTTGGACGAGCTCACAGCCCATCTGGTGTTAAGCGGTTACTGGAGCCCATAGACATCTACAACGTAAATGCGCCACCCACCTTGAGATATAAGCTCCAAGGTCTCAAGTATAGTTACAGCGGGTTCCCCACCCTTCAAACCGAAACGCATTACTGCTTCACGGCAGAAATAGGCAGGATGGTGGTACCTACCCGCGCAGACTCACAAGAGGTCCTACCACCAGTAAAATAATAGTGTGTTAACAATAAAACACGCTAAAATTATATGTCTTGCGTAATTATTGGTGGTCGTATTGTAGGCTGGGACGGTTAGTACTTCCAACCTGACAATTACTGCCGTAACCAATCACGCCTACCCGTTAATTTTTTACCTACGCTAATAGCCTTGAGAGGCTATTTCAGCTTTACTCTAGCGTGTAGGTGAGCTCTCGGGGCTCAAGCCGGAGGTGTTGCTAGCACTGGCCCAAGCAAGAGCAGTGCTTCGCAGAATTTACCACCGAATCGGAAACGCGACGCACTGAGAAGATCCGGCGAGCGTCTAAAGGGTTTGGACAACCCGTAAACTCTACAATTGAAACTTAGACCCCATGGTTCAAGTTAATGGCATTCGCATTGTGATATCTATGGCTTACCACTTAACATCAAGTGGACCGTAAGTTAGTGCACCTGTGTATGTAATTTTATCGACATATACCTCTAGTGATTAATAGTGAACAGTTATATGAACAGGCAAATAGATGTCTGAAAACTAACACGGTGGCAATTGAAATTTTCTGCGTGTGTTTCACATTTAAAATTGAATATTATGTTTCATGCCTCTTAGCATGATGGTCTACTTAGTAAGTATCTCTCGCAACTTAGGATAAGGAAGAAAACAATCAAAAAAAATTGTGTCATTATTGATATATCTTATGAAATTTGAATTCCGCTTATCGTTAATGTCAACAAACACACATTGGAACACACATTCCAATTTCGTTTTTAATGTGACAAACGGGAGGTTACAATTTTATTTGTTATAATAATTATTAATTAGGGTCGGATTACGTATACCATTTCATTGTCTTAATTTGTTTCAAAAGGATTTGAACAAAACTTTGCACATATATTGCATAGTTTATCCGGTTGTGTGTATACTTCCTACGTTTTATTATCGAATAAAAATTTTATAATTTCCGCAGGCGCTAAATACATGCATAAATTTCAAATGAAACATTTTTCATTGGATTCGTTGTATGGATTCGCCATAAAGTATAAATAAGTTCATTACCAACAAAATTAAAAAAAAAAAAACATTTGCATTGATTTAATGTTCAATATTATTGTTCTAAAAATATGCGGCAGTGTATTAGAAGTCGAACGTATGTGAATCCCAAACATCATTCGGTGACGAAATGCAAGGCGTATTCTGATCATGTAGACACTCCAAAACAGCTTGAGACATTAAATGTTCCATTGTGCAACCTAATGGCCGTTGTTAGATTTGTAACACGAGTCATCGTTGTGCTGGCTCGCACTGTTGATGGTAACATTAGCAACGCTATGTCGGAGCTACATAGTAACAAAACCTGCCCGATGCTTTGTGTGAACTGTCTACACATGAACAATATAGGTACATATGTTACATACATTGAACATGTCCCAGAAGTTGATGTTTAATGTTTATTTTCCGGTAATCGTAACGAGTGGTCAAATGATACTAGAATCGTGACTTTCTTCATGGCTCCAGTTATAAACCTAAAATTTTTGCAACTAAACTAAAAGAAAGAACAGAACAGAAGTAAGTAAGTATACTTAAAATGAGAACGGTTCATAGATTTATATAGTAAAATTAAAAATTTTGAACCAACGCCCTATTTAATTTTTTATCGCTTTGATTGAGGAAGTCGGGAAATTTCGTAATTACCGATACCCATAGACATAAATAATGACATTCTATCCTTCCGCCCTCAGGCGTCTTCCCCTAAGTCTCGCCACAACGACCGGTCCCGCGCTGCTTGCGTCCAGCGGAATCCCGAGAACCTGAATAGATCGTCAATCACCTTGTGGGAGGGAGGTCTCTCACCTCCAGTACTTTGAAATTTCAGGTGGAATTCTCAATAGTCATACAGCTATATGTACTTATTCTTCAAAGCGAAATCCACGAATGCTTCACGACGGTAATATGCAAGATGGTGATTCTTGAACGAAACGACCAATAATACACAAAACGGCCAAATAAGAGCGAAATTAAAGGCGAAGAGAGAATTTTATTTCGGAAAATATATTTTAAATAAAAAAATATTTGCGTACTAAATTACCCTCGAGTTAGTTACATATATGACATTGTTGGTACTGTATATACGTTGTCACCCAATGAGTTTCTTGACGGATCTCAGTGGGTCGCAATACCGATCTAGTGGTAGATTCTGCGACACACTGCTCTTGCTAGGGTCAGTATTAGCAAGCTCTCTCAGGCCGTGCCCGTGAGCTCACATACCAGTCAGAGCTTAGTTGCAATAGCTCCTTAAACTACCGGCAAATACGTAGGGAAAAAACTCGTTGTTAAATAAATATATATAAGCCGGAATATCTCGTAAATGCTTCTTCGCTTATTAAAACAACTCGACTCATAGCGGGGCTAGATTAAATGTAAGATAATGGGTTGTTTTCATTCAGTAACGTTTAATGAGGGCCTGTAGCCGCTATTGTCTTCTAAGTTAGTTCTTCCCAGACAGTGTACTTGCATCTTGAATTATATACTTGTTTGATATCGTAGAATCGTTTTAATATCCAATTATGATATCACATGTACAACGTAAACGTGATTATGTGGTACACATGGTACTGCACTGGGCACTTCATTGAAATCAAATATAATCACAGCTTCATTAATAATATCTTATCCAGATATTTTATTATTGACTCCACGATATGTCACGTATTTTGTTTTTTTATAGCTGTAGATGAACAGATTGTTTTTAGATGAATAATTTTAACATAATTGTAAGAAAGGTCTTTATTTTTCATTCATATCAGCTTAAAAAAATGTTTTACTTTATTAAATAACACAGTGTTGCCTGAATTTTCTATAAATATTTTTTATCTCTTCATCAAAGTTAGTGGAAATCCAATCATTGACAGTTTCATTTAAAATTTTAATGTATTTCTAATGCCTACATATTATTTGTGGCTAGAACTTTAGGAAAATGCATTCTACAGCTCAGTAGCAAATCAATCATACGAAATTGGCTCCGCTTAATTTATTTTAGAGTTGTATTATCACCTAGTTGAAGCTCGTTGTTTCGCAAATCTTTTTAAGGAAAATCTCTTCGCAAATCGCAGAACAAAGAATGGTTCTTTTATCTAAAATACAATCTCTATTTTAATAGCGTCAGTAATTTGAATAAAACTAAAACTTAATCCTTACGTCGTGCTATGTTGTCACGACGCTCCTTCTATAGCGAACAACCTCTTGAAGTGTCCTGAATAACAAAAATATTATACTGCCTAGAGATTACTTGAAGGCTGTGTTTTGTTTGTGGAAATATTCGCGACATAACCTGGTAATAACATACAGGGTGATTAAAATCCTGAAAACGACGGCTGGTCCAAAACTAAGTTTCTTTTGTTAGTGACGATACATTTACGAATTTTTATTTCGGGTAATTTAATAGATTTTTAATTAACCATCCCGCGGAAACAATGGATTCGAGCAAATATAAGCTGATATTGAAACTTTTTAATAGAAGGCCTAGTAGAATTTTATTACTATAGGTTAGCGAATGAGCGAACGAATCGTCTGTGGTTTTTTATATCAATGTCCATAGACCTCACCACATGAATGCTTCCAAGAGGAGATGTGAAGTCAATTTCTCTTATTGATAGCATGAGCTCCAAGTAATTGATAATAAACTAACATTCAAAAGAAAGAAAAGATCTATCTATAATTTTATTCCGGTATATTTTTTTTCCGTACGTTGTAATTAATTAAAACGATAATGAAAACGATAATCGATTCATTCCAACAAATTCAAGCATAAGTACAATTACTCGCTAATCGACTTTAACACGATGCAATTTAATTTGCTTGTAAATAATACATTGAATTGAATTGGAATTGATTCCTTAAATTTAATTTCGAAATAAACCGAGTAAATCTAAAATCTATATGACGAAAGAGAATTTAAACGAAAAATGTCTGTCTATCTAACTAGCTTTATTGTATGCGTTAGATAGAGGTGTAATTTGATTTCAGCCTTGGATCTGATTTGATGTCAAGGATACCGGAAGTGAAAACTCACAATTACACTACTCAGTATCGTGGGAACGACAAGAAATTAATCAAATAGCATTAATATGAGCGTTGCGTGCTATAAGTATGAATAGGAATGTTGATTCATATTTTTTTTTCATGTCATTAAATTATTACATATTCAGCACATGAATACAGATATTACGAAAATGTTACACAAAGTTGAGCTTAATTAGCCGCAGTGATCGTCAGCAAATCGAAACCAAATGAACATAGGTTATTGAAATTCGAAGTTATGTTGCTGAACATCATAGGTAAAGAGAACAAAAGAAATCGTTAACTAACTTAAAAAAACAATGCAAATGTGGCAGTTTTAGAATAGAGGAAAATTCTATTACAGATGATGACTTAGCCACAATTAAAATTAGAAATTAAGTTGAGAAAACGACAGCGAGAATTCTTTTACTATACCCAATTTCCCTTGAATCCGTCATTAAAAATATCCGTTGGTATATATATCATATGACTACTATTTCTAAGGTTAATTTGCAAGAAACAGTGTTTTGTTGCGTAAAAATACAAAACGAAAAAATGTCCAGATTTTAAATATTTTATTCACTTTTTCGTTGGGATTTTTTATTTTATTTGAAATCGCTCCACCCTTTGGTGCTTATGTTTAAGCTAGCCTTTACATAGTATGAACGACAAGCCTTTGTTTCAGCTGAAAATCAGAATACATTTCGACGCTTGAAAGGCAAAAGTGACTAAGCGACAATAACTGCTTTGTACATAAATTATAGGCAATAACCATATTCGATGCGCAAAAAAATATATTTCTAGGTCTATTAAAATCATTTCAATCCTACAGCTACTAGCTAGATTCTACTACAGCTAGATTCGTTAAAATAGATTTTGTTTTCAGGTATTTTAACTTTAAATTAGTCTACTGTAAAGTTCACGCATTGTCGCTTAGTCACGTTTGCCTTTCAAGCGTCGACTCATATTTCTGTTTTCGTTACTTCATTAAGCATTCCTTTTTGATTCGCAGTGTTTACGTTAGCTATATAAATCAATGAAAACAAATTGTTTCGTCTACGAACCGTCTCAAAAACGACCTTCACTAAAACGAGTACCGAAAAATTTGCATAAAAATTGCATTTTAAATTCTATTACTACTATTGTTGTTCAAATAAAAAACAGATAACTTTTTGTGGCGTCTTTAATTATTACGTAATTAATGAAAATATACAAATGATTTTTCGTGGACGACACGTAATGAATTCATGTTAATTTTTGCTATTTATCTTAAATATGGTAAATAGAAAAAATTAACACGAATTCATCTTCATCGTCTTGTCTTAAATATGATTCTGAAGTTATGGCCATTGTTAACTTTATGTAATTTATATTGTATTCAAAATTCCTGATCCTGATCCGGAATTTCATCGAGTCCAGGTATTACGAATAAGAGCTATCGACATTCGAATGTTTTTAGAATTTTCTAATGTATTCTTCGATTGATAGCCCACAGCGATATCAATATTAGTGTAATTCTGTCACACGAATCACTGAATCGATTTTGACCGCATTTGATGAAAATCGCATAAGCCCTGGGACAGAATATGAGCTGACTTGTATTGCACTGCGATACGTGTCTTCGCCCACCAGGTACAAAATGTAGTCCAAAAAGGCAAAACTGCCGACAAAAGCTGTGTCAAATGTAGCTTGATAAGTACGATAGTTGGCAGAGTAATATTTCTAAAGATAAGTTTATTTTCAAAAAAACATATAATCAATATTGGACCATATCGAAAATCAATTCTTCTTCTTCTCAATCGTTTAGACTCTTGGCAGAGTGGTCGTGGTCATAAATTTCGGGTGAAAATCGATTAAATTCGGAAAATTTTCGAATAAAATCTTGAAATATCTCGCGCTTCTAACTATACAAGTATTTAACAGACTGTAGCCGCTATTTAAGCTACGTACAAGATATTAAATCATTACTGCACGCAATTATCAACCAAATACTTGGCGTTCACACGAAATCAGCGGCTCCGAGGTTCGTCACGTAAGCAGTAACTAATCTTCAGCATCTCAGACACGCGGAAATTAATATCACTTTATTGGCTGAAGGTTTATTTTTATTTGCCAACATGATGCAACTCAATTGAGGTTCAATGTTGCAGATCTTCAGATACGACAGGGCACAGTGTCTTGTTTTGATATCCGAACATCGTATTTCAAGTGTGTTGTCTATACTAATATTATAAAGAGGAAAGATTTGTTTGTTTGTTTCGAATAGGCTCCGAAACTACTGGACCGATTTGAAAAATTATTTTTCCATTAGACGCCGACATTGTCCCTGATGAACATAGGCTACTTTTTTTAATTTTTTTTTTATAAATTTTTTTGGTTTCATGTTTGTTTTAATGTTTCCGAAGCGAAGCGAGGGCGGGTCGCTAGTAATATTATAAAGAGGAAAGATTTGTTTGTTTGTTTCGAATAGGCTCCGAAACTACTGGACCGATTTGAAAAAATCTTTTTCCATTAGAAGCCGACATTGTCCCTGATGAACATAGGCTACTTTTTTTAAATTTTTTTTTTTTTTTTTGGTTTCATGTGTGTTTTAATGTTTCCGAAGCGAAGCGAGGGCGGGTCGCTAGTAATATTATAAAGAGGAAAGATTTGTTTGTTTGTTTCGAATAGGCTCCGAAACTACTGGACCGATTTGAAAAATTATTTTTCCATTAGACGCCGACATTGTCCCTGATGAACATAGGCTACTTTTTTTTATTTTTTTTTTATTTTTTTTTTGGTTTCATGTGTGTTTTAATGTTTCCGAAGCGAAGCGAGGGCGGGTCGCTAGTTTAATATAAGACTCAACGTGTTTATTTTAATTTTAGTTTCGTTGTGATTACTCTGGATATACACTGCAGTTATTACTGATAAAGTAAATACAGTTACAAAGCATTTACTTAAGACACAGCGTCACTCGTTTTAATAATGTTATCTTGAGCAATTAATCATATTAGTGCGGGTGTGGTATGCAATATCACGTGAAACATATTTTTGTTGGACGAACCGGAAATAAAAGTTATTCTTGTCCATGAGGTAAGCTAGGCTGAGTATTAATTACTGACCAAGTCCGTCATACAATAGAGCCGTATAGTAATACTCTCACGCTGCCATATAACTATTCGGTATAGACTATCTTGTTATTGGTGGTAGGACCTCTACCTACCGCAATCAAACCCGCAAAATTATAATTTGCGTAATTACTGGTGGTAAGATCTCTTGTGAGTCCGCACGGGTAGGTACCACCGCCCTGCCTATTTCTGCCGTGAAGCAGTAATGCGTTTCGGTTTGAAGGGTGGGGCAGCCGTTGTAACTATACTGAGATCTTAGAACTTCTGTCTCAAGGTGGGTGGCGCATTTACGTTGTAGATGTCTATGGGCTCCAGTAACGACTTAACACCAGGTGGGCTGTAAGCTCGTCTACCAATCTAAGCAATAAAAAAAAAAGATTTTTGATTTTCATATCTTTAGTTACGCCCTATATGTACGATACGATACGAATAGTACCCACTTATGTGAGACCACTATACCGGAGATGTTTTTGTTTATCATAATTACTTCCACATTTCATAATCACAAATAAAAAGGACATATGAGACAAGAACAAGTCGAAATATCTGTAATATAAATACTGACTCCAGCCAGGAATCGAACTCGAAGCTCTTGCAGTAGTCAGACTCACAATCAATCGACCAACGAGGATATCAAGCTAGGATATCAATTTCAAGACAGGTACTAATTCATCTAAATAAATACTTATCAAATACTAGCTGACCCGGCAGACTTCGTAGTGCCTCAATCGAGAAATAAAAGACCTAAGCTTTTGTATAAAATAAACTTAAAACAAACAAAAGGAATCCGTCCGACGGGGGACACATCAAAGGGAAAACAAAATTGTTATTTTTTTTATTCCGAGCATTTTCATTATTTATCTACCTTTTACACCTTCTCTGGACTTCTACAAATAATTCAAGACCAAGATTAGCCAAATCAATCCAGCCGTTCTCGAGTTTTAGCGAGACTAAGGAACAGCAATTCATTTTTATATATATAGATGTACCGGAACAGCGCCGTAAAAGACTTAATAATTACTTAACTAAAAAACAAATCATGAAATTTCTAAAGTGGATTGTTGAATGTCTAATATATGCATATCACAATATTTTTTTAATAATAAATGCAAGTGCAAATAAATGAATAGTTTTTCATGAGTAAAACTATAAAGTTTCTTAATACCTAAACGTTTTCATCAAAATATTAAATTTTATATACTCGTGTGCATTCATAATGAAAACACTGAATCTATAGTAGATTTTACAATTATATTAAAATACAGTTATCCTAATCACAGTTTAAATATACAATAGATCCATTCATGCAGTAGGTATGTACTGATAAAATGTAATTTTAACAAATTCTTTTTTTCGCAAAAGTTATTGAAGGCTTCAGATGTATTCACAATTGTCAGATATATGACATAGATTATTTTTCATAGTTAAATTATATAATCATTTCGATACTCATCAAATGCAAAAACTACGTAATAAAAATTGCAGTGGTGCTCAAAGCTTTGATGCGAATGTAGTGACGTAGTAAAGAGCTTAGGTCTGTCTGGGGTTTCACGCATGCGCATAACTCAGCTTCCCTGGATCAAATTGAGATTTTCATCCCTTAAAGTGCCGGCCTATTAGCTCAGGGGGTTAGAGCGTCGTGCTAATAACGCGAATGTCGTGGGTTCGAACCCCACATAGGCCAATATTCATTTACTCTTCTTTTGAAATTCGTATTCATGGATACATTTTATATTTACGCAGTCTTTGTTTTTTCAACAATTCAAATAATTCCGGAAGTATTATTACAATATGTTTTATAGCATTAGTCAAAGCTTTCGCGAGTGTTTCGTATATTCGTGAAAAGTGTATCGAAATTAGAACAATGTGGTAAATATGAGGATATGTTGTTTTCGGATTATACGTGATTGTTAGTAAACTTATCCTGCTAGTACCGGGTATTTATTTAATCTATAATTTAATACCAAGTAGTAAGCCTTAATCTAACATTCTTAGACCACGCCAAAACCTGACGATAAAGAGAGCTTAATTTGAACGATTATAATACATTAGGGCAAGCAGAAGTCCTGTTTGTTTAAGCATGTTATTTAGTGAAACTATTGGATTTAGCAGCTAACGTATTCTACTTCACACTAGACGACGTGACGTCTCAAACTATGCAACAACAAGCAAGTTACAAGCATACGACATTGCGGGTAGTTACAATTTTTTTATGCTCACAATTAAGTCTTCATTAGCGTACTAATTATCGTTAGTCTTGAGAATGAATTTGTTGCTCCAGGTTTATATGATTTTAGATCGTTAATGAAAAGCATGATGCGTATTAAAAAACGGGAATTAACATAGCAAAATATCACTTTCAAATAAATCTTTAAATCAAAGTCCACCCTTGAAACAATAGGGTTTTTCATGAAAACCTTGTATCGATATGTAATTTAAAAAAACGCTTAAATAAATATCTATCTAAAGAACAGGAAGGAACAGAAGGAATTCAAGATAAGTCGAATAGAGAGAAGATTGTGCTTATAAGATATCGTTGGTGTTCAATATCTTGCATCCATAACGGAAGCTTTCTTTCCACTAATTCTCATCTCTCATTGAATACCCCTAACGTCCTACCGTTCGTGGATAAAGTTAAACTGAAAATAATTACAATAAACATACAACATTTAGACAAAATACAAGATCTTAAACTAAAAACGACATACCGTATAATACGGACCTCAATGCGGCTACTTAATCTGTTCATAAAAGTATTTTGTACATTTATCTCTTCAATATTTATATAGTCCCTTTATCAATTTCTTACTGCTTTTTCGTATCATTAGTATAAGGACTTAAAATATTTCTATCCGCCATCTATCTCCAAAAGCATGAATCAATTCAAGAGTTGTAATTATTGAAATTTGTGAGGGCGAGGGAGGAAACTCACGTCGCCAATGTAGATAGCAGATTTCGCTCACAAGCTGTATATTGATTTTTGGGAAACTAAGTAGGCAGTAATGTTTTGTAATATCATAAAATTGGTTAAAATTGGGTCCTGGATTCCGGAAAAGGTCCTTTATATATCCTTTATATTTCCTTTGTATAAAATCCTTAATTAACATTTCGAAAACACTATAAAAATTCTATAGCGTATTTAACCAATAACTGATGCTATAATACTTCTAAAAAGGGCAATTTGAGCCAGATTTTCTTTAATTCAGATGCCTATTTTTGGTTTAAGGTTAATTTTTTGAATTCTGTCAATACCGGCCCATTAGCTCAGTTGGTTAGAGCGTCGTGCTAATAACGCGAAGGTCGTGAGTTCGATCCTCACATGGGCCATCCTGTGTAATGGTATATTTTTACTCAAATTTTTGCGTTTATCCATAGTAAATAAATAAATATCCATAATATTTATCCATAGTATGTACACAAAAACACATAAGTACGAATCCGATGCAAATATCTTTATGATCCATGTGCTTAGTGCGAGTTTTTTAACGTTGTCGATTATTTTTTTCCACAGGAGAAAATCGCCGGTTTCCCACCCGCAAGGCATGTGGGGTATGTGGGAGTCGAACCTCACTAAAACTCCTGCCGCTCACAACCGGCGCTCTACCCCGGACCGGGCGGGAACCCAGTCGGAGCTATTGAGACGACGGGACAGGGTTTACGCAGAGCATATTCCATCCATCCCGCCGTTCTCCAGACGCCGGACCGGCGGCCGCCAGCAACATGAACGCCGGTTCCCTCGGTCGACGGGCCAAGAGCCCGATTGATAGCGCCGTGCTAAACGTTCTCGATAGCGTAAAAGTTAGCTCATATTTGTATGGAATGGGACCGTTCGCCTACATCAGTTCCGATTGCATCACCTTACAGTCCGGACGTGTTTTTGCGAGAAACTGTCGCTGCCGTCGCGATCTTGTGTCTTGAGTTTCGCTGCATTGTCGTTGTCGCATCGATCGCGGCATTGTTGCGAATTCTTGACGCACTATCGCTGGCGTCGCGACCTTGTGTCGTAAAAGCAACTCGAACTTGTCGATTGTGCATCGTAACGACTTCACATTATCATCCACTCATATCATTTATTAAATTTATTTATTTATTCGGCGAGTAAAACAGTCTCTTTCGAGACTAACCCCCCGCTGAGATCACCGCTTGTTGTGGCATTCTCACAACCCAGTGGGGCCCCACCTTCCCAAACTTCCACCCCAATCCTAGCCGACTGCCGTTTTCACGGCAAAGGCACTCCCCCCCCTTGGAGCTGGTAAAGCTCAGGGGGTGAACTCCTACTCAGGGGACTCGCCTTTCGGCGAGTGTGCCTTAAGTCCCGGGGACGCCCCCCCCGGGCAAAAACGAAAAAAATGGAAGAAGAGCTCTTAGGGTTTCTCGGGTTACTTGCCGAGAAGTACCCGGTGCTATCCAACCTCACGGCCGAATTCGCGGCCTACAGGGCCGCCCGCGCGAGTCCCGCCCCGCCCGCGTCCCTCGCCGCGTCATTTCGAGCCGCGCAGTCATGCCCCGCCCCCAAACCCAATTTGAGCGCACGTACGCACGTAGCGACTCACGAAGCGCCTAGCGCCAACGAAGCGCCTAACGCACCCGCGACGTCATTCTCGCCAATCTCATCCGTCGCGTCGTCCGTAATAATTAACTCAGGTTCAGACTCCGATACCGGATCGGAGATGGACTTCGAGTCCGCGACGAGCCCGCAGCCCGGAACCTCGGATGGGTTCCAAACGGTAAAACGCGGGAAAAAACGTACTCGCGCCGTGGAGTCCCGGAGCTCCACGACAAAACAAACAAAATCAGCGACTGCCTCCCGTCCGCAGGTAGTCGTGACACCGGAGTCGGACTCCGGCCGCCGCGCAACCCCACCGCCGCGTCCCAAGCCCGCACCCGCGCAAAAAACCGTCGCCCCGCCCCCGCTGATTCTCCAGGAGAAGGCAGCATGGAACCGCGTCTCCCAGGCCCTTCAGGCAAACAAAATAAATTATACCCATGCGCGTAACGTCGCGCATGGGATTCAAATAAAGGTCGCAACGCCGGGCGACCATAGGGCTCTATCCGCGTACCTCCGAAAGGAGAACATAGGTTTCCATACCTATGCTCTTCAGGAGGACCGCGAGCTCCGCGTAGTAATACGCGGAGTTCCGAAGGAACTCGACATAGAGTACGTAAGGGAGGATCTGACCGCTCAGTCCCTCCCGATAGTAAGTGTGCACCGGATGCACAGTGGGCGGGGCAAACAGCCCTACAACATGATTCTAGTAGCGCTAGAACCCACCCCGGAGGCCAAAAAGAAGATCGCATGTCTCACGACAATTTGCGGCCTATCCGGGATCTCAATTGAAGCCCCCCATAGACGTGGCACTCCCGGGCAGTGCTACAGATGCCAGCTTTACGGCCACTCAGCTCGTAATTGCCACGCGCGCCCCCGCTGCGTAAAGTGCCTCGGCGACCACGCCACACTAGATTGCTCGCGTGTTAGGGAAACCGCGACCGAACCTCCAAGCTGTGTCCTATGCCTTAAGCAAGGGCACCCCGCGAACTACCGTGGATGTCCTAGGGCTCCGCGAAAACGTCCGACCCACCCAGCCCCCCGTACCGTCGGCCCAAAGACTTCGGTGCCTTCAGCACCGAAACCCGCCTTCGTATCGGCTGCGGTTCCCACCGTCTCGGCGTGGAACAAACCGCTGCCGTATACGAGGTCGGGAACACAAACCGCACCCCAGCCCCCGCTCGCGACACGTCCCGCGCCGCAGCCCCTGCTCGCACCTCCTCCCGCGCCCGCGTACCGTCCCCCGCAACCCTCAGCCGTCAACGACTTCACGCTCGTGCGCGACTTCGTCACGGCGGTCAACTTCGACCGTCTGCGATCGTTCGCAGACGCGATGCGAAGGGCGGTTAACCCCGAACAACGGCTCGCGGCCGCGTTCGAATACATGGACGTTTACGAGTCCGTGGCCCGTACTTTCTAAAATCACCGGTAATCAATGGCGCAAAACGCTAGAGAGAAACCATATTCCCTTACGTTAGCATTCTACAATGCTAACGGACTCGCGCGACAACGCGATCAAATTTACGAATTCCTCCGCGACAATCTTGTAGATATTCTGCTAGTGCAGGAGACCTGCCTGAAGCCCTCGCGTCGTGACCCGAAAGTCGCGAATTACGTCATGGTTAGGAATGACAGACTCACCGCCTCCAAAGGCGGGACTGCCATTTACTATAGGCGGGCCCTGCACGTTGTCCCTCTCGATACCCCCTCGCTCTCACATATCGAGGCGTCAGTGTGCCGTATCTCGCTGACGGGACACCAGCCGATCGTCATCGCATCCGTCTATCTCCCCCCGGACAAGCCCCTTCTGAGCAGTGACATCGAGTCACTGTTCGGCATGGGAGACTCCGTCATCCTGGCAGGCGATTTAAATTGCCACCACACTAGGTGGAACTGCCACAGTTCAAACATAAACGGTAGGCGTCTCGACGCGTTTATAGACGACCTTACCTTTGAAGTAGTCGGTCCCCCAACTCCAACATGTTATCCGTATAACATCGCGCTCCGTCCGAGCACTATAGACCTGGCACTGCTGAGGAACGTAACTCTGCGCTTGCGTTCCATCGAAGCAATGTCAGAGCTCGACTCAGACCACCGACCTGTCGTTATGCAGCTCGGTCGCCCCCACAACCCAGTCACAGCTACGAGGACCATGGTGGACTGGAAGAAGCTGGGCAAATGCTTAGCCGATGCCGCTCCACCAATCCTCCCCTGCGGCCCGGATTCAACTCCATCCCCCGAGGACACAGTCGAATCCATAAACATCATCACGGATCACATCTCTTCCGCGATCATAAGATCCTCAAAAGAAGTCGATGTGGAGGATAGCTTCCACCGCATCAGACTGTCCCCCGAACTTAGGAACCTCCTAAGAGTTAGAAACGCGGCAATCCGGGCCTACGATCAACTTCCCACGCACTCAAACCGGATTCGGATGCGTCGTCTACAGCGGGATGTAAAATCTCGCCTAAGCGACGCCCGAAATGAGAATTGGGATAGTTACTTAGAAGGACTCGCGCCCTCTCATCAAGCATACTGGCGACTAGCAAGGACTCTCAAGTCCGAAACTACCGCTACTATGCCTCCTCTCGTACGCCCTTCAGGCCAACCACCGGCTTTCGATGACGATGACAAGGCAGAGTTGCTGGCCGATGCACTGCAAGAGCAGTGCACCACCAGCACTCAATACGCGGACCCCGAACACACCGAGGCAGTCGACAGGGAGGTCGAGCGCAGAGCTTCCCTGCCACCCTCGGACGCGTTACCCCCCATTACCTCTGACGAAGTTAGAGAAGTAATAGACAACCTTCAACTTAAGAAGGCACCCGGCTCCGACGGCATCCGCAACCGCGCGTTAAAACTCTTACCAGTCCAACTGATAACAATGTTGGCTACCATCTTAAATGCCGCTATGACGCACTGCATCTTTCCGGCGGTATGGAAAGAAGCGGACGTTATCGGTATACACAAGCCGGGCAAACCGAATAATGAAACCGCTAGTTACCGACCGATTAGTCTCCTCCCAGCGATAGGCAAAATTTACGAACGGCTCCTTCGGAAACGCCTCTGGGACTTCGTTACCGCGAATAAAATTCTAATAGACGAGCAGTTTGGATTCCGCGCCAAACACTCGTGCGTACAACAAGTGCACCGCCTCACGGAGCCCATCTTAATAGGGCTAAATAGGCGAAAACAAATCCCGACCGGCGCCCTCTTCTTCGATGTAGCGAAGGCGTTCGACAAAGTCTGGCACAACGGTTTGATCTACAAACTGTACAACATGGGAGTGCCAGACAGACTCGTGCTCATCATACGAGACTTCTTGTCGAACCGTTCGTTTCGATATCGAGTAGAGGGAACTCGTTCTCGTCCCCGTCATCTGACTGCCGGAGTCCCGCAAGGCTCCGCACTCTCCCCGTTACTATTTAGTTTGTATATCAACGATATACCCCGGTCTCCGGAGACCCATCTAGCGCTCTTCGCCGATGACACGGCTATCTACTACTCGTGTAGGAAGATGTCGTTGCTTCATCGGCGACTCCAGACCGCAGTAACCACCATGGGACAGTGGTTCCGGAAGTGGCGAATAGACATTAACCCCACGAAAAGCACAGCGGTGCTATTCAAAAGGGGTCGCCCTCCGAATACCACTTCGAGCACCCCACTCCCCAATAGGCGCGTAAACACCTCCGCCGTTAGCCCCATCACTCTCTTTGACCAGCCCATACCGTGGGCCCCGAAGGTCAAATACCTAGGCGTCACCCTCGACAGAGGGATGACATTCCGTCCCCACGTAAAAACGGTACGCGATCGCGCCGCGTTTATACTAGGACGACTCTACCCAATGCTTTGTAGACGAAGCAAACTGTCCCTCCGTAACAAGGTAACCCTCTACAAAACTTGCATACGCCCCGTCATGACGTATGCAAGCGTAGTGTTCGCTCACGCGGCCCGCACCAACTTGAAACCCCTTCAGGTTATACAATCCCGATTCTGCAGGATAGCCGTCGGAGCACCATGGTTCCAGAGGAACGTGGACCTCCACGATGACCTGGAGCTCGACCCCGTCAGTAAGTATCTACAGTCGGCATCGCTGCGCCACTTTGAGAAGGCGGCACGACATGAGAACCCTCTTGTCGTGGCCGCCGGAAACTACATACCCGATCCTGTAGACCGTTTGGTAAACCGTCGACGTCGCCCAAAGCACGTCATCACGGATCCTCCTGATCCATTAACGGTGCTTTTAGGCAATACAAGCACCGGTCACCGTCCTCGCCGAACCCGTCGCTTGCGACGAAGGGCTCGACGAGCGAATTAACCCACAGACACAGCCCACTGAGTTTCTCGCCGGATCTTCTCAGTGGGTCGCGCTTCCGATCCGGTGGTAGATTCTGCGAAGCACTGCTCTTGCTAGGGCGGTGTTAGCAATTCTCCGGTTTGAGCCCCGCGAGCTCACCTACACAAGCTAGGGTACGCTGAAATAGCCTCTCAAGGCTATCAGCATAGGTAGGAAAAAAAACAAAAAAAAATCGCCTACATCATTCTCGCTCACGACTCAGTCGTGCGCGGACGTGCTTTCCGATCCGTGGCCCGCTTGCGAGCTGCGTCTCTGAACTCACAGCTGTGCTCGACAGTGTAGTGACCGTGAATACATCGTGCTTACAATTCGGTAGTGCGGACGTGCCGATCCGTTGGTCGCTTGCGATTTGCGTCTCGGAGTCCATTTTGTGCGCTAAAGTTTTGTAACCGCGAACCCACCCTTTACCAACTGCCTTTTTCAAGGCAAAACCAATCGCTACGTTCAGGCTTCCTGTGGCACTCACAGGCTAGCGATTTCCTAACCCTTCCCAAAACAACAGTCTTTTTCAAGACTAGACCCCCGCTCGCGATTCTGCCTGCTGTAGCACTATACAGCCCGAGCGGGTTCTTTTCCTTTTCCCCGCCGATTGCCGTTTTCACGGCATAGGCATTCCCCCCCCCCCGCTCCTTGCTGTCCTGCAGCACAGGGGGGTTACAAATCCTATCCGGGGCCTCGCCTTTCGGCGAGTCCAACAAAAGTCCCGGGGCCGCCCCCCCCGGGCAAGAAGACCGAAAAATGGAAGAAGATTGTGCTAGTGATATTGTCGGGTTCCTCCGGGATAGGTACCCGTCAATTAGGGCCGAGTACCTAGAGTTTAGGGCCGCCCGTGGCAATCCCTCCCCCCCCGCGTCCGTCGCCGCGTACTTCAAACGTGCCTCGGAGGCACGCCGCGCGCCCCCCGCCGCCGCGTCAAGTTCGAGCGCACGTTCCGACGTAGCGACTCACGAAGCGCCTAACGCTACCCCCACCCCCGCGCCCGCGTCGACTACGTCATCGCGCGTTTCGTCCGTCGCGACCTCGATCGTTTCGAGTTCAGGCTCCGATACCGAATCGGAGATGGATTTCGAATCCGCGTCAAGCCCTCAGCCTGGAACTTCGGATGGGTTCCAAACCGTAACGCGCGGTAAAAAGCGTACTCGCGCCGTGGAGTCCCGGAGCTCCACGACGAAGCAGACTAAATCCGCGACCGCCTCCCGCCCGCAGGTAGTCGTGACACCGGAGTCGGACTCCGCTCGCCGTGTAACCCCACCGCCGCGTCCCAAACCCGCGCCCGCTCCTAAAGTAGCTACCCCGCCCCCGCTGATTCTTCAGGAAAAAACTGCGTGGAACCGCGTTTCCCAGGCCCTTCAGGCAAATAAAATTAATTATACCCATGCGCGTAACGTCGCGCATGGGATTCAGATAAAGGTCGCAACGCCGGGCGACCATAGGGCCCTCTCTTCATACCTCCGAAAGGAGAACATAGGTTTTCACACCTATGCTCTTCAGGAGGACCGCGAGCTCCGCGTAGTAATACGCGGAGTCCCAAAAGAGCTAGATATCGAGTACATTAAGGAGGATCTGACCGCTCAGTCCCTCCCGCTAGTTAGTGTGCACCGGATGCACAGTGGGCGGGGCAAACAGCCCTACAACATGATTCTAGTAGCGCTAGAACCCACCCCGGAGGCCAAAAAGAAGATCGCATGTCTCACGACAATTTGCGGCCTATCCGGGATCTCAATTGAAGCCCCCCATAGACGTGGCACTCCCGGGCAGTGCTACAGATGCCAGCTTTACGGCCACTCAGCTCGTAATTGCCACGCGCGCCCCCGCTGCGTAAAGTGCCTCGGCGACCACGCCACACTAGATTGCTCGCGTGTTAGGGAAACCGCGACCGAACCTCCAAGCTGTGTCCTATGCCTTAAGCAAGGGCACCCCGCGAACTACCGTGGATGTCCTAGGGCTCCGCGAAAACGTCCGACCCACCCAGCCCCCCGAACCGTCGGCCCAAAGACTTCGGCGCCTTCAGTGCCGAAACCCGCCTTCGTGCCGGCTGCAGTTCCCACGGTGTCGGCGTGGAAAAAACCGCTGCCGTATACGAAGGCGGGAACGGAAACCGCACCCCCGCCCCCGCTCGTGACACGCCCCGCGCCCCAGCCCCTGCTCGCACCTCGCCCCGCGCCCGCGTTCCGTCCCCCGCAACCCTCTGCCGTCAACGACTTCGCGCTCGTGCGTGACTTCGTCACCGCAGTCAACTTCGACCGTCTGCGATCGTTCGCAGACGCGATACGTAGGTCGGTAACCCCCGAACAGCGGCTCGCGGCCGCTTTCGATCACATGGACGTCTACGAGTCCGTGTCGCGTACGTTATAAAATCTTTACCGATAATCAATGGCGCAAAAAGGTAGAGAAAAACCGTATTCCCTTACGTTAGCATTCTATAATGCTAACGGACTCGCGCGGCAACGCGATCAAATTTTTGAATTCCTCCGCGATAATCTTGTAGATATTCTATTAGTGCAGGAAACCTGTCTGAAGCCCTCGCGTCGCGACCCGAAAGTCGCGAACTACGTCATGGTTAGGAATGACAGACTCACCGCCTCCAAAGGCGGGACTGCCATTTACTATAGACGGGCCCTGCACGTTGTCCCTCTCGATACTCCCTCGCTCTTACATATCGAGGCGTCAGTGTGCCGTATCTCGCTGACGGGACACCAGCCGATCGTCATCGCATCCGTTTATCTCCCCCCGGACAAGCCCCTTCTGAGCAGTGACATCGAGTCACTGTTCGGCATGGGAGACTCTGTCATCCTGGCAGGCGATCTAAATTGCCACCACACTAGGTGGAACTGCCATCGTACAAACGTCAACGGTAGGCGTCTCGACGCGTTTATAGACGACCTCACCTTTGAAATAGTCGGTCCCCCAACTCCAACATGTTATCCGTATAACATCGCGCTCCGTCCGAGCACTATAGACCTGGCATTGCTTAGGAACGTAACTCTGCGCTTGCGTTCCATCGAAGCAATGTCAGAGCTCGACTCAGACCACCGACCTGTCGTTATGCAGCTCGGTCGCCCTCACAACCCAGTCACTGTTACGAGGACCATGGTGGATTGGAATAAGCTGGGCACGTGCCTAGCCGACGCCGCTCCGCCAATCCTCCCTTGCGGCCCGGATTCGAATCCATCCCCCGAGGACACCGTCGAATCCATAAACATCATTACCGATCACATCTCTTCCGCGATCATTAGATCTTCAAAAGAAGTCGATGTGGAGGACAGCTTCCACCGCATCAGACTGTCCCCCGATCTTAGGAATCTCTTAAGAGTTAGGAACGCGGCAATCCGGGCCTACGATCGTCTTCCCACGCATTCAAACCGGATTCGGATGCGTCGTCTACAACGCGAAGTCCACTCCCGCTTAAGCAAAGCGCGTAACGATAATTGGCATAGTTATCTAGAACAACTCGCGCCCTCCCACCAAGCATACTGGCGACTAGCTAGGACTCTCAAATCCGAAACTACCGCTACTATGCCTCCCCTCATACGCCCTTCAGGCCAACCACCGGCATTCGATGACGATGACAAGGCTGAGCTGCTGGCCGATGCACTGCAAGAGCAGTGCACCACCAGCACTCAACACGCGGACCCCGAACACACCGAGTTAGTCGACAGGGAGGTCGAGCGCAGAGCTTCCCTGCCGCCCTCGGACGCGTTACCCCCCATTACCACTAACGAAGTTAGAGACGCGATCCACAACCTCCAACCTAGGAAGGCACCCGGCTCCGACGGCATCCACAACCGCGCGCTAAAATTTTTGCCAGTCCAACTGATAGCAATGTTGGCTACAATTTTAAATGCCGCTATGACGCACTGCATCTTTCCCGCGGTGTGGAAAGAAGCGGATGTTATCGGTATACATAAGCCGGGCAAACCGACAAACGAAACTTCTAGTTACCGTCCGATTAGTCTCCTCTCGACGATAGGAAAAATTTACGAACGGCTCCTTAGGAAACGCCTCTGGGATTTTGTTACCGCGAACAAAATTCTCATTGACGAACAGTTCGGATTCCGCTCTAAACACTCGTGCGTACAACAAGTGCACCGCCTCACGGAGCACATTCTGATAGGACTAAATAGGCGTAAACAAATCCCGACCGGCGCCCTCTTCTTCGACATCGCGAAGGCGTTCGACAAAGTCTGGCACAACGGTTTAATTTATAAACTGTACAACATGGGAGTGCCAGACAGACTCGTGCTCATCATACGAGACTTCTTGTCGAACCGTTCGTTTCGATATCGAGTAGAGGGAACTCGTTCTCGTCCCCGTCAACTGACCGCCGGAGTCCCGCAAGGCTCCGCGCTCTCCCCGTTATTATTTAGTTTGTATATCAATGATATACCCCGGTCTCCGGAGACCCATCTAGCGCTCTTCGCCGATGACACGGCTATCTACTACTCGTGTAGGAAGATGTCGCTGCTTCATCGGCGACTCCAGATCGCAGTAGCCACCATGGGACAGTGGTTCCGGAAGTGGCGAATAGACATCAACCCCACGAAAAGCGCAGCGGTGCTCTTCAAAAGGGGTCGCCCTCCGAACATCACTTCGAGCATCCCACTCCGTAGTAGGCGTGCAAACACCTCCGCCGTTAGTCCCATCACTCTCTTTGGCCAGCCCATTCCGTGGGTCTCGAAGGTCAAATATCTAGGCGTCACCCTCGACAGAGGGATGACATTCCGTCCCCATATAAAAACGGTACGCGACCGCGCCGCGTTTATTCTAGGACGACTCTATCCAATGCTTTGTAGTCGAAGCAAACTGTCCCTCCGCAATAAGGTAACTCTCTACAAAACTTGTATACGCCCCGTCATGACGTATGCAAGCGTAGTGTTCGCTCACGCAGCCCGCACCAACTTGAAATCCCTTCAGGTTATTCAATCACGATTCTGCAGGATAGCCGTCGGAGCGCCTTGGTTCCTTAGGAATGTGGATCTCCACGACGACCTGGAGCTCGACTCTTTTAGTAAGTATCTACAGTCGGCATCGCTGCGCCATTTTGAGAAGGCGGCACGACATGAGAACCCTCTCATCGTAGCCGCTGGAAATTACATACCCGACCCAGTAGACCGAATGGTAAACCGTCGACGTCGCCCAAAGCACGTCATTACGGATCCTCCTGATCCATTAACGGTGCTTTTAGGCACCACAAGCACCGGTCACCGTCCTCGTCGAACCCGTCGCTTGCGACGAAGGGCTCGACGAGCGAACTAACCCATAGACACAGCCCACTGAGTTTCTCGCCGGATCTTCTCAGTGGGTCGCGTTTCCGATCCGGTGGTAGATTCTGCGAAGCACTGCTCTTGCTAGGGTCAGTGTTAGCAACTCTCCGGTTGAGCCCCGCGAGCTCACCTACTAACGTTAGGGTGAAGCTGAAATAGCCTCTCAAGGCTATCAGCATAGGTAGGAAAAAAAAAAAAAAAAAAATCGCCTACATTTGCCGTTAGGGGCGCTGTTGCAACTGCATACAAAATTAGATTCACTTTTACGCTGTCGAGAACGTTTAAAATCTCGCACTAAATAATAATTAATGTATCGCATTTCATTTCATATTGAAATTCTTTCCTTATTATTTTCTACTAAAACATCCCTTAAGCTATTTTTCGTGTTCAAGTTTATTTGCTGAGAGCAAGATGACACTCTAGAAAAATAAAATCGAATACTAAGAGAAAAACAGTTATGTTAAATTTTATTAATTTGAAAACACAATAGAAACGTCAATAATGCTTATCTTAATGAGACCGAAATCGAAATTTACTTGTTGACCCGTTTCTCTCAGATAATTCTATTGATTACAATCATATTTTTTTGATTTTTAGTTGATAGTTAAAAAAACAGTCAAAATCTTGTTTTTGAGCTTTTGATGTATATTACTTACTAAATACACTAACAAATAGTTCGTTATTAAAAAAATATGAGCTGTTCCAAATATTACAAAATTCTACTGCAGTTTTATCACATCCATTTTATACTTGACTCTTTGAGTATTTACATTTAATAATAAAATCTAGGTATGGTTTTAAAATGAAATAAATTAATTTTCAGTAGGTTAGCGGTTCGTGTTATATACATTTATTTAATTTTTAAGAAAACTACCCACAGCTACGTAAATTGCAAAATATTACACATTAATTTTTACATCCTGAAAATAAGACATTTCTGTGGTTCTTAATATGTTTACTAAGTACATGAAACTTTACGTATGTTTAAAACAGATAAGTATACATAATTTAAAAACCGAATTATATCTTATAATAATTAAAAAAAATACCCTGTATAGCGTATGTAACCAATTTCTATTGCTATAATACTACTAAAAGGGGCAATTTGAATCAGATTTTCTTTAATTCAGATGACCATTTTTTTGTTTAAGGTTAAGTTTTTGAATTCCCTTAACATCGGCCTATTAGCTCAGTTGGTTAGAGCGTCGTGCTAATAACGCGAAGGTCGTGAGTTCGATCCTCACATGGGCCATCCCGTGTAACGGTATCTTTTTAGTCTAGTTTTTGGATGTTGTACAACTTGTATGTTAATTAAATTTAAAATTTTAAGCTCGGCCTTGCTGAGCTGAGATCATACTATATGTAGCTAGCTGAATAATTAAAATACAATCTACTACTAAACTACTCACACACCATCAATTGTACATTGAACTATACTTTATCAAAACCATCTCTAAAACAAGAACTGTGCCAAGCTTCAAGTCAATCGCACGGTTTATTTGCGGAAGCATAAGTTAAGGATAAATAAATATTTAAATTTTTTTGTATATTTTAGAGTTGAAAATATTTCTATCGCCATCTGTATTCCAGTGTTGGAATTACAGGATCCAGTCATGTTGGTATTCACCAAAATGAGAAAAGGGATTCGTTTTCCCCCGTATGGCGGAATCAATGGTGCCATATGTATGGATGGCATGTGTATAGATGGCAGCATTGATTCAGAATTAGGTAATTTAATTTTTGGGAACCTTAATGGAAATAAAACTTTTTAGTATTAATAAAGATGCATAAAAACAATGAAAATGTCAGTTTTTTACATGATACCAAAAGTCAATTTGGGGTGAAATCGCATTTACAATACAAAGTCACTTTGGAACTAAACTTAGGATTTTTATAGCAGCTTAAAGAAAAACCAAAAAAAAAAAATGTGTTTTCGTGTTCTGGTACATTTTTTTTCTCAAAAGGAAAACCCTCAAACCTATAAAAAAACTCGAATCACTTAGACCTTCTGTAATTTGTTGTGAAATCAAAATAGATGTCGCGCTTTCAGATGTTCCTAGAAAAGGATGCAGAGCTAAGGTTATCTGAAAGGGAATAAATAGATGGAACGTTCGCTAGATGTCATGAAATCCAACAATGCGTTGCGGTTGGAGCATGCGCACTAGAATTTTCTCCCCATTACATCATGTTCTTCGTCCTTCAAAGTACCGGCCCATTAGCTCAGTTGGTTAGAGCGTCGTGCTAATAACGCGAAGGTCGTGAGTTCAATCCTCACATGGGCCATCCCGTGTAACGGTATCTTTTTACCTCTATTACGAACGTTAATACTGTTTTACAACAAAAAAAAAAAAGAATTACCCAGTTAAGCATGAACGCTAATTCCGCATGTAACTCACAAATCCTTAACGTAAAAACTTGCTGGCTGTATTATTGTACTAAAGTAAATGAAAGCAAATCAAAATATGTTCAATACGGATGTTTAATTTGACCTTATAGGCTCTAAAGGTGTACGTAGCTGCTCTGTTTACCAACTAATTACATATTTGGCGGTTACATTGTGAAACTTAATGACCTAATAATAAAACCCAAACAAACTTCTAACAATTGAAAATTTATTAATCAATCTTGAGAAGCTTCTATATAAAAACACTGAGGTACTAATTAATTTTGTTATTATGATTTCAGTGGTAATAAATCGTCGCAACTATACATCTGGGTCACGGACTGACTTATCATTGTAACATAATTTTATCGAGGCACGGAACGGCAGATCATCTGATTGGCTTGAAATGAAAACGGAGATAGATACCAAGCGTTCCACTATTTTATTAGAATTCATAGATATAAAAGTGATAATGTGCGTACTGAAAATTATAATAATATAATCGATATATATTATAAATTATACTGCAGCTTTGCATTATTTCTGCCGCAATGTATTTTCTGGTTTTGTTTGAAAGGATAGTAAAATCATGTATTTATTAAGTTGAAGTTAAGTTATTTATTACTTGATTTTATTTGAATACTGTATAAACTATTATTATAAATGTATGTACATATATATTTACACTTTTTTATGGTATGTATATATTTTTGTGTATGTATTTGTAATTTAATATATACCTACTTCTATGCACCTACCATTTATTTTGCACTATCTTTGGTTGATTGGTAGTGCCTTAGCCATTAAATCCGCCAATGTAAATTTTACATGAAGTGTAATCTATATATATAAAAATGAAACCCGTTTTCCGTTGTCACGACATAACATGAAAACGGCTTGACCGATTTGGCTAATTTTGGTCTTGAATTATTTGTGGAAGTCCAGAGAAGGTTTAAAAGGTATAAAAATATGAAAATTCTCGGAATTAAATAAAAATAACAATTTTGTTTTCCCTTTGACGTGTCCCCCGTCGGACGGATTCCTTTTGTCTATACTAATATTATAAAGAGGAAAGATTTGTTTGTTTGTTTGTTTCGAATAGGCTCCGAAACTACTGGACCGATTTGAAAAATTCTTTTTCCATTAGAAGCCGACATTGTCCCTGATGAACATAGGCTACTTTTTTTATTTTTTTTTTTATTTTTTTTTTTTGTTTCGTGTGTGTTTTAATGTTTCCGAAGCGAAGCGAGGGCGGGTCGCTAGTAAATAAATAAAAACATATCTAATGAAATTGAAACTCGACCTTTTCCGTCAGATTAGCCAGATGGCTGTTGGACAGCAGCAAGAATGGTTGTAAACTTATCTATCCTGTCTCCTATCCTAATGAAACATAAAAAGCACGAAAGTGAAAAAGCACGTGAAAAAAGTGATTCACTACGTTTCACAATTAAGTTTCATAAAAAGTTTCAGTCGTTAGTTTGTAACGAATCGGAATTAAATCGAATAATAAGCTTCCATAAGTGCATAAATGTAATAATAATATAAAGCAATTAAAAAAATATATATGTATACGCCAATTTTACTTTACAAAGCATTTAAGAAATAGAAAAAAAATATATGTGAATCTTTGAAAAAAAATATTACAATACATAATTTAAACTTTTCCATACGAAGCTTAGGTTCCGTGTACTATGATTTAAATTAAGTTGGCGAAGACTTTTGCTCAACAGAAAACTAAAGCATCAATATTATTTTCTAGCGCTTAAACTAGAGAATGTCATTAAAAATGAATCAGTGACTTGGGCGTAAAAATATAACAAACAGAGAGAGATTTTCTTATTCAGAATATTGTTGAAACAACCTAAATTATTATGAAGAATCGACGGATATCGTCGATTGCCTCATAAAAAGGAAATATATGATGACCGAGCTTTGCTTGTTTTTTTTTTTGATAACGCCATCTTGTTGTGTCTTTAAAGCGGTTAGTTGCCCTCAATTAAAAAAAAATAGTATTATTATTCGCCGATAGATGTCGGGAAGAGTTGATTATTGAAAACACGAATAAAACAAAATTTTCTGAACACAAATCGTAGCTAGATAGATTTATCGCCCCCGAAATCCCCTGTATACTAAATTGTATGAAAATCGTTGGAGCCGTTTCCGAGATAAGATTATATATATATTAATATACAAGAATTGCTCGTTTAAAGGTATAAGATGTAAATAAATATACGTCTCAATTATTTTAAATTAATTAATGAAATCGTATAATACTTATCACATTTCTTAAGCACAATAATTTCGTGTCCAAAAACAATATGTATTAATAGTTATTTTATAGTTATATTTATTTATATTGGCGAACTCTAAAATCATTCAAGTTTTCTCATTAAAACCACACACGTCATGGCTTGTTCTAGTTTTTGCATTCTTTGTATTAGCGGATTCAGTCGGACCGGTCTCCTAGACTGACAGATATATTTCCGCGATACGATCATGATAAATAATGTTAAATAAATTGTACCGGCATTCTTCAGTACAAGTTCTTCACATACTTAATATTGACAGTGAACGATAATCTTAACTCAGAAATAGATAGTTATTTAGCTTTTATTTAACGTATTGTCAAATATAATTTATCCACGATAGATTTATTTAAAAACTAGCTGACCCGGCAGACTTCGTAGTGCCTCAATCGATAAATAAAAGACGTAAAATTTTGTATAAAATAAACTTAAAACAAACAAAAAGAATCCGTCCGACGCGGGACACATCAAAGGAAAAACAAAATTGTTTTTCATATATCATTTTCATATTTATTTACCTTTTAAACCTTCTCTGGACTTCCACAAATAATTCAAGACCAAAATTAGTCAAATCGGTCCAGCCGTTCTCGAGTTTTAGCGAGACTAACGAACAGCAATTCATTTTTATATATATAGATTAATTGTAACTGTATTTAGCATACCTAACAGGAAAGGAGCATTTTAAGACAGGAACGAGTTTCGCAGTATTGGGATTATCGAATTTCATCCACGCTCGATCAATTTGCACGAAAGCACGTACCAAAAAAAATCAACGGGCTCTTTGAAAACCAACAGGCCGAAAGTAAATAATTACGGAGTAACTGCAGTGTTGCCAACGAGATTCTTGACCCCGAGTGTTGCCAGCATACGTTATAGCCAATTTTAGCGTAAAGGTACACTACCTGCGTACTCGGATTTACTTGTATAAATTTAAATGACAAAATTGTTTTTTTTTTGTTTCGTCATAAACACGACATCTTACAATTGTGTGATGATATCACTATGTAGTTGTTTGATTTAGAGCGCAGAATTTACGGCACTGAATAAAATTAAAACAACTAGAGGTCCCCTGGTAGTCGAAATTCGACTATAACTAATGGAAATTAAAAGTTTGTACACTATTATGATTCTATTGTCAAGGACTATTATACTTCTTTAATTACAGATTTCGTCAAGACTACACTTTAGATAAATATTAATAAAGAGAAAACAATATTTAATCTATTCTCAATTTGACAGACTATAACTGACAGACTACAAAGAAAAGTTTGACAATAAACAAATAGTATGCATGCGTGTGTGTGTCAAATACATGGTAGTGTGTGTAATGTTTTATTTATTGATTTAATGTATCTATTATGCATTATTTAAAAAAAAATATTAGCATTGTGCACTTCTTCTCTATAATCTCTATATGTGTGAAAAATTTCATACTCCTCCGTCCGCGCAATTTTCGTAAAAAGGGATACAAAGTTTTAGCTTCACGTATTAATATATAGATAACGTTCTGTATGTTTTCCGCGAGATTCGTTTTGACAGAATTGTCTTCAGTGCGGAAATTTCCAAGAACAAAGTTCTATGAACAAAGGATAAACT